>NC_051063.1:166230879-166567069 GCF_004664715.2 Peromyscus leucopus
AACCTGGGAGAATCAGACTGAGAAGAGGGGCCCAGCTGACCCCCACACCTGGGGGTCTCTCGGAGAGCCCAGTCCATCTAAAAGGAGGACACCACAACCTCTCAAAAGACGACAGTGGGGTCAGCTGGGGAAGGGCAGCACCTGCCTTCACAGGCTGAGACAGGAGACTTGCAATGAGCTTGAGGCCTGCCTTAGCCTCATATTGGGTCCTGGCCAGCCTGAGCTACATAGTGAGGTCCTGGCCAGCCTGGGCCATAGTATGGGACTCTGTCTGAAACAAACAAACCAAAAATAATACTAAATTTATTTTTATAAAGGGTTGTAAACGTAGTTCAGTTGGCAGAGTGCCTGACCAGCATGTATGCGGTCCTGGGCTCCACACCCAAGCCACATAAACAAGGCATGTTGGTGCACACCTGTCATTCCAGCACTGGGGGGTGGAGGCAGGAGGGTTAGGAGCTCAAGTCAACCTTGGCTCACAGGAGTTTGTGAGCAGCGGGAGGCCCTGTCTCCGTTTTCGCATCTAGCTTGCATTGGTTGCCGTGATAAAAACCTCCGACCAAAGCCAGGCAGTGGTGGTGTACACCTTTAATCCCAGCACTCAGGGGGCAGAGGCAGGCGGATCTCTGTGAGTTTGAGGCCAGCCTGGTCTACCCAGTGAGTTCCAGAGCAGCCAGAGCTACACAAAGGAACCCCGTCTCGGAAAAAAAAAAATGGGGGAGAAAGGTTCACTTGGCTTACACTTCCACGTCACATCACACTAAGGGAAGTGAGAGCACAGGGCAGGATTCAGACAGGAAATGAAGCAGAAACCATGAACAAGGCTGCTTACTGCCTTGCTCTCCAAATTATGCCCAGCCTGCTTTCTCACACAGCTCATGATCACTTGCCTAGGAATGGTCCTGCCCACAGTGGCCCAGGCCCTCCCTCCAACACCAATCAAGACAATCCCCTAGAGACATGCCCACAGGCCAATCTGATCACACAAGTCTTCAATGGAGGTCCCTCTTCCCAGACGGGTCAAGGTTGTGTCAATTTGACAATAAAAACTGACCAGGACACTCCATCCCTTGTCAACTTGACACACATCACTGTTAAACCATAGCTTTTCCTTTCCTGTTTGTCCCCAAGAGCTCTTCTTACTATCACAATATAAAAAGTCAAATAAAATTCAAAGAAGACCCATCTCACACCGAAGCTTCGATCTCTCAAACACGCCACACTTTCCCTGCCCTAGGGCCATTACGCAGGCCATCCCAGCCGCAGAAAGTGCTCTTCCTAGCCCTGGGAGCGCTTGCCCCCTTACCCCAGGCCTCTGTCCAAGCGCCCTTTCTTCCTCCTTGTCTGACCTCCTGTGTGGAGCTGTACCCCAACTCCCACCCCACCCTACCGCCATTCCCCGCTCTGAGCCCCTCCAGACTCTGACCAGCTTCTAGTGGATCCTGTCATTTATATGGCTGGTTGATCTCACTTCCTTCGTCTCCCCGGGTGAGGAGGAGCGATCCACCCACTCCTCCCCAAAGAGCTCTAGTCCTTCATACACAGCAGATACTCGATAAATCCTTAAACAGCAGCCTGGGAGGTCGGGCAGTCCAAAAGCAGTGGCGATGAAGAGATTGCTCAGTCCACAGATGACAGCCTGAGTTCAATCCCCAGAACCAACAGTGGCAGGAGAACCGGTACACACACACTCGCATGCGCGTTCGCGCGCGCACACACACACACACACACACTCACACACACACACACACTCACACTCACACACACTCACACACACTCGCATGCGCGTTCGCGCACACACACACACACACACACACTCACACACACACACACACTCACACTCACACACACTCACACACACTCGCATGCGCGTTCGCGCACACACACACACACACACACACACACACACACACACACACACACTCACACTCACACACACTCACACACACTCGCATGCGCGTTCGCGCACACACACACACACACACACACTCACACACACACACACACACACTCACACTCACACACACTCACACACACTCGCATGCACGTTCGCGCGCACACACACACACACACACACACACTCACACTCACACACACTCACACACACTCGTACACACACACCTGCTCACTTCACACAAATCACACCACACTCACACATGCTCACATACACACAGCACACAGACTCAGACACCGTCATGCACACACTCATAATAAATGAGGGCTGGTGAACCTGTCGCCAGTCTGAAGACTCGAGTTGAGTTGCATCTCTCGGGCCTACAGAGCGGAGAAAACTGACTCCCTCAAGCTGCCCTCCGACTCTCACATACATGCTAGGCCATACGTGTGTCCATATACTCCTTACACAAAAATAAATACAGAATTACAGCCCTAGCAAGCCTGGAATTCTCTATTACAGTCCTCGCTGGCTTGGAATTTTCCATGTAGACCAGGCTGGTCTTGAACTCAAGATCCAAAATAATAAATAAAATTAAACTTTAAAATCAAACAAACAAAAATCTCTAAGATCAAGGTAGACAGCTGAGCTCTTAAGGAACAACATTCAAGATTGATCTCTGTCTTCCATATATGCACACACACTTGCAGGTGCACACACCACATCTGCACACACATGTCCACCTGCACACACTGAATATGTTGACACAACAACAAATAAATAAATAAATGAATGAATGAATGAATAAGTAAGTAAATAAATAAATAAATAAATGCCTGAACACATTGGCTAAAGTAGTGGCTGGGTCCCTGGTAGCTTGGGCTCACTCACCTGTGATCTCATCTGGGAGGAAGCCCAGTACACGCAGGGACTCCAGTGTCTCCTGGAATAGCTCCCGTTCCTGGCCAGGGGACGACGAGGGCCCATTGGTCAGGAAGCGGTAATGGGAACAGGGCTCCAGAAGGAGGTCAGCTGTGGGGAGAGGGCAGAAGTCAGGGCCGGGACCTGAGCGTCTGTTACAGGAGTGCTGGCTGGGCCTGGGGCAGCAGGTCAGTCTGGCGACCAAGATGGCAGAGACAGGACCTGGGGACACGTGTGCTGCCAGAAGCCACAGAGCCAAGGTGTCAGAGGAACAATCCGGGAACCAGGAGGGAGAAAGAAGCTGTGGACAGATGTAAATAAGGAGCTACAAAGTCAGACACAGCGGCTTGCCCGCCATTCTAGCACTCAGGAGACTGAGGCAGGGGATTGCTGCAAGTTCCAAACTAGCCTGGGCCACATAGCAAGATCTTGTCTCAAAAAGAGAAGGATACGAGAGAGGGCACAATTTTAGCCACAAGGAGTGGGAGCTGAGGCCCACAGGAAGGGGAACAGGCACCCGGTGCTGGCGGGAACCTCAACAGAAGGCAGCTTGCAGGCGCAACAGCACACAGTAGGTCAACTGGAAGCACGGAGTTGCCAGAGGCCACAGCAAGGCAGAGTCACCACAAGGCCAGGAGGAGCAGGGGTGCAGGACAGTGCAGACAGATGCAGCAGGCAGGAGCGGGGGCCAGGAGGCCGCTGGAAGCAGAGGCTGGAAAGCAGGGGCTGAGAGGCCGCTGGAAGCAGAGACTGGAAAGCAGGGGCTGGAAAGAGGCTGGCGGCCAGAACCCAGTCCAGGAGCCCAGGGCGCTGCAGCTAGGCTACTGCACTGTTCCCACACACCACAGGAGCGTCGGGACAGGACCCAGCGACTCTGTGCTGGGAACAAGGCTCCTGCTGAGGGCGCGGAGAGGGAGACCTTATGTCTCCCACCTACTCCCCCAGGGCAAAGCAGGCTGGGGAAGAGACACTGACCTTTTAGCTGCTCCCCAGCGCCCCCTAGCAGCTGGTAGAAGATGTGGAAGCTGCACTCATCCTTGGCCTGTCTGATGGCCCGGGACTTCTCCAGCAGATCTGGGAGGGAAGGCAAGTCAAGGAGCCAATGGGCTGCCTGTGTTCAGTATTTGGAATGCAGAGGCAGGAGGATTGTGATGAGTTCCAGATAAGCCTGGACTACATAATGAGTCTGTAGTTCAGACCAACATGAACTGTAGTGTGAGACCTTGTCTCAAAAATAAATAAATCAATTAATTAATAAAATAAAAATAACATGGAGCTGGAGGGATGGATCAGTGGTTAAGAACACAGGATAGCTGGGGGAGGGTGGGGGGGAGTGGGGGGGTGGCCTATGCCAGCACTTGGGAGGCAAAGCCAGACAGGATCTCTATGAGTTAGGGGCCAGCCTGGTCTACAGAACAAGTTCCAGGACAGGCAGGGTGGTTACACAGAGGAACCCTGTCTCAAAACAAAACAAAACAAACAGAAAAACAAAAACAAAAAAAAAACACATGGCTGTTTTGTTTTAGTTTTTGTTTTGTTTTGTTTTCAGTTTTTTGAGACAGGGTTTCTCTGTGTAGTCCTGGCTGTCCTGGAACTCTCTGTAGACCAGGCTGGCCTCAAACTCAGAGATCCACCTGCCTCTGTCTCCTGAGTGCTGGGATTAAAGGCGTGTGCCACCATGCTGGAAGACAGACTGCTCTTAAACAGAGGGCTGCATTTCAATTCCCAGCACCCACATGGTGTTCACAACCCTCTGTTACTCCGTTCCAGATCCAACACCCTTTTCTGGCCTCTGTCAACACCGGGGACATGGCGCACAGACATAGGTACAGGCAAAAACACCCACACTTACTAAATAACAGAATAAAATAAATTTAAATCAGTAGGAGATTGCAATCTGGCTCAGTGGGTAAAGGTGCTCGCCACCGAGTCTGAAGATGTGCGTTCAGTTCTCAGGCCCACATGCAGAGCCATCTCTCCAGCCCTCAGCCCCTCGTGACAGGTCTGCTCCGCTGTGTGCTGCTTCAGTGTGGTACACGGTACCCCAGGAGCGTGGGGTCCGAGACTCAGCAAGCAGTGGAGACTCAGCAAGAGTGGAGCGACCTCACCGAGTACAGCACTGAGCCCTGAGGCTCTGCTTCTCTGGGCGACTTTCCCCGATCGTGTCCTGTCCTGCTGTTTAGACAAGCACATCCTATGCGGCTCCACGGAGAGAACACTCTGGACGCTCACCTGGCTTTCCTAGACCCAGCCCCTCCTGCCTCTCCCTGGACTCCTGTACCCCAACTCCCATAAAGCACAGCCAGGGTCTGTCACGGGCTGAGTGGGACATCAGAAACTGGGCATGAGTGTGGAGGGTCTAGACCCAGCACGTCCTCACAAGGCTGCCCCGTCCCAGCTGAGCATCACATGGGTCCCTTGAAGGACTACCCCGGGGTGGCTGCTAACCCATGCCTCCCAAGATCCCTCAGAGGATACAGGTCTCAATATTTGCGCCCACGATGTAGCCAGCAACGTCAAAGTTGATGCGGATGAATTTGCCCTGGAGCAAAAATGGTGTAGGGCGTAAGTCGAGGGACCTCCCTGAATCCGTACCTCCTCCTTCTACCTAAAGCTCACACAAGTGGTGCGTCCCAGGCTGCAGACCTTCTCTCTCAGACTCTAGGGGTCCAGACCCGTCTCCTCCCTCCATCCTTCTTCCCTGCCCCCAATCGGGCCCCAGTCTCCCCCAGACTCACAAATCGGGAGGAGTTGTCATTTTTCACCGTCTTGGCGTTACCGAAGGCCTCCAGGATGGGGTTGGCTTGAAGAAGCTGCCGCTCTAGCTCCCCCTGCAGGCCACGGGAGACCGTGCATGAGTGAAAAGGGGGAGGAAGCCTCCTCACGGGGCTAGGGCTTCAGACCGGACTCTGGGTGGGGTCTCTGTGTCAGGGTGGAAGGGTCTTCCTGCCATGTGTGTAGAGAGGGGAACAGAGAGGGCTCTGGGAGATTTGGTGAGCGGAAGTGAAACACCCAAACAAAGGAGAAAATGCTGCAGAACCAGTTGCGTTCTCATTAACAAGAAACGAAGTAGGTTAGAAACTGCAGCACAAACATGGTTATTTCTACAGATGCACACGGTGATAAACACGGGGAGAGGTCTGCGAGGGTGCACACCAAGCTGTCAACCGCCCTCTGCTGACGTATCTGCTGCTGTAGCTCACAGGTCCCCATACGTCCTCGCGGAAACAAGTCCGGGGAATGACATACACTGCCCACACTGCCCACGGAAAGTGCTGCAGGCTCCCTGGCACACAGCAGGCAATCAATACTGGTGCCCACGCCAGGGTCCTTACTCTGGACTTACTTCCAGCTCCCCCGGTGCCAGAGCCAGGCACACAGTAGGTGCTCGGCACACAGTAGGTGCTCAATAAATGGTAGCCTGCATGTGTTTTTCAGTCTACATTAGTTGGTGGCTTTGTCAGATGAACAACAACAAAAGAGGCCCTCAAAAACCAAAACAAACAAAGCCCCAAACACAGCCGGACACGGTGCCCACACCTGGAATCCCAGCACTTGAGCATGTGAAGGTAGGAAAACGGACACAAGTTCAAGCCCCGCACGTGCTCTAGAGTGGATTAAGGCCAGCCTGGGCAACGAAGTAAGAGTCTATCTCAGAGCCGGGCGGTGGGGGCGCACACCTTTAATCCCAGCACTCGGGAGGCAGAGCCAGGCGGATCTCTGTGAGTTCGAGGCCAGCCTGGGCTACAGAGCAAGATCCAGGACAGACTCCAAAGCTACACAGAGAAACCCTGTCTCAAAAAAAAAAAAAAAAAAAAAAAAAAAGTCTATCTCAGAAAAAATAAATAAAACAAACAAAAAAGATGCTGTGCAAGGGGAGGGCCGTTGTGCCTTGGTCGTACGAGAGAGAGAGAGAGCTTGTTTCTCCGGCCCTGCTGGGAGGAGCAGTTCAGGTGTGCTCGGGTTGTTGTGTGGTGCGGCCTCTCTCTGCACACATGGCAGGCAGTACGCGAGAGCAGAGGCGGTATGAATGACAGGGGGCGTGGCCACACGTGCACAGGGGGACTGGATTAAACGTCAGCATGAGGCCTGAGCCCGTGCACACAGTAGGGCTGGCACAAATAATGTGGGGGAGCTGTCTCTGCACACATTAGACTGAACTAAATAGCGGTATGGGGCCCGGGTAGTATGTACACACGCCAGGGCTGCCGTGAATGGAGCCTGAGTTTGGTTGCAAGCATGTAACAGAACTTCTTATGGGCGTGCTTGAACACAGTAGGGCTGCACGGACAGTGGTGGGGGCCTTGGCTTCATGCACATAGTATGTCTAAGCTAGACGGCCATGTGGTCTTGGCCTGTGCATAGTAGGACTGCCAACAGTGGCCTTGTGGGTGCCTGGGGGGGCACGCCATTCTCGGGCCCTGTCTCCCAGATGTCTGTGGGCTTTCAATCCCAGGTGAAACTGGGGTGTCAAGGGTCTTCCCTGCTACTCACATAAGACATGGTGCTGATGGAGGCCTGAAGAAGTCACAGGACAGGAGACATGGACCAGGACACGGCACATGGAACATGGACAGACATGTGGGTGAACTGGAGGCCTTAGGACAGAGCTGGGGCTGAGGGGCTGGGGAGATGGGGTACGGTGCAGGGGATCCTCAGGGATTATGCGCCCAGGCTCAAATCCCACTGTGCCAACACCCTCTGCTCCCACCCTAACTGGGCTTCCATATTGTGGGTAACCACTCCCTGAGCGTCAGAGACTGGGGACACTCTCCAGCCCCCCAAATCCAGACACGGGCCACCTACAACCCGGTCTCAAACAAAAGCCCCTACTATGTACCCAGACTATTCCGGAACCCACAAGGCTAAGAACCAGCCTCATCTCTCCAACCTGCTTGCTCCTGATCCCATGATGAGCACACAGTAGGTGCTCAGGTAGCACAGGCAGAAATGGGACCCTGCACCAACTGTGGGTGTGGAGTGCAGCAGATAAGGGGTGCAGCTGGAGACAGGTCTGGGGTGTCCCAAGGCTGGATGGCTTACAGGGACACCGGGCTCCTTCCTGCCCTTGGGAGACGATGCCACGTGGGCCAGGTACTGGATGACCTTCTTGGTGTTCTCCGTCTTCCCAGCTCCAGACTCCCCTCTGTGGGGGCAGCAAGGAGAGGTGGGGTGGGCAAGGAGACCAGGCAGCCCCCGTCCTGCCCAGTTGTGCAGATGCCTGCTGGCACTCTACCAGCTCACCCCGTCCGTGCCACACCCACTGGTACCCTTCCCGTCTGTGCAGAGCCACGCTCTGTGGGGGCCTCGGCCTCTGAAGCCCTTAGGATGACTCACGTGCAGAGAATGGACTGATCCTCACGATCTGTAGGGGACAGAAGGACATGACATGTCACCCAGAGTGTCTCTAATCCCCTGCCCCTCTGCATCTCAAAATCTTTTCAGAGCCTTAAGAAAATGGCAGCACTGTGATGTGCAACCCTCCTGGGTTCGAATCCTCCATCCTGACTGAACCTCCTGCCTGCCGAACGACCCTACAAAAGCAGCTGCCCTCTCTGAGCCTGAATTGCCCCATTGTAAGGGGGCGACAAGGAGTCCCAGCTACACAGACTCCAATCCCTGTCAGCTCGATCTAAGTCCCTACTGTGCGCCACCTCGGGCGAGGCATCAGAGTCAAAAGCTGGAAAATGAGGTCCTGGACCCCAGAAGTCGCTTAGATACGAGATGTCTACTCTGTCTGCCACCCTGGGCCGGGCACCACCACCTGACCATACACTCTGACCACCTACTAAGTGCTAGGTCCTGTTATCAACACAGAAAGGAACACCGAATAACAGAGCTAAGACAGAAAATCTGGGGCCACAGGCAGTGACCAGAGGACGTGGGGCCCCAGTGCTTCTCAGGGGAGGTGTCATTTAGGGCACAGCCACAGTGAAAGTCTCTGGAAACCCTTAAGCCAGACAGCAAGGTGACTTCTTTGTGGTTACACAACCTATATTGCCATGGGGTGAAGACCCTGTGCACAGATAAAGGACGAGGGTGTCGGTTCTGTGCACAGCTGGTCAGGTCTCACACAGTGCCCTGTGACAATGTGCCAGTCTGAACTAAAGATCAGGTTTGTGACCCAGTCTCCCCTCTTGTGTGATTCTGGGCCATCTCTGAGTTGCTCTGTTCCTCCATTTCCCTATCTTAAAAAATGGGTTCAACACAGCCCCTTGTCTAACAAGGCTGTAGTCAGAGTCCAGTGAGAAAGTTTAAAACACATCCAGTGTGGAATGGAGAGATGGCTCGGTGGTTAAGAGCACTGGCTGCTATTGCAGAGGACCTGGGTTCCATTCCCAGCACCCACATGACGGTTCACAACTGTAGTAGCTCATAACTTCCGTTCCAAAGGGACCAATGCCCTCTTCTGGCCTCAGCAGGCATCAGGTGTAGATATACAGACATACATGCAGGAAAAGCATCCGTTCCCAAAAAGGTGAAATACATAAATGTTTTTTAAAAGCAAGATTTAGAGAGTCCAATAGGTAAGGGCACCTGCCACCAAGCTTGAAGGCCTGAGCTTGGTGGTGATGTGGTGACACTCGCCTAGCATGCACCAAGTTCATTCTCAGCACCACAAGAACCAGGAACAATATAGTGGTCTATACCTATAACCTCAACAGGAGGATCTGGAATCAAAGTCATCCTTAACCACACAGGAGTTAGGGGCCAGCCTGGGCTACATGAGATCATCTCAAAAACAAAAATATCCAACACAACACGCAGTACAGAATGAGAATGAAATTCAGAACGGGACACATTGGGAGGAGTGGCCAGGATACTGGCTTCAAACCATACCTCAGCACCTACCCTTCAGTGTGGCCATGGGCAGTAACTGTACTGCTCTGTGCCAGTTTTCCCACCTGGAAATGAGGGATAATAAAAGAAACTACACCACAAGACTATTATAAGGTTAAATAATGTAGCCAAGAGACAGCTCTCCTAGAGGACACTTCTATACCCTGCACAGAAATGGACTGACCCTGACTGGCCCAGCAGGTACTCAATGGCACCACTGGCAGACCTACAGACTCTGCCACACAACGGCAGCAGAAGCTTCTTCCCAAGCCCCAGGGGACTGGCCACATTCACGGGCCTTCACACAGTCAGAGCACCAAAGGCAAGGTGGTTTGCCTTGGACTAATCAGAAACTAACAACAGAAAGACAGGGTAAGGGCTGGAGAGATACTTGACTAGTAAAGTGTTAGCAATCCTGAAGACCTGAGTTCAATCTCCAGCACCCACAGAAAAAGCTGGGCATGGTAGGGCACACCTAATCCCAGTGCCTGGGAGGCAGAGACAACTTCCAGGTCCGAGGTTGACTTCCAGTTCGCTTCCCAGACCCCACATCAGGCAGCTCACAGCTGCCTCTAACTCCAGTTCTAGGGGACCTGATACCCTTTCTGGTTCCCATTGGCACTATACTCACATGCACGTACCCCCCCACATTCACACACACACACACACACACACACACACACACACACTTTTGAAAAAAGCCAGAAACAAAAAACCAAGGAAGGAATGAGAGCACACAACCTCACCCATTATCACCAGGACCCAACACAAGGATCTACTGTGAAAACAGATGTGCCGGGTCACATTTACCGTCTCTCTGGGAAACTTCTACAGAAGCCAGCATCGACTGCCTTTCAAAGCAATAATGTCATGAACACACTCAGATTTTTCTAAGGCCGGCCCACCTCCCAGTGTGTACCCAAGCCACCATTCAAGCCTGGTCCTGGCTCCCAGCAGCACCCAGTGCCCAGCCTACCCACCCCCCAGGGCTGCCCGTACACTCACCCTGAAGCATGCTGCGGTATGCACCCTCGGTTACAGCATACACGTGTGGCGGCACCTCATGGCGCTTCTTGCCCCGGTACATTTCCACGATGGCCTCCGTGTAGATGGGCAACTGCTTGTATGGGTTGATGACCACACAGAAGAGGCCAGAGTAGGTCTATGGCAGGCAAGAAGGAAGGGTGTGTCAGGTGGCTGCCCCCACAGAAGGACAGGGCTGTGGGGGGGGGACGGGACAGGACGGGACATCTGCGTTAGGTTATACATGCCGAGAGGAAACCTGTAAAGCCATAAGGTGTATCTACACCCCGACAATATAAGGTCAACCTTTGTTTTGTTGATACTTTGTTTGTTTTGTTTTATGAAGGGTCTTACTACATGGCCTTGGTTAGATTGAAACTTACAGGAATCCTTCCTGCCTCTGCCTCCCCAGGGCTGAGATTATGAGTGTGTTACCATGCCTGGCTCTGTGTGTGTATGTCCGTGCGTGCGTGCGTGTTTTGTCTGCATGTATGTCTGTGCACCACATGCGTGCAGGACCCATGGAGGCCAGAGAGAACACCGGGTCTCCCGACTGGAGTAACAGATGGCTATGAGCTGTCGTGTGGATGCTGGAGATTGGGTCCTCTGCATGAACAAGTGTTTTTAGCTGCTAAGCTGTCTCTCTACACAACCCTGTTTGTGGTTGTTCAAGTCTCACTCTCTAGCTCAGCCTAGAAAATCGCAGCAATCCTCCTGCCTCAGTCTCCCAAGTGAGAGGATTACAGGATGAGCCTCTTTGCCTAGCATGAGTGTTACTAACCCCGCTAAACTAACATAGACGTGAATCTCCCAGACTGTACAGAGTTTCTACAGGTGAAGCTTCCCCACAGAGGTGAATGAGGCCCGAGAAGGCAGCCTCAGGTCACAGACCTCCGGCTTCTCTGATGGACACACGGAAGGAGCACATGTGACCCTCCGTTAAAGCCTCGAGGCGACAAATGAAGCTGTGGTGGGAATGGGGCCCGTCTGTACCCCAGCGCTCAGGCAGCTGAAGCAGAGACTTGCTGTGAGTTCTGGGCCAGCCTGAGCTGTGGACTTGTCACAAGGGTAACAAGATCGGCAGGAAACACTCACCACCCACAGAGGTGGCTAGATAGCCAAGAACTAGTTAGTCCCTTAGCTAATCCAGTCAGACAGCTAACTAGCCTAATTCTCTGGAGACAGCTGAACAAGCCGGAGAGTTCACCACTCAGGGTATAGCTGCTTATTAGTTACGCCAGTCAGCCAGTTGCTGGCTCTCTAGTGGGTACCTACTCCCCTCCCTCCTGGCTGTGGCAGGGTGTGGCTCCCCGGCTGCCTGGTGCCACCTCTTCTTAGAGGGGGCGGGCAGCTGGCCACAAGCGGAAGAACCGGTCAGCCTAGTGTCTGTCTCCCCAGGCTCCCAGGCTGCTCCCAGAGGTCTCAGGGTGGGGCGGCTGGACCACATTCCCTGGGAGGGTATCTCATGGCCGCTGGCGCCAGAGCCCACTCCCCATGCCAGCCCCTTGAGCCAGACACAGCTTGGGTAACACCCAGTTTGGAAACCTGAGCTGGCCAACAGGGCCAGGGGAGAAATGGAAGAGGCCTCAGTTCCTAGAGGGTCCATGGAAGGCTCTGGAGACAGGCCTGCTCCTCCCCACCCTCCACGTCCCCACACACAATTTGAGGTATTCCTCTGTCTGGCTTCCTCTGGAAGAAGGTGGCAGCCTGCCTCATTACAAAGGCCCAGGGATTAAGAGACAATGAATGCCAGCCAGCCAAGGTGGCCCCACCTCCCTCTCCAAACAGCAGTCTGGGATGCTCGAGTTACAGACCCACCTGGGAGCCAAAACTGACTGGGCTCTAACTGTCTAGGGTTGGGAGTCAGAGGCTGAGGCTTCCAGCTGTGTGCAACTTCCAGAGAGGACTGACCCCCCTAAAGGCTCGGTGACAGCCAGGCCTGGTAGCACTGCTATCACAGCTGCTCTGGAGACTGAGGCAGGAGGACCAGAAGACTACCATAGGCAACCTAGTGAGAATTTGTCTCAGAGTAAAGAGAGATCTAAAGATGTGGCTCCGTGGTAGAGCCCCTGCCTAGAATCCCTCAGTGAGGGGCTGGGGGTGTGGCTCAGTGGTAGAGCCCCTGCCTAGAATCCCCCAGTGAGGGGCTGGGGTGTGGCTCAGTGGTAGAGCCCCTGCCTAGAATCCCCCAGTGAGGGGCTGGAGGTAAAGCTCACCATGAGCAGGGCTCTAAGTTTGATCCCCAATACTGTATGGGAAAAGGCCTAAAAAGTTCAGCCCTGGATAATGGGACTTACAGCTTCTTCCTAGAAGGGCTCTAACAGGGACACATTGTCCCAAGTCCCACGGAGCAGAGTTCCTTACGTAGTCATTGACTCTACCCCTGTTTCCTCTACCTCCATAGTCCCACTGAAGGGAGCAATCCCTGACCAAGTCAAGACCCCTGGGGGACCTCACTTCCCACTCTTCTTCCTGCCACAGGCAGCAAATGCAGATTATGTATTGGACATCAGATAGGAAAGGAGCCTAAATCTTGGTGCTACCAATTTCCTACTGGTTGACCTGAGCAAGCAAACCTAGGTATCACTGTCTCCCTCAATGGAGACAAGACTTGTGCTTCCTGCCTGGCATGGCTGGGGGCCTGTCAAAAGTTTGTGTGGCTCCCCGGAAACTCCTATCTGAGCACTGTGCCCGTGTGGTGTGATAGCCATTATCTGCCTGTGTTAGATCAAGCTGAGGGAAAAAGGAGAGGTTGGTCCCTACCTCACAGCCTGGTGTGTGCATGGTTTGGGGGCAGGGCAGCAAGATTCCCTGGGAAAGGAACTCAGAACTGAGCCTAGCAGAGAAAGCTGTGTGTATCCACGCTAATGGTTATTATCAGGGATGGATGGGCTTCCACGGATTCCTCAGTGGCCATGGGCCCGAGCCACTTAACATTCTGGAATGTTGGTGACATCAACACTTTCCAGCAAAGAAGCCAGCCAATAACTCAACAACGGCACTCAGAACAGTGCCCAGTACAGCATAAGTACTTGATAAATATTTACCAGTCATTATTCTCAAGGCTTTTTTTTTTTTTCATTATAGCTATAACATTCTTTGTTAAACTCTATAATCCTGTTTGTTCTCTTTTAAATGGAGTTAATCACACCTTGGCTGTCTATGAGACACACCCTGCAAGCTTATTTAAAAGAGAAAAAACAAACCCTATGTGCATGTCACTCCCACCACCACCACTCCAGAGTTCCATGTTGGTGGGAGTGGTGTGAGACAGCGAGCAGGCATTCTAGAGACCTCCCCACATGACTCTAACAAGAAGCCAAGATGTGGATCCACTTCTGGTGCTGAACAATTTCCTGTGTGCAGTACCCTCACCTTATGTGCTATGCAGACATCAAAAATGGATCACAGAGCCTGGCAGACCACCTTAATCAACCTGGATATTATCAATTCCATTACACTATTTTGTTTTATTCTGTTGTTTTGATACAGGATATCACTCTACAACCCAGTTGGCCTCAAAGTCAAGATATTTCTGCCAGGAGATGGTGAGATGGCTCAGCAAGTGAAGGTGACTGCCGCAAAGCCTGATGACCTGAGTTTGAACCCCAACACTCATGTGGTAAGAGGACAGAACCAATCCAAGCAAGTTGTGCCCTGACCTCCATATATGTCCCCACCCCCAAATAAATAAATGTAATCTTTTTTAAAAAAGATTCTTTTCTCTTCTCTATGCCTGGTTTCATAATGGCTTTTATTTTTATTTCTTTCTCTTGGTCTTTTAGTAAAAAGGGGCTAATAATGGCCACTGCCTTGCTAAACAGGATTAAATGAACTAATGAGAGTCATGTAGGCTCAGTATCCATTAATTTTCACTCTTATTATTACAAAATGATACAAGGTGTCCCCCTTACGGACACTCAGCCAGGTGGGTGTCCAGGCTTCAGTCATTCAGTAATGGACAGTTGGGCCAGTCTTAGAGTTGCAAGTCTGCCATTCCAGCTACTCTGAGGGATGGGGCAGCAGGAACCCAGATGAGAGGCTAGCCTCGGTCACAAGGGAGATCCCATCTCAAGGTGAAAACACAGAAAGTGGGCTGCGGAAGTGGCTGAGCAGCAGAAGACCTACCTAGAACCCCCAGTGAGGGGCTGAGGGCACAGCTCAGGGCTAAAGCGCCCGTCTCGCCTCTTAGTCCATAAAAAATAAAGCATTATAATTGCGCACTAGTTGGAGGACAGTCACAGGGCAGGGGCGAGCACTCTGGGCCACTCCCTGTTAATCCAGGTCAGGTTGGTGACACCTGGCACCGCCCGGGGCAATGTCACTCACATAAATGAGCCCGGAGTAGTAGCGCTCTCGCAGATTGTGCAGCACCGAGGCTTCGTTGAGGCAGGTGAGCTCGGCCATGTCTTCTGCCTTGCTGAACTTGGGTGGGTTCATGCGCTGGATTTGGTCCCTGGGCAGCCGCAGGCGCCGCCCACTCTCCGCCAGCTCCACTTCTGCCTCCTCCTCCCCTTCATCTCGCAGGGCTGCGGCCTCGAACCCATGCAGCTCTGAGGGCACCCACACCAGGCGTCGTGCTGTCCACTCCACCTGTGGCCCTCCGGGACCGCCCACATTTGGCGTCCGGGGCGCGAACAGGAACGGCTGGGCCGCTTCGGGCACAGGGCCTGGCCTGGAAACCACCTTCCTCCCAGGCACAGACAGGGTCACTGCGGCCATGGTCTGTGGGAAGAGAGTGACATCAGTTGGGACTGTCTTTGGCCGTACCAGGGCTTAAACTCCTCCCGCATGCTAGAAAGCACTGTACCACTGAGTCATACCCTCAGACATCTTTTTCTTTCTTTCTTTTTGGTTTTCAAGACAGGATTTCTCCATGTAGTCTTAGCTGTCCTGGAACTCCCTCTGTAGACCTGGCTGGCCTCGAACTCAGAGATCTGCCTGCCTCTGCCCCCCAAGTGTTGATATTAAAGGTGGGTGCCAACCACTGCCCCTCAACTTCTTATTTTAAAACAGGTCTTGCTAAGTTGCTCAGTCTAGCCTTGAACTTACAACCTCCCTGCTTCAGCTTTACAGTAGATGGGATGACAAGACTGTGTCACCTGGCCTAGCTTTGCTTTTTTTTTTTTTTTTTAAAGATTTATTTATTACGTATACAGTGTTCTGTCTGCGTGTACACCTACAGGCCAGAAGAGGGCGCCAGATGTCACTACAGATGTTGTGAGCCACCACGTGGGTGCTGGGAATTGAACTCAGGACCTTGGAAGAGCAGCCAGTGCTCTTAACCCCTGAGCCATCTCTCCAGCCCTGGCTTTGCTTTTTTTAAAAAATTCATTTAAACTGAGTGTGGAGGCCCCTGCCTTTAATCCCAGCACTGGGGAGGCAGAGACAAGAGGATCTCTGAGTTCAAGGCCAGCCTGGTTTACAAAGCGAGTTCCAGGACAGCCAGGGCTACACAGAGAAACCCTGTCTCAAAAATCAATCAATCAATCAATAATAAATAAATAAACAAATCCACTTATTATGGAGCTGAAAAGACATTTCAGAAGTTCAAAGTGTGTACTGCTCTTCCAGAGGATCTGAGTCGGTGTCTGGCACCTGCATCAGGTTCACAACTGCCTGTGACTCCCGCTCCTGTGCCTCTGGCTTCCATGAGCACTTGCTCTACACACACACCCCACACACATAATTTAAAGTAATATAAATAAACCTTGTAAAAGGTTTATTACTTATGTATATGTGTGTGTGCTTGAGTGAGTTTGTATGTATCACATGCATGAGTCTCTCAGAGGCCAGAAGACGGCATCGATTCCCTAGGAGTGATGTGATGGAGATGTTAAGAATCAAACGGCAGTTCTCTGCGCGAGCAATCAGCGCTACAAAACACTGAGCCACCTCTATACCCCCACTTCAAAACAACAACAAAAGGATTTATGTGTAAAGGGTGTTTTGCCTGTTGGGATGTCTACATCACATGCATGCAGTACCAGAGGAGGCCAGAAGAGGGAGTTGGATCCTCTGGAACTGTAGTTAACAGACTGTTCTGAACCACCAGGGGATGCTGGGAACTGAACTCAGGTCCTCTGTGAGAGCAGCCAGTGCTCTTAACTGCTGAGCCATCTCTGAGGGAGGCGCCCCTCCCCCTAAATGTGCTTACTATAAAATTTTAAACACACACTTGGCTTGCATTCTGTTTATATTGGACGGTACTATTCTAATCTCAGGAGACAGATAAACTGTTACAAACAGGTAAATGGTTTAAATGGTGATAAACAGCTGTCAAAAGTGTAGGGCGAGGGAGGGGTGATGCTGGTGCCGAGGCTGTGCTTCCGTTTTCACTGGGCTGACTGGAGAAGCCTCCCCGACTGTGTTACTTTTTAAAATCAAGACCCGAGTGAGTCTGAGGAGGAGACTACTGGGACGATGGGACAAAAGCCAAGGCCCTGGGGCAGGAATGTCCGGTCTGCAGCACTCCACTGTGGCTGGAGCTGAAGGAGGAGGAGGTGGGGTAGCAAGGACAAGAAAGGTTGTCACCACACTTTACATCTGAGAGGGGGACCCAGGGAGGACACAGATCTGATGTTTGTCGCCAAGTTCTCCGGGCACCTCTGGGCCCACCTGCCCCATAATTACAGGATGATCGCCAATCACCATCCTCTCTCTGGCTTCATTCACTCACTTTCTTACAGTCATTCAACATTCTCAGAGGCGCTGGAGACCTGTCATGAGCCGCCTGGGAACCGCCTTTGAGCAGATCTTAGGGTGTAGACCCAGCTAAGTCTTTAAGGAGGCTTCCAGAAGGCAGTCAGGGTGTCTGGGCACTTCCCACCCTCCGGGGCCACTGAGTGGGGAATACAGCAATCTTAGGGTTGTCCAATATCCCACAGAAAACGATCCGCACCGGGCTCCCCTGCAGGAAGCAGCCGCGCTGTCCACCACCTCATCACCCCATCCCCAACCAAAGAACATCTGAAGAGTCCCACATCCCTATCTTCCATTTCACCTCTGAGACCAGGCCACCTCCACCTCCAGCACATCCCTTGGGGACATCCATCCATGCACTCAGCTTGCTCAAGGGGTGTCCTCCCATATCTTGTCCCCTCAAGCTTGTCCCGGTAGCCTCTCACATGCAGACTTCCTCTATCTAGGCCCTCTCTGCCCTCCTCACGACCCCCAGCACCGACAGCCTGGCTCCCAGCCACTTGGACTCCTGAGCTCTACAAATGGTAAGCCCCCAAAGGGCCAAGGATCACCCCAGGCTCCAGGGTGACAAAGATACACCCCGAGCCAAGCCCCATCCCAGGGACTTTAACCCGCCCCACCCACATGCTTCCTCTCCAGCCTGGTGGCCTTTGACCAGGAAGGGTTTGGTGGCTTTGTACCTCTCCTCCCCGCCACTCCCCCCAAGAGCCAGAAGAACGGCCTCAGCCGCCTCAGACGCAGAGTCCAGGCCCAGGACCCCAGAGTGGGGTCTCCAGCCCGTCTCCACCTGACACAAGGTGTTTCCTAGAGCCCTGCTGTAGCCGGAGCTAGAAGTGGGGCGTGGCGTTGAGGGAATTGGCCAAGCCAACAGGGCAGGCCTAGGACCTGGCCCCAAATGGCTGAGCCCCAGCCACACACCCCTCCCTTAGGCAGCAGGAATGTGGTGCCAGGACTCATTAGTGTCACTTAGGCAGGTGAGAGCACCAGGGAGGGGCAGGCGGAGCCGTGTGGAAAAGGAAAGCAGCCAGGGCCCCGCCTGCCTGGGCAGGGGCTGGGGCAGCACCAAGCTTATGACCTCAGCCTATGGGTGAGATCCCATCCTGCTCCAGCCTCCTCCCTCAGGCCCGGCCCAGCCTCCTCCCTCAGGCCCAGGGGGCCAGACCCCAACCTTTTCCTTCAGACTCAGGGGGCCAGGCCCCAACCTTTTCCTTCAGACTCAGGGGGCCAGGCCCCAACCTTTTCCTTCAGACTCAGGGGTGCTGACCCTGGCTCTCCTCCCTCAGACCCAGGGTCCAGGCCCAGCCTCCTCCCTCAGACCCAGGGTCCAGGCCCCAGCCCTCCTCCCTCAGACCCAGGGTCCAGGCCCAGCCTCCTCCCTCAGACCCAGGGGTCCTGACCCCCGGCTCTCCTCCCTCAGGCCCAAGGGTTCTGACCCCAGCTCTCCTCCCTCAGACCCAGGGTCCAGGCCCCAGCCCTCCTCCCTCAGAACCAGGGGTCCTGACCCCGGATCTCCTCCCTCAGACCCAGGGGTGCTGACCCCGGCTCTCCTCCCTCAGGCCCAAGGGTTCTGACCCCGGCTCTCCTCCCTCAGACGCAGGAGCACAGACCTCAGCCCTCCTTTCCCAGACACTGGGGTCCATGCTCAGCTTCCTCCTTCTGCCTTAGGGTACCGGCCCATGTACCTCCAGAAACCTGGATCCTAACCCCCTCTCCGGAGTCCTGACCAAGCGCCCTGTGGCCTGCCTCCTCTATCCCGTGGACCCCGAGGCTACCTGTGCGCCTGCTGGTGAAGAGATGGGGAGGTCTTGGAGTCCAGATCCTCTCCAGCACCCAGGTGAGGCCGGCTCTACGGTCCAGCAAGGGGCGGGGCCTCCGCGTCAGAAGGCGGGACCGGGCTCGACGTCACCCGACACCTGCCGGGCTGGGCAAGGGGGCGGGGCCTGGCACGGCAGCCAGCAGAGGTACAACCTGTTGCCAGGTGGGTGGGTGGCAGCGGACAAAGATGAAGGTCCGGTGCAGAGCCGGACTGCGCACGCCTAGGGTTCGAATCCCTCCCCAGTCTTCTGGATCTCCTCTTTCCTCGCTAGGAATTGAGGCTCATGAAATCAATAAAAATCGTGTGGGAAAAGGGTGCTTTATCATTTATTATCTCTGAACCTCAGTTTCCCCAGCCCTGGAACTGGAGCACCCCAATCCTCAGGTACAAAGTCAAAATGCTATGTCAGCTTGGGGGCTTGAGTCTCTTCAGGGTGAACTGAAGAGGAGACATGAGGTGGGCGTGTCTGCCATAAGCTTATGGTTTTCTCCTTAGATGTTAAGAGTTCTGACTTAAGGAACAATTTATTTTCTTTTTTGTTTTTCTGACAGAGGGTCGTATGCAGCCTAGGCTGGCCCGGAACTCCTCGTCTAGCCGAAGCTGGTCTCCAACTCCTGATTACTACTGTGGCGTTATTAAAAAGAAAAAGGGGGGGGCACATGGCCAGGCACACCAGGTCCCTCCACCACGGTCCCGTCTCCGAAATGGGAACCTCACAAACCACCTCAAATCCATCCTCTATGGGAGAGGATTTGAGTTATAGAGTCCCTTGTGGGGGTGTTCAGCTACGACTTAGCCACGTTTGGTGCCTCCGTCCTGTCATCTCAGCACTAGAGACCTCAGACAGGAAGGTTGGGAGTTGGGGTCAGCTTGGTCTACACAGTGGGTTCCAGGCTAGCTAGACTACAGAGAGAGAATCTGTCTCAAAAAAATTAACTAAGCCAATGCAAACCAAAACTAACTAGAACACTCAAACACATCTTTCCCGACCCCTGGCCCTGCCTGTCCAGATCCTTCTTTCTGGCCCACAGCAGTTTTTTCCTCCTCTGACAACTGACACGATCGTCCCGGGAGCTGGGGACTGGAAACCATGACTCAGGTGTTCTATCACGCAATGTCCCAAGCATTGCCTCAGTTTCCCCTTCTGCAGAACAGACCAGGTGACGCCTTCAGAGAGGACCCCAGGCTTCCTGGCACGCGGTGGGAACCCGGGCTGGATGACTGCAACCCCCCCACCCCTCCTCGACCTCGGGCTCGCTTGCACCCACAGCGAGTGCCCTGGCCCACCCCTCCCCTTGACCCCCATCACAGCCCAAGGGCTCCGGCCTCCCCAAGCCTGGCCGCCCCTGGCACCCCCGCCCCGTACGCACTGCGGGGGGCCCGGACACTCACCGGCGCCCAGGGCGGTCCAGAGGCCTCGGCCTGGGCAGAAAAGGGGGAGGGGCCTGTGCGGGACAGCCCCGCCCACAGGTGGGCACCATGGACCAATCAGCGCTCGCTGCGGCCCGCTCCGCCCCCGCCCCTGGGGCTCAGCCCTGCCCAATCAAAAAGAGCGGCTGGTGCGCCGTGCCAATCAGAAGTTGGCGAAGCGTGCCAGGCGTGGGAAAAGAACCTGGCCGAGAGTGCGCGGCCGTTGGCGGGGCCCGGGCCTGATGGCCAGCGGGAGGCACCAATAAAGAGGCTTGGGGAGCGGCCGGGAGCCGCTGGTTGAAGGGGACCCGGTGAATGAGCTGCTTTGTACACAGGCATGAATGGATGCCTTTGTGCATGCACGTACGGGGAGGCAGGAGGCAGGAATGCCTGGGTCCCCGGGGAGCCAGCGCGCGGACACACACCAAGGAGATGTCGCTTTTGTGGAACGCAGACCGTGAGCAGGCCCTATGCAGGTGGATGGCGACTGCACGGGTCAGAATTGTCATTTATTGAGCGCCTTCCGTATATATATACTCAAAGCTGTGTAAAGCATTTCCACTACAAACTGTCACTGAAACCTCTAAATTGGGGCTATTGAGACCCTCATCTTGGGGCTGGGACTGGGACACAGTCGGTAAAGGTTTTGCCTAGCATTCCGGAAGACCTGGGTTCCATCACTGTGCAAACGGGTGTGGTGGCACCCTGCTAGTCACCCCAGTCCTCATGAGCTGGAGGATGAGAGGTTCAAGGTCATCCTCCAGCTACATAAAGAATTCTAGGCTAGCCTAGGTTACAGGAGATCCTGTTCCAGAAAACAAAAACAAAATCCCAACCTCGTCTTCAGGATCATGCCTATCATCCCAGCATTTGGGAGGCTGAGACAGGAGGACTACAGTGAGTTTGAGGTCATGGGTTCAAACAAAGTGATTGAGCAACATAGTGTGATCCTGTCTCTAAGTGCAAAAAGAAGGCCTAAGAATGCTGCTTGGCTGTAGAGCACTTGAGCTGTAAAGCACTGAATTCAAATCACACTACTGCAAAAACTAATAAATAAGTAAGCAAACAAATAAATAAATACCAGAGTCCCCAAGGCCCTCACCACACACACTCCACCTCGTCCCCAGCTGTTTATCCCGCTGTTCCTTAGCTCCGTAAGCACTTGACCTGCCTCAGCCTTTTCCTACTCTATTGCACCCGTTTGGTGTTTCCTTGTGCATCTATATATATGGGGTGAGGAGGTGTTTTACCTGCATACATGTGTGTATCTTTGCAGTGCTGTTGGAGGCTAGAAGAGGACGTCAGATCCCCTGGAACTGGAGTTACAGATGACTGCAAGTTGCCACGTGGGTGCTGGGAACTGAACCAGGGTCTTCTGGAAGAGCAGCAAGTGCTCTTAACCACTGAGCCATTGCTGCAGGCCTGCTCCTTTGTTTCTGAGACAGAGTTTCACTCTGTGGCCCAGACCATCCCGGTTGGTCTGTTGTTCATTTGAAAATGACAGCCCAGGCCCCTGTAACCAACCAACCTACCTGCCAACTAGTGACGTCATCAGCCCACTCAAGACTAAATCTACCTAGCAACCAGTAATGTCATCATCTGTCTTTACTGGCCTGTTACCTGAGGTGGCATAAGTTCTGCCTGCTCAATCTAAGGCGAGACAGGACTGGCTACATGGCAGAGGATGACTTTGAACTTCTAATCTCCACCCCGCCCCCACCTTCACCTCCTGAATGCTGGAGTCACCAGTGTGCACCACAACACATGAAGCCACACAGGGAACAGTAGGCTTCCTCTTGCTGGGGATTTTCTCTGATCTGTAAGCCCATACCGCTTTAATGTCTGCTCATATCGAGTGAGAACAGTCACAGTTCTAAGCCCTCAATGTGCATTAAATCCCACAACATGGACACCGCCAGCTCTGTGTGGTTGGTCCCGTTATCATGCCCATTTTACAGGTGTGGGCACAGAGACCTGGCTGCCTCAGTGAGCTCACTTCCTGTCTCCACTGTACCACAGGAGACAAGCAAGACCAAAGAATCAAGTCCAAAGGAAGCATGCCCTTGCCTCAAAGCCCTCCACCCACCCTCCATCACACCAGCCAGAATACATGCCTGGGGTAAAGTCCCTACCCATCTCCTTGGAGACCTTGACACACACACACCCAACACTATCTGTGAGATACTCCCCATCATATTGCGAGCCCCTGGCTGTCTGGGGCTGGCCTTCTCCTTCTGAAGGTACCTGTCTCAGGGTTTCTATTGATGTGAGAGACACCATGACAGTGGAAACTCTTATAAAGGAAAACATTTAAATGGGGCTGGCTGACAGTTTCAGAAGTTTAATCCAGTATCTTCATGGCAAGAAGCAGTGCAGCATGCAGACAGACATGGTGCTGGAGAAGGAGCTGAGAGTTCTACATCTTGATCCACAGGCAGCAAGCAGAGACATTGATACACAGGCCCTGCTTGAGCTCCAGAGACCTCAAAGCCCGCCCCCTAGTGATGCACTTCCTCCAACAAAGCCACGCCTCCTCATTGTGCTGCTCCCATCGGCCTTTGGGTCCATTTTTATTCAACCCCCACAGTCCCCATGGGCAGGTAAGCTGCAACAGAGAGGGAAATCAGCGGCAAAGGGGATGGAACACCCAAATATGTGTGCCAGAGAGAAGGAAGTAGGACATGGAAGCTTCCTGAATCCCAGCCCTCAGCATGACCTGAGCCGAAAGAGCTTGAGCAACAAGGGTGGGAGATGTGGGGGAAACAAGCAAGGAGCTAAGATAATGCACACTAATAGATGGTTTTGTCGGGGGCAGAAGCTCAGTGGGTTGGTGGAGTGCTTGCCCAGCATGCAGCAAGCTCTGGGTTCAGTCCCCAGCACCACCTAAACCGGGTGAAGTGATGTACACCTGTAATTCCAGCTCTTCGTACAGAGGTAGAGGCAGAAGGATCCAGAGTTCAAGGTTCCATATCACCCCAGTCAGCCTCAGGACCCACAGCAAAAGGACAGGACCGATTCCCGAAAGTTGTCCTCTGCCCTGCACACATGCACTGTGGGTGTCCTGCACCAACACATCTCCCCACTGATAATAAACACATTTTAAGACTAAAAACAGCTGGAGAGATGGTTCAGTGGTTAAGAGCATGTGCTGATCTTCCAGATGACCAGAGTTCAGTTCCCAGCACCCTTATCAGGCACCTCACAACTACCTGTGACTCCAACTCCAAGAGATGACACCCTGTTCTGGCCTCCGTGGGTATCTGTACCCACATGTACATACCCATTCACACACAGAAGGACACACACACACACACACACACACACACACACACACACACAGGTTTTAAAAGATTTGTTTTCAGCTTATGTGTATGGGTGCATATCCGTACAGCACATTGTTCTGGTGCCTGTGGAGCCAAGAAGACAGCATCTGCTCTCCTGAAATTGGAGTTACAGATGATTGTCAGCAGCCAGGCAGATGCTAGGTATTGAACCCAGGTCTTATACAAGAGCAGTGTAACCAGCAACTCTTCTCTTCAGTCCCCAAATAAATCCCCCCCCCCTTTTTTTGAGATTGGGTTTCTCTGTGTAGCTTTGGAGCCTGTCCTGGATCTCGCTCTGTAGACCAGGCTAGCCTTGAACTCACAGAGATCTGCCTGCCTCTGCCTCCTGAGTTCTGGGATTAAAGGCGTGTGCCACCATGCCTGGTCAAATAAATCTTTAAAAAAAAAAAAAAACAACTAAATATTGGAATTGGAGAGATAGATCAGCAGTAAAGAGTGATTGATGCTCTTGCAGAGGACCTAGATTTGGTTCCAACACCTACAGCAGATAGCTTACAACCACCTATTACTCCAGTCCAGGCTATTCAATGCCCTCTTCAGGCCTTCAGGGGTACAGCACTCACATGGTACACATAAATACAGGCAAGTGTACACACATACACATAACATTTTTGTTTTGTTTTGCTTTTGGAGACAGAGTCTCTCTATGTAGCTCTGGCTGTCCTAGAATCCTCTATATAGACCAGGCTGGCCTCAGACTCACACAGATCCACTTACTTCTGTTTGGATCACTATGCCTGGCTTACATAAAAAAAAATTTAAAACAAGCTGGGTGGTCGTGGTGCACACTTTTGAATCCCAGCACTTGGGAGGCAGAGGCAGGTAGATCAAGGCCAGCCCGGTCTACAAAGTGAGTTCCAGGACAGACAGGACTGTTACACAGAGAAAACTTGTCTCAAAAAAACAAAAAATAAATAAATAAAATAAAATAAAAAATAGCCAGGCCATTGTGGCACAAGCCTTTAATCCCAGCTCTTGGGAGGCAGAGGCAGGTGGATCTCTATGAGTTTGAGGCCAACCTGGTCTACAGAGGGAGTTTCAGGAAAGGCACAAAGCTACACAGAGAAACCCTGTCTCAAAAAACTAAATAAATAAATAATAAATAATAAAAATAAAAAATAAAAACAAATCTAAAAACAAAAAGTATGGGCTGGAGAGACAGCCTAGGGGTTAAGAGCACTAGCTGTTCTTGTAGTGAATCCAGGTTCTATTGTAGCACCCACATGGATGCACACAGCCATCTGTAACTCCAATTCCAGGGCTTTCAATACCTTCTTCTGGTCTTTCTGCATGCATTAGGCATGTAGGTAGTGTACATTTATAAATACAGGTAAAACAACATAAAATAGTAAAGCAATTTTATACATGCAGGTAAAACATTCACACAATAAAGTAACAAAGTAATTTTAAAAAATTATAAACACTAAGCCAAAAACAGAACTACCATATGATCAGTTCCACCACACATGGTGGTGTACCTGAAGGACTCTGAGGCTTTGCACCACAGAGACACCTGCTCGCCCCTGCTCCCTGCTTCCTCAGTCACAAAAACCAGGAAGTGGGAGCAGCCTAGATGTCCATCAAGAGATGAATAGATAAAGGGAATGTGTGCAGACACAATGAACCTCTGTTCAGCTGTAAAGAGAGTGGAATCGTGTCCTTTGTAGGAAGATAGATGGGACCGGAAATCAGTATGCTAAAAGAGCTCAGACAGCTTCGAATAGACAAATATTGCGTGCTTTATCTCATGGCAGACTCGAGATTAAAATCTATTACAAATACCAATCGTACACGATCCGCTTCACTATATATAACACAAAAAGGGGAAGGGGTTCAGGCATGGTGGCTCAGGCCTGTCCTCCCAGCCCTTGTGATGTGAAGGTGGGAGGGCCTTCAGGTCAAGGCCAGCCTGGGCTACGAGGAAGTTCTGGGTTAGCCTGGGCTATGTGAGATAATGTTTCTAAAAAGAAAAGAAGAAGCTGGGCATTGTGGCACACGCCTTTAATACCTGAACTCGGGAGGCAGAGGCAGGCAGATCTCTGAGTTCAAGGCCAGCCTAGTTTACAGAGTGAGTTCCAGGACAGCCAGAGCTAGTGAGACCCTACCTTAAAAAATGAAAGGAAAGAAACAGAAAAGAAGAACCGAGAAGATGGCCCAGTCAGTAAAGTGCTTGCCATGTGAACACAAAGAACTGAGTTTTGGTCTCCCCAGCACCCATGCCATAAGCCAGGTGTAGCAGTGCAAGCCTGCACCCCAGAGCCATGCAGGCAGATGCAGGAGAATCCCCAGGGCTCACTAGCCAACGTGGCAAGCCAAATGGGCAAGCTGCAGGCTCAGTGAGAGACCCTGTCCCGAGAAGTGAAGAGGAGGGCAGTGAGATGGTCCAGCGGGTGAAGGTGCTCCCGCCCAGCCTGACTCCGTCCCGGGACCCACAGGGTCAGTCTCCGTGGGGGAGGAGGAAACCATAAAGAGGGCAGGACAACCAAGAGAGAGTCACACATTCCAAACATTCCTGAAAATACCCTCATTAACCCACCCCCTTTCAATTTCAAGTTTGAAACTAAAACATAAAAATAGATACATGAACTGATAGCGCTCCCTCCCCTGCCAAATCTGAAGCTGAAGAGAGAGATGGGAAGTCGGGGGGGGGGGCAGGCTGCCCCATGGTGCAAGAGACTTCTGAGTGAGCACAAAAATGGGGGGACCTTGGAGTCCACAGAGCAAAGGGTGAGCGGGGTGCGGGGTCCCCAGGGCTGGCTTGTAACACCACCTGTGTGTTTTCTCTGCGGCAAAGGCTCAGACGATGCCAGCATTATTTTTGGTCACTGTTGTGACTCGGGGCTGGGAGTAGCCCCAGGACCAGAGAGAGCTGGCAGCCTCCCGTGATTCCTGGACAAGGCTCTGCTCTGCGAAGAGAAGTATTTACAGAGTGCCTGCTGCGTGCTGGGGTTGTTCTGGTTTGGGGCTGCACAAAGCTAGACAGGAGACTTCTCGGCTCTGCCAAGGTCTGGGCTAAAACTGCCCAGCTCTGCCCTTGAAACCTTGACAGCAGGTGGAGGTGGGGGGTGAAGGTATGGATGAGGTCATGTTCTAATAAAGCTTTATTAACACACACAGGGTGACTGGCCCTAAGGCTGTAGGTTGGAAAGCCCAGTCTTGGACTCTCAGATGGTGGCAGGCATAAAGATTTGTTAATGACTGCCCAGGAGGTGTCAAGATGCAGGTCACCCCGGTCACATCCTGTTCATCTCCCCCACTGGATCTGTATCTAGGGGATCATCTGGCCACACTGAGAGGACAAGCAGGGTTTTCACTGGGCTCATCAAGCGCTGTCCGGCCCCCTCACCTTCTCTGGCCTCCCCCCTCATCCTCTCTGTTCTAAGTAGTTCTTGTCAACTTGAGTCACATGGGAAGAGGGACTTCAGTTGTGTGTATGCATCTGTCAGATTGGTCTTTGGGCATTTTCTTGACTAATGATTGCTGTGGGAGGGCCCAGCTCACTGTGGGGAGTGCTGAGTTGAATAAGAAATCAGAATGAGCAAGCCATGGGGAACAAGCCAGTAAGCAGCACCCCTCACGGCTGCTACATCAGCTCCTGCCTCTAGGTTCCTGCCTTGAGTTCCTGCCTTGACTTTACTGCATGATGGACTGTAACATGGAACTGTAAGCCAATAAACCCTTCCTTCCTCCAAGTTGTTTTTGTTCAGTGTTTATCACAGCAGCAACAGAAAGCAAACCACAACATACACCCTGCTCCAGCCCCCCTGGTCTCTCCAGTTTGCTCACACACCAGGCCTCTGCTGTCCTGCCTTCTCCACCCAGGATGTGTCCTCTCCTTCCTTTTCCGGTGGAGTCCTTCCCTGAGTACCTGCTCATTCCAGAGGACCTGACACCCCTCGCCCTGATATTATTTTTATGGTTCAACTGCTTTGGTTTAATGAGACAGAGTCTCATGAAGCATACATAGGCTGGTCTCAAACTTGCTTTGTATGACCTTGAAATTCTGATCCTCCTGCCCCATCTCCTAGGCGCTAGACTAACAGACTGGCTGGGTGCATGGGTGCTGAAGGATCTGAAGTCAAGTTCTCACAGTTGAATGGTGTGCCCTTGACCCACGGAACCATCCCCCAGCACCACTTCCTTTTTTAATTAAAATAGTTTTAGTCTGAGGTAGCGGTGTACACCTTTAGTTCCAAAACTCAGGAGACAGAAGGATCAAAAGTTCCGAGCCAAACCACCCTCCGTCAATGAGGCAACCTGTGCAGGCTCTCTGTCGACCCAGCTGTGGCTAGATGACATTTCTCTTGACCAACATCATCCATCTCACTTCTCCAGGAAAATGGACCACTGATAATATTTTGGTGCGGATTTGTTATTGAGTGTTTACTATCTGAGGCAGAGCAAGCTGGTTATAACTATTCTTGACTGGGAGATCCCGAGTGCAGGCACCGTCTTAAATATTTTATGTCCTGGAGCTAGCTCACTGGGAGCTCACAGGTGCTCTAAGGCTGGTGCGAGAAGGCTCTTATATCACAGGAAGCAAGGTTACTTGCCTCAGCCTCCTTAGGTGGAGTGGCAGGGCTGGCATAGAAACCAGAGAGTCCCGAGACTCCTCTAGCTCTGCCCTTAGAGGAGGGAACCCAGAGCAGGTTGATGGTGGTAGCCTGTGGGTGTACAGTCTCAGCTCCCCTGAACACTCCCCAGAGGGGCCAGATGAGCAGGACCCACAGAATCTGCATCTTCCCACACTTCTGGGTGCTATGGCGTCACTGTCCCCTCCAAAACCCAGGCTAAAACTCAGTGTTTTTAAAGATTTTTTAAAAAACATATGTGTTGCTTTGCCTGCATGAATATCTGTTTGCTACATATGTGCCTGATGCCCGTGGAGGCCGGAAGAGGCTGACAGATCCCTGCAACTGGAGTTATAGATAGATGTAAACCATGTAGGTGCTGAGAGTCACACTTGGATCCTCTGGAAGAGCAGCCAGTGCTCTTAACCACTAGGGATCCTCTCTAGCCCCCTATTTAATCTTTTATTGCTTTTCCTTATTTATGTGTGTGCACATGTTCATGCAGCACACGCGTGTGGCAGTCAGAGGACGCCTCCTGCCAGTCTGTTCTTGCCTTCCACCCTGTGATCTTCAGGATCAAACTCAGTTTGTCAGGCTTGGAGGCAAGCACCTTTACCTGCTGACCATCTTGCTGGCCCCTAGCTGAAATCTAAATGAGCTTATTCATTGAAGATATTAGGAGACAGTCAAGAGCCACATTCACAGGGATGGAGTAACACCAGTACGCAGTTTAGTACCCCGAGAGCAGGAGAATATCACTTGAGCACACTAGCTATCGCAGGAATATGTACTATCGTGAGAGTGAGCTTTTTCTAGAGGCTATTATCTCAGGATCTTACTGATCAAAGGTGTAGGCTAATTATCCTCCGAGCAGACCATGTATGGATAATATAGGCTGATAATCACAGGAGCAGATAAATCATCTTGGGAGTGAACTAATTATCCTGCATAAAGACTACTTATTTTGAGAGTTTGGATACTTATCCAGAGTGGATCAGGTATCCTGTGAGTAGACCACTTCTCCAGATTGGACATCTCGGAGTCATCTCCTGAGAGCAGGCTAGACCATGAGGGAGTTTTTCTAGCATGCCTTGGCTCCTTGTGGAGCACTGTGCGCCACAATGTATGTAATGACGTCACCAAAACCCAATGCCTAACACTGGGCTTCATGAAGAAAACCTCTGATTCTCCCAGCCTGTGACCATGTGTTATAGCAATAGAAAAGCAACCGAGACCCTGGAGTCTTAGAAGTCAAGCCCTTCCTGTCTCTCTCTATGTTTCTTAAACACCTCAGCCCTGGCGTCCATCCACCAACAAACACCTCAGCCACACCCGGGCCCTGCTTGTCATGTCCCCTCAACACCTACCCTCCGGTCCACATTGCCTCCTGCAGTCCTCTTTGACAGTGTCTGTTTCCCACATGGCAGGCAGAGCTGTCTTGTTGGAACCCAAGTCACAGCACACCCTACTTGCTCAGAGTCCACCTGTCACCCGAGTCTTCAGTCAGACCTCAGAGCCCTGCTGGACATGGCCCCCTGTGCCCCTTCAAGTTCACCTCTTCCATCCTCCTCCTCATCGACTCTACCGTGAGTACAGAGGTCCCCTTGCAGTTCTTCCCCCCCACACACACACACATCCCCAACCCAGGGCCTTTGCATAGGCTGTTCCTGGCACCTCAAACAGATTCCCTCACCAGCATCTCTGTGGCACACTCCTCATTCACTCATTCCTCACTTTAAGATCACATGATGCTTGGTTAATAATCACAAGCTAGAATCACATAAGAGCATCTCAGTTGAGGAATTGTCCAGATCAGGTTGGTCTGCAGGGGATGATCTTGCTTGTTAACTAATGTAGGAGGACCTGCCAGTTATGGGTGGCACTATTCCCTAGGCAGGGAACCCTTCCTGAACTGTATGAGTGATGAAAATTTGGCATAAACAAGCAGGTAGGTGCTTTTGATTGTGGATCAATGTGACTCAACTTCCCTGAAATAGTGGACTGTAACTCAGAATTGTTAAGTAAAATACCTCTGTTGCTGTTTGTTTGTTTGTTTGTTTTTTCAAGACAGAATTTCTCTATGTAGCCCTGCTTATCCTAGAACTCACTCTGTAGACCATCCTGGCTTCGAACTCAGAGATCCACCTGCCTCTGCCTCCTGAGTGCTGGGATTGAAAGTGTGTGCCATCACCTTCCAGCCTCTGTTGCTTTTTGTCAGGATCTTTTATTAGAAGCAGAGAGAAACAGATGCAAATGCTTTCTCATCTGTGCACAGTGCCCATGGAGGCCAGAAGAGGGCACTGGATCCCCTGGCTGTAGTTATACTCAGCTGTGAGACGCCCCGTGTGGGTGCTGGGAACTGCGCTCGGGTTCACTTCTAGAGGAATAAGTGCTCTTAGCCATGAGCCATCTCGCGAGTCCCTAGATCTTGGTTTTTGTGGCAGGGCCTCTCTAACCATGGAGTTTTCTGATTAGGCTAGTCCAGCTGGCCATGGAGCCCCCAAGATCTGGCTGTCTCTGGTGCTCCCCAGCACTGGGACTACGGACACAAACTGCCATACCCAGCTTTTGTCGATGGGTGCTGGGGATCAAGTCTCCCCGCTTCTGTGGCAAGCATTGCAGAAACTAATCTCCTCAGCCCTTGTGTCTCCTTCCTAGGACATAGCATATTTAACACAAGGAACTCTAATGCGTCCTTCCTGTTCAGCAACATGCCTTGGGGAGCTTTTCAGACTCACCTTCTCTTTCACACTTGCATAGTACTCCATGACCACTGTCCCTTTCCATCAGCGTCTCTCACCTGGGAGGCGCTGGGAGTGGTTTTTCCACATTCCATTTCCTTTACAAATGGCAGTTCAGTGAACACCCCACTTCCCACGTCCTTATATGTGAAATGAGACTAATGCTAGGTCAAAGAGCTTAGGCAGTTAAGATCTTAATAGATGCTCTTTAACTGCTGCCCGCAATGTCGTCTCATTCCGACGCAGAAAAGAACAAAATAAAACAGTCATCCAGCCAATCAGTCTGGAGAGGTTCTGCCCCGCAAGTCATTCTATGTCCCTGGGACACACCATGGAGCGTTGGCCCTTGGGGCTGGCTGTCGCCTCCTCCACCCTTCTCTGTGGCTGGAATGTTGCTAAGGTTTCAAAATCCACCATAAACAACGGGAGGCAACAAGGTCGTGAACTATGTACACATTCCAGGACCCAGCAGGGCCACTTCCGGACAGCCGAGGGAGGCTGGGGACACTGTAGTGCTCCAGCTGCCTGGGGTGAGGAGGCAGCTTGGGTTGGGCTCCTTGGAGAACTGATGAAATGAAATAGGTGTCACATGGGAGGAAGATCAAGAGTTTGAAGCTAGCCTCGGTCTACGAGTAAGTTTGAGGTCAGCTTAGATAATCAGAGACCTTGTCTCAAGAAACATAAAAAAATAAGCTTTGCTCACCATTTTCTGGAGGCAATCAGTCACAAGTTGAACATGTGTCAAATGATGTCATCCCAGCTCCTTGGGAGAGTGAAGCAGGAGCATCATAATTTGACTCCTGCCTGGGCTACAGAGAGAATTCCAGGCCAGGAAAATTTAGTGAGACCCTGTCTCAAAAAAGAAAACATAAAGAAGGCTTGGGGTCTAGTTCAGCAGTAGAGCCCCTGCCTAGCGTCCCCCAGTGAGGGGCTGGGGGTGTGGCTCAGTGGTAGAGCCCCTGCCTAGAATCCCCCAGTGAGGGGCTGGGGTGTGGTTCAGCAGTAGAGCCCCTGCCTAGAATCCCCCAGTGAGGGGCTGGGGTGTGGCTCAGTGGTAGAGCCTCTGCCTAGAGTCCCCCAGTGAGGGGCTGGGGTGTGGTTCAGTGGTAGAGCCCCTGCCTAGAATCCCCCAGTGAGGGGCTGGGGTGTGGTTCAGTGGTAGAGCCCCTGCCTAGAATCCCCCAGTGAGGGGCTGGGGTGTGGCTCAGTGCTAGAGCACCTGGCTTTCGTGTCAGAGGCTTTGGGTTCAATGTCCAACACTATAAAATGAAAGAGTTGGAATTCCACACAGTCATTCTGGGACGGGCACTTCTTGAAAACATACTGTCAAGTGCAAACTATATGAAACTGAGCAGAATCTGCAGCTCAAGCCTCAGGACGGAATGCACGGGTAGTGTGTGGACAAAGCAGTCTTGTAATTAACGACTAACGTGATGGTAGCTGCAGACACAGTCACCCTCTGGTTCCAGGCCTCCTGTGGCTCCTTCCCTGCCGCTCCCAGTAAAGTACCCACCTCCAGGCTCCGGGGCAGTAACAGCCTCAGAAACAAAGTCTGGGTACCCTCTAGAACAGCTCTCCCCCCTCAATCTCTCCATGGTTTTTTTTTTTTTCCCCAACAGGGTCTCATGTTAGCCCTGCCCTTGAACTCTCCATGTAGCCAGCCTACAATGACCTTGAACTCCTGATGCTCCTGCCTCCACCTCCCAAGTACTGAGATGACTGGCATGCAAGCCCATGCCATGGTTTATGGCATGCTAGTGAGGGAACCCAGGGCTTCGAGCACTCTGGGTGAGCACCCCACCAACCGAGCCAGCCCCAGCCTCTCCTCAGGTTTCAGTGTGACATTTTCAGCCCCTTACCTTCTCTTCTTCTCCTCTCCCACCCCACTGGACCCCTTCCCCACCCCCTCCTCCAGTAGTTCCCCTTCAGCTTTCATGCTTTTTTAAAATGTAGATTCTGTGGATGACGAGAACATCTATTTGTCTTTCTTTCGTGTGTGAGTCTTTGCCTGCTCGTACGTGTGTGCACCATGCGCATGTCTGGTGCCTGCAGAACTAGAAGAGGGCGTCAGATCCCCTGAGACTGGAATTACAGATGGTTGTGAGTCACCATGTGGGGACCAAGCCTGTGTCCTCTACAAGAGCAGTGAGCGTGCTCTAACCATTGTGCAGCCTCCCCAGCTCCTGTTTATTTTGTGTGTGTGGAGGTCAGAAGACAACTTTAGGGAGGCGGTTCTCTCCTTCCATCTTTTTGTGGGTCCTGGGGATCAAATTCAGGTCACTGGACTGTGCTTTACCCGTTATTGAGCCGTCTTGCTGGCCCTTCAATTTAAACGAATTAAAATGAAATGAAATGAAAGATTCTGGCAGGCCTAGTGGCACACACCTTTAGTCCTAGTAAACTTAGGCAAGAGGGTCTCTATGAGTTCAAAGTCAGCCTGATCTACATGGTGAGTTCCAGGCCCGCAGGGGGAGGGTATTGATTGATAGTCCCCAGTCCCATCAACTGTATTATGTCCCCACAAGGCTGGTGACCACCATGTTAGCAGAATAGATACCCTGCATTTCCATCCTCATGGAATGTTCTACAAGTCTTGGGGCAGGGATTGGGGAGGGGGTGGGGACATGGACCTGTCCCTTGCGGTGATCATTTTCCCCTGGGAAGACACGGGAAACCACTGCCTTCCCACTAATGGAGTGGGGCAAGGACCCAGGAGGGAATGAGATTAGCCAGCCAGGCTGGAGATGGCTGCTTGCCCAGTAATGAGTGTTTACTGAGCCGGGCACCTGCCTGTCCCAACCCTACAGCCCCCTCTTCTCCAGACCGCAGAGGCATTAACTCTTTGAGCCCTGGGCCCTGGCCCCAGCCATCTCCGGGACAATCTCTCTGAAGTGCACGCTCCTGTTGAGACATAAACCTGCCCATTCCGCTCCAGTGCCAGTATCATCCTGGCTGGGTGCAAGGGCACAATGGTTTCTGCCTGCTCTTCCTGCCCTGCCCAGCACACAGCTATACCGGCTGCTGACTTACCCTCTCCGCTCCTCACAGCTCCAATTCAAGAACCTCCTGGTTCCAGCCTCCAGATCTTCCCTCCATTCCCAAGTCTTTCTATACCCAGGACTGATCCTGCCTCCTGGATAGAGCCTCCTAGGCTCCCAAATACCCAGCACTAACCTGGCCCTCCCTCCTGGTGTCAGGAACACGCTCCTCTCTAAATAAGCAGTTTCCTTTGCAGACCTTCCTCTTCCCTCTGGCCTTCAGCACCTTTACCTCTTCTAAGAAGTCCCACCGTAACTCTTCTGAGCCTCTGCACTGTGTCCTGGGTCACACACTGGCCTCTCTCTGCTCTTAGTTCCTAACACCTGCCAGTCTTCCTTAGGAAAGTGTGATCTCCCAGAAGCTCTCACTGTACAGTCCTGGCTAGTCTGTAACTCGCTCTGTAGACCAGGCTGACCCTGAACTCACAGAGATCCACCTGCCTCTGCCTCCCAAATGTTGGAACTAAAGGTGTGCGACACTGCACCCCCGAGCAGGAGGTTGGAGCCACCACACCCTGGACAGAGCCTGACGCAAAGTAGATACTCAGTTACATGGGGCAGGAAGTTAACGACAACGTAAAAAGAACCAAACTATCTGGGGTTTGAACTCAGATCCTTCTGATGACTATGCTAACATTTTAAAAAATATGTAAGTTGGGCATGCTGCTCAGGCCTTTCTTTCTAGCACTTGGGTGTCTGAGGCAGGAGGATTACTGTAAGTTTGTGGCTTTACCCACTGAGCCATCTCACAAGCCACAAAATAAATAAATAAACATAATTTAAAAATTTTAAAACAACCAAAAAATTTTTTTTGATGTTTCTTAAAAATGTATAAGCTGGGCATACTGCTCACACCTGTCATCCCAGCACTTGGGTGGCCAAGGTGTGAGGGTTTTTACAAGACACACCGGGCGTATACTAACGTGACGTACTCTGAGAACCAAGCACCAAAGCACACTCAAGATGGCCGATTGAGGGCTGGGGTGTAGCCCAGTTGGAAGCTTGCTGGCCTGGCATGCAGGAGGCTCCGGGATTCATCCCCAGCACCATAAGAACAGGGCATGGTGATGCACACCTCTCACCCCAGAACTCAGGAAGTAGAAGAAGAATCAGGAATTAAGGTCATCCTGGACCATATGAGACCTTGTCTAAAAATAAATGGAAGTTTGAGGAGCTGGAGAGATGGCTCAGTGGTTAAAAACACTGTCACAGAGGACCTGGGTTCAACTCCCAGCACCCACATGATGGCTCACAACCTCAGCTCCGGGAGACCTGATGCCCTCTTCTGGCCTCAGCAGACTCCAGGCAGGAACATGGTGCACAGACATGCATGCAGGAGGAACACCCACACACATAGAATAAAAATAAACAAATCTCATCTAGAGCAACGGGACTCACAAGCTCTGGGCCTGCTCCCACAATCTTTTCCCATAATCCTGCACCTTCAAGCCCATTAAAAGGCATCACTTCCCACGTTTGCAATCTCTCACCTGAGCACTGTCATTATCCCATGATCATTGGTCATTAACCCCTCGCTGCCAAGCGATATCCCGCAGACCAGAGATTCCCACAGCCCAATGTGCTTGTTAAATGTGTGTTGAGGAAAAAACAGTTAACAATTATTTGCACCAAGTGAGCCATGCATGAAAACCAGTAGCTTCGGTGGAGAAGCTGGGTAGTCGGTTCTGTTAGCAGGTGACTGAGCTGTCATCGTGAGGAACGGGACCTGCTGGAGTCAGCAGCCTCCGGATGCCACCCGCCAATGATGCAGTAGCACTTGAAGCTTTTGTAAAGTTTAAAAATGGTTTACCCTTATTTATTGGGTGGGGCACATATGTCACACCTCACACAAGGAGGTCAGAGGACCACTTGAGGGAGTCTGGTCCCTGATGGCAAACTCCTGTACCATCTGAGCCACCTCAGCGGGCAGCAACATCCTTGCTGTGGTTAGCAGGAATGCTGGGAAGGATCTTGTGCAGTCCCAAGTCAGTGGACACTGCTGCTCAACGTGTAGCCTAGGCTGGCCTGGAACTTGATGTTATCCTCCTGCCTCAGCTTAGCAAGTGCTGGCCTGTACGACCACAACCAGCCAAAACCAACTTTATTCTTCTTTTGAGACAGGACCTCACTGTGTAGCCCAGGCTTGCCTGAAACTCACTCTGTAGCCCCGATTGGCTTAGAGATCCACAGCAATCCTCTGCCTCAGTTTCTTAGTTCCTGGATAGAATTCATGTTTTACATGTGGAAATCCCCCTTAAACCCTCACCTGAGTGTACCATCTGGGATGTTGATCGGTGATGCCCAGTTCCAGGCGCACAAAGTGAAATTCTCTGTCTTGAAATAAAGGCTGTCTCCTTGAGCTGCCCCAGCTTCTTGGTTTTCAGTTAGAAGGTCACAGTCAGCCTAGCGTTGGTGGCGCACACCTTTAATCCTTGGGAGGCAGAGGCAGGTGGATCCCTGAGTTTGAGGCCACCCTGGTCTACAGAGCAAGTTCCAGGACAGCCAGGACTACACAAAGAAACCTGTCTCAAAAACAAAACAGAACAAAAGGTTGCAGTCGAGAAGTTCTGAACGGTGTTAACATATGCCCACTCAATTAAATGGCTAACGCCATGAGGAGTATGAAGAATGAGGGAGATCCAGGCCATGGAGGGATGTGGGCTGCACCCCTAGAGTTGGAGGCCTAGGAAGGGCTTTCTGTACAGGGGACACAAGAATCACAGAATAAGGACATGGTCACTGTGCCGAGTTCAGGCTGGCCCTGACCTAAATTACTCCATATTAGGGAAACAGGCTCTTTGCACATGTCCCGAGAGACTCCATTCACAAGCAGCTTTTGGCTGTGTTCAGAGGATGGAGGGTGGACACGTGACGGGCACCATCTGTCCATCACCGCTGACTGACCCCGACACATAGATATAGACATAAATAAAATCATATCAGATAAACCAGGCCCAAGAACTTATCAGTCAGAGGAAAGAGTCTGACTTCCTTATTGGGACCCCATAAAGAAACAGGCACCCTGTGCTGTCAAGGGGACGTCCCCACCAGCTGACCACTTGGTGTATAGGGCCAGGGCCAACAGGAGAACTCCTGACTCTCCCAGGGGCTTCGGCTGGGCTCAGTCACCAACACTGATGTGCTTGGCTCAAACTACTTTCAGGCCATCCACCTGTCTACCTGTGTGGTCCTGATGTCCATCCACCTGTCCACCTGTGTGGTCCTGATGTCCATCCACCTGTCCACCTGTGTGGTCCTGATGTCCATCCACCTGTCCACCTGTGTGGTCATGATGTCCATCTAGCTGTCCACCTGTGTGGTCCTAATGTCCACCCACCTGTCCACCCATGTGGTCCTGATGTCCACCCACCCACCTGTCCACCCGCGTGGTCCTGATGTCCACCCACCTGTCCACCCGTGTGGTCCTGATGTCCACCCACCTGTCCACCCGTGTGGTCCTGATGTCCATCTACCCACCTGTCCACCCGTGTGGTCCTGATGTCCACCCACCCACCTGTCCACCCGTGTGGTCCTGATGTCCACCTGTCCACCTGTCCACCCGTGTGGTCCTGATGTTCACCCACCCACCTGTCCACCCGTGTGGTCCTGATGTCCACCCACCTGTCCACCTGTGTGGTCCTGATGTCCACCCACCTGTCCACCTGTGTGGTCCTGATGTCCACCCACCTGTCCACCCGTGTGGTCCTGATGTCCACCCACCCACCTGTCCACCCGTGTGGTCCTGATGTCCATCCACCCACCTGTCCACCTGTGTGGTCCTGATGTCCACCCACCTGTCCACCTGTGTGGTCCTGATGTCCACCTGTGTGGTCCTGATGTCCACCTGTGTGATCCTGACGTCCACCCACCTTTCCACCCGTGGGGTCCTGATGTCCACCTGTGTGGTCCTGATGTCCATCCACCTGTCCACCTGTGTAGTCCTGATGTCCACCCACCCACCTGAACCCCTTCTTGCCCTCTGACCCACTCTGACCCAGCTCCCTGACTCCACAACAGCGGCCAGGAGCCTCTCACCCCGCCTCCTGCCTCCCCCTCCCCAGTGCTCAGATGAGGGGCATGCAGACCACCCCTGGTCTTGGAGCTTTGAAAATAATTTTTATCTATTCATTTCCTGGTTTAAAAGTGCAGGAGACTCCTGAGGTGAGGTCCCCTTCAGAGCCAGAGGATGTTTCTGCCCCCAACAAAGCTACTAAATCGTCAGCTCTGAAACAGCCCAGCAGCTATGGGATGAGAAGCCATCAACCTCAGATCCCAGGCAACCATGGGGCCTCTACTGTGCCCCAGAAGTTACACCATCCCTCACACGATCCCACAAGGCTAGAGCCTATACCCAAAGGCAGCAAGTCTTCCAGGCCCCAGATCTCTTGGGTCCGGCCTTGTCCTTCATCTTCCCCCAAAGGCGGCACTGCCCTTGAGGCAGGACAGAAAGGCAGGGGGAAGGAAGAGAGAGGAGCAGATTCTTTCCAATGAGAGTCGGGAATCTGAACACAGTAAGAACTTGCTGTGCAGACTGCACGCATAGACAGTATTTGTTCGTGTGTGTGTGTGTGTGTGTGTGTGTGTGTGTGTGTGTGTGTGTGTGCTTTGTACAGCCACTGAAGTTGGAATCATTCAAGCTTTTCCTTTGTGTCCTGGGTGCTGGCATGGGATGTTCCCAGGGGAAAGCTCAAGTTCTGATACTATGATCAATTTTATTCATTTCTCATTTATGAAGTATAAATGCCTTAGAAATTGCCATTTCACTCATTTCCAGGAGTACTCTTCAGTGGCATTAAATGCATCCACATTGAACTGGAGATGGACGTCAGTGGGAAGGACAAAGCCCTGGATTTGATCCTCAATAGCTATACACAAATAAACACAATCACATTGTTGTGAAATCATAAAAAAAAGATTATTTTTTAACTACATGGATTTGTGTGTGCCTTTGTGTGTGAGCACAGGCCAGAAGAGGGCACAGGATCCTCTGGAACTAGTATTACAGAGGGTTGTGAGTGGCCATGTGGGTGCTGGGAATTTAACCTGGGTCCTCTAGAAGGGTTTCAAGTGCTCTTAACCACTGAGCCATCTTTCTAGCTCCTGCTATCATTTTCATAAGGGCATCCTTCTCACCCTGATGCCTATGTTTACGTTTATACCAAAGCCTTAAGGTCTTTTATTTCCAAAGTTAGTTTGGTTTGGTTTTTAGATAGGGCCTCACGGTGCAGCCCTGATGACCTATAACTTGATAGATAGACCAGGCCAATCTCATACTCACACTTCTCCTGTCCTGAACTCGTAACTGCCGTAATTACAGATACAGCTACCACACCCAGCCAGTGATTTTCAACTATGGTGTTCCTCAGTTCCACACCAGGCAACGTTTGCAGACAGTGGAGTTACAGGCTTGAGTCTGGCTTCTTTCAGTTAACAAAACTGGTCAGGGTTCATTTCTTCTGCCTATGTGGAAATTTGAGGAGGGCAGAGGATGTGTTTCAGTGGGTAGGAAATTTGCCTGACATGCACAAAGCCCTGGGTTCCATTCCCAGTACTGCATAAACCAGGTGTGGCGGCTGAAGCCTGTCGTTCGGCACTGGCACTTGGAAGGCGGAGGCAGGAGGATCAAGGTACATGGAATTAGAGGCCAGCCTGGGCTACAAACAAAAAGAAGAAGAAGAGAAAGAGGGAGAAGGAGAAGAAAGGAAGGGAGGGAGGGAGGGAGGGAGGGAGGGAGGGAGGGAGGGAGGGAGGGAGGAAAAAAGAAGAAACCAGCAAACAGACATGAACAAAGGTCGCTTTCCTTGATGTTGGATTCCTGGACTCGCCAGGGACAAGGAGCCCTGGACTAGACTAGACCAGAGGTTCACGGCACTGGGTGAAGAGAGGTAGAGACTCAGAGGCTCTGTACCACCTCGACCTTAGCACAACTGACTCCATGCCGGAAGTGCCATTCGGGCTGTAAAGCTCAGCAGGAAGAGCTGTCACCAACCAAATGAAAACCTAGACCTAGTCCATCCAAGTCCACAGTTCTGGGAAAGTCTCCAAATGCACTAGCCTTGCGTTTCAGCTTCTGTAGCTCTGCTTCTGGCTAACTGTTCTTGGTTTTGTTGCTGTTTGTTTGCTTTTTGGTTTTTTGAGACTGTAACTGGCTGTCTTGGAACGTGTTTTGTAGATCAGACTGGTCTTCTTGTTAATGGAAGTATGTCTGTTGGGGGAGTTCCTGCACATTTCTGCAGCTGGTTTGATTCTGGGGGTGTTAGCATCTAGATTTAATCTGCCTTTTGTCTTCAGTACCCTAAGTTTGAAATTTGTAAATCTTGTCTGAGAGTTTCCTAAAGATGCAAAGCCTCTGCAAAACTTGGTTGGGAGAGAACCCGGCAAACCGAGGTGTCCCTTAATTGAGAATTTGTATTTGGTGTTTTCCCTTTGGGGAGCTTAGATAAGAGGTTTCGGTATACGGAAATTAATTTGCTAAAGTCAGTCCACGAGAGACTGATCGCCCTGCAGCTGGAAAGGCTAAAATTTTCATCCTTAGAATGCCTCCGTGTCTTCTTTCCACGGATGCACATAAACCCACACCCAATAAACAGCATATGTCAACCCAGAACATGGTTTTTGTGCTTAAAAGGTCACCTGAGAAAGGCTCAGGGCTCCACTGGGATCCTGAACACCCAGTGCGGTCACCGGCCAGCTAGTAAAGACTTTCTATTGGCTTAAACCCATGTTGGCTCCGTCTTCCCTGGTGGATACCCCACAACAGCTTCCGGCTATCAGCCTAGCTGGTCATAGCCTAGAGCAGTGAAGTCTGAACCTACACCTCTAGGCAGCTCCCGACCTCAGCTCCCAACAGCAGTCATGGGTACTGGACCTATGGTTCCTAATCTCAAGCTCTGGGTAGTAAGACCCTGAGCCCTAGAACTCTTCTGGTAGCAGGGTACCACAGCCCTCACCTTCAGCTCTTTACAGACTATATGTACGTGTGCATGTGCGTGTGTGTGCGTGTGTGTGTGTGTGTGTGTGTGTGTGTGTGTGTGTGTGTGTGTGTTTGTTGATGTGCAGGTACACATGCTCAGGTGTGCACGCACTCAGTCTTTCTCTATGGCTCTCCACTTTATTCCCTTGTGACAGAGCCTCTTGATAAACCACAAGTCCACTGTTCTGGCCAGGCTGGCTGTCCAGTGAGCTGCAAGGACCTGCCCCCAGTGCTATGATTATCTGTAATCACCTGCACAGTCACCCCTGGCTTTGGGAGGGGGAGTCGGTGCTGGGATCTGAACTCAGGTCTTCACGCTTGCATGAATGTTCACTAAGTCATCTCCCCAGCTCTCCACAGACTTCTGTTTGCTTCCAACATGCTTCCTCATCTCCATCACCTCCGCGAATCTTCTCTGCTCCCTCTGGCTGCTGTCTGGGGCCCTTCAGGTGCCCTCTGGCCCTGCTGACACTCCAGTGGCACTGGACCACGGTTGCTCCTGTCTACTCGCCAGCGCAGCCCACTCCAATCTGTAATTAAAAGTAGGCAAAAAAAAAAAAAAAAAAAAAAATAGAAGCAGGCAGGAAAAGACCATTTGGAAAAACCTTTCTTGGGTCTAATGTTGCAGTACCAGGGGGCACCACAGGGAGGTGGAGGTATTCTCAGAAGTGGGCTGAGCTGGCATGGTAGGCACGCGTCTGGGATGCCAACACTCTTGAGCCATGAGTTCCAGACCAGCCAAGCCTGCATGTCCAGATCCAGTCTCAAGGGGCAGTGCGGTGCTGGGGACCTGGGAAGACAGCTCAGGAAAGTGTTTGCTCCAGATCCCGTATTTAAAAGCTGGATGTGGTGTAGTTGGAATTTTCTCTGCCGCCAACCAGCTCCCAAATAAAGACATGGAGACTTATTATTAATTATGAATGCTCGGCCTTAGCTTAGGTTTGTCCCACTAGCTCTTTTAACTTAAGTTAACCTGTTTCTCTTCATCTACATTTTGCCTCGGGGCTTTTCACCTTCTTTCATTCTGTATGTCCTACTTTCCTGCTTACCTTCATGTCTGGCTGGCTGGCCCCTAGCATCACCCTGGTGTCTTCCTGGTGTCTCTTTTTCTTTCTTCCTCTAAGCCTAAATTCCTCTTCCTCCTCACTCTTCCTGCCTAGAAGTCCCGCCTATACCTGCTCTTCTCAGGAAACTGATAAGAACAAGCGAAGTACCTGGGCATGGTGGTCCATGCCGGAAATCCCAGCACTGAGGATACAGAGTCAGGTGGAGCCCTGGGCTCACTGGCCAGACAGCCCAGATACTCAGCCAGTTCCAGGTGAGTGAGAGACCTTGTCTTAAAACAAGGGGGGTAGAGGGGCAGCAAGATGGCTGAGTGGGCAAAGGTGTTTGCCATGCAAGCTTTAACTCGGAGCCCTGAGTTTGATCCACGGAAGCCATGTAAAATTGGAAGGAGAAAACAGATTCCCCAAAGGTCATCTGACCTCCAAATGTGCTCCTTGGCACACACACACACACACACACACACACACACACCCGCCACATACATCATGGGCACACACAAAATAATACAAAATTTTAAAAGTAGATGGTGCCTGAAGAACAATTCCTATAACATCCACGAATCCAGAAGCAGTTTGACAGCCCCACTCTAGAATGTTCTTAGCAGCACTGTGGTAGTAATCCCCTGTAAGATCCTTATCCCCTGTGAATGGGTGAATGACTGAGATATTTGCACAGTGCCACCCAGCAGCTGTGGGCGAGAAGGAAGGGCTCCTTTTTTGCTCTGCTCAATAACAGTAGGCAGTATTCCAAGAGGGCAAGTTTCAGCCTGGGCTCAGCAGGTGAGATCACAGCCTCAGCTCACTGTGCCAGAGGAGGCCGGTCTGCACTGCTGGATGACTCTCGGTTAAGACTTGCTTGTTACTGCAGCACAATCTACTTTATTCTGACTGCTGCAGCCACGCCACATTCCTTCCCTCCCTTCCCCCTCTCCCCCTCACTCTGCAAGCCCTCTGCACTGAACTACACTCCCATCCCACAATGCACACGGGACTACCCAGCATGGCCTCAAGTTTCCCTGGGGGTTTGGTTGCAAAACTGCCTGGAGCTTTGCTTCTGAGTGGTCCGTGGACCAGATGAGTTCTCCTGGATGCAGAAATTAGAACCGCAGCCTGGCCCTGACAGTGCAGACCTGTCATCTGAGTACCTGGGAGGCTGAGGCGGGAGGAGCTCCAGTTTGAGACTATCCTGGGAAACTGAGCAAGACCTTGTCTGAAGTTAAAGGCCTGGGGTACCGAGGATGTAGAGTACTTAGCTACTATGTGCAAGACCCAGGACTCGATCTCCAGAACCATGTGATATTGTCACAGTTTCCGAGCCTTGAAGGATTGTGGAAGTTCGCATTGCTCTGTATCCTTGCCAACACTTGGAATTAGCAGTGTTTTGTTTTGATGCCATTCTCTTCGGTTTATGATAAACAAGAGTTATGAGGTGATGGAAGTCACCCCTGACTATTGGGTTTTACTGTTATACTATTATTGTTATTTTGAAGTGCTGTTTGCCTCTGCATATCAAATCCTGGAATTAACAGTGTGTGCCATCACCCCAGGCTGTTATTATTTTGAGACAGGGTCTCGTGCAGTCCAGGCTGGCCTCAAGCTCACTATGTAGCCAAGGATGGCCTCAGGATTCTCCTGCCTCTACCACACCCTGTTTATTCAATGTTGGGAACTAAAGCTAGGATTTTGTGCATGCTAAGCAATAAAGCATTCTACCAACTGAGACGCAACCCTGGCCCTTGTTTGGTTCAAATTTTGAGATATGATCTGGCTCTATAGCCTAGGTGGGCCTTGAACTCAAGGCAATCCTCCTGCCTCAGGCTTGACCAACCATTACTATTAGTAAATGCAGTACAATCTCCAGAAGGTACGCACTTGGGATGGTTATCACTTCTCATAGCCAAATGATGCAACTTGAAAGCATACCTAGGCCAGGCGGTGGTGGCGCACGCCTTTGATCCCAGCACTCAGGAGCTGGGCGAATCTTTGTGAGTTCCAGTCCAGCCTGGTCTACAAAGTGAGATCCAGGACAGGCTCCAAAAGCTACACAGAGAAACCCTGTCTTAAACAAACAAACAAACAAACAAAAAGCATACCTAGAATTTCCTGCTGACTTGCTGGTATAGTGCCTTATCTGCCTGTTATCTTGGTGGAGGAGGGGGCAGGGTTCAGTAAAGGGCACCTAGCAGCCCACAAAATCAGGTGGGAAAGGCAGTGGACAGGTGGGACGCAGGTTGTCCTAAGTGCTTGGGATTCCACAGGAGTGTTCCAGCCTTTAGGGGTGGAGGCTGGGGACAAGTTAACAGCCTGCAGGACACAGGATGGGGCCAGCAGTCCCCAAACACAGCAGCCCTGAGGCTGTCAACCTGGAGAGTGTGGGGTGGGGCTCAGACCACTGGCCCAGGCCCCCAGCATCTGGGTTCAAGACAGGTGCTGCCCAGGACTGACTGTTGGATTCCAGGTGTGCTGACTTCTCTCTCTGCCTCAGTGTCCTGTGAGTCCTGTCATGACTCACCTCAAAAGGCAGAGAGAAGGGAACAAAAACCTGCAGGGAGCCGGGCGGTGTTGGCGCACGCCTTTAATCCCAGCACTCAGGAGGCAGAGGCAGGCGGACCTCTGTGAGTTCGAGGCCAGCCTGGTCTACAGAGTGAGTTCCAGGACAGGTACCAAAACTACACAGAGAAACCTGTCTCGAAAAACAAGACAAAACAAACAAACAAACAAAAAAACTTCTAATGCTTCGATCCTTTAATACAATTTCTTAATGTTGTGATGACCTCCAACTGTAAAATTATTTTGTTACAGCCAGAGGGTGGTGGCACACGCCTTTAATCCCAGAATTTGGGAGGCAGAGGCAGATGGATCTCTGTGAGTTCGAGGCCAGCCTGGTCTACAGAGTGAGTTCCAAGACAGCTAGGCTGTTACACAGAGAAACCCTGTCTCAAAATTTTTTTAAAAAATTTTTTAAATCATAACTGTAATTTTGCTACTGTTATGAATCATAATGTAAATATCTGATATTCAGGATTCTGATATGTGACCCCTGTGAATGGTCGTTAGACCCCCCAAAGGGGTTTTGACCCACAGGTTGAGAACCACTGTGTTACGGGTCTTTCTGACTGGCATACCCCATCCTCTACTCTAAAGGGCTGCCCTTCGCCCCGAGATGCCCTGTCCTCTATAATCCAGCCATTTTGGTTACCTGCCCCCTTTTTGGCCTACCCTCTACTCTCCTGGCCTCTTGGCCCAGGCTGCACCTCCTGGTCGGGGGCTCCTCTCCTCTCTACTCCCCCTTCTCCTCACATGGTCCAGCTCAGGGTCATGTCCATCTGGACTGGCCCAGATGTCTCTGCCTCTGGCTGTACTCTCTCTTTTATCTACAATAAACCTTCTCCTCCACCATAACTGGGAGCAGTCATGTCCTTCCTTTTTTATTTCTTCTTTTTATTCAGATGCCGCCTTAAACATAAGTGCTTTCTGAGTGCTGACCACACCAGATAATGGCTTTCTATGCTTTGTTACTTAATCTATCCAGAAACCTTTGAGCACACAGCCGGCCCAGCCCAGGAGAGGTGTGTGTCACTGTGACCCCAGGGCTATCTCCTGTCCCCAGAGTGTCTGGGCAGAGTCTGGGGAGGCATTTCCCCATGGCAGAAATGAGTGACAGGAGCTGGGTGTGGCCTCCAGTCCCTACCTGAGCTAGGGGTGAGTGTCTGAGGTCAAGGCCTCACCTCCACCTTGGATTATTCCAAGGCTTATACACTCCAGTCAGCAAATTAGTTTATTTTCAAAACCTTCAAACTGTGAAGTAGAATACACATTCAGAAATGGACACCATGCACACAGCTGCAGAGAGCCACCATGGATGTATGGATGGGACACACTGCTCCGGACACACGGAAGAGAAGTCTTCAGCCTTCAGGAGAAGTAAGGGTGCCCCACACCTGCCATCCCAGCATGTGGGGGGCTGAGGCAGGAGGATTGGCACAAGTTCCATGCCAGCCTGGGTTATGCAGTGAGTTCCAAGTCAGTTTGAGCTATAGTCTGAGACTGTCTCAAATCAACACCAAAAAAATAGAGAGGGACTCCTGAGGCCGCCTCTAGCCGAGGTCTAGACAGTTGATGGTTGCCGCAGAGGGGGAGACACTTTGCTCTGTGGCGCAGTCACCGGCACACGAGCCTTTAACCCCTCACCCATGCTCCTAAAAGCAACCCTAACTTAACTCTTCAGGTCGATAAATAAAAAAGACGTGAATGTAGATGACGACCTAGTTGGAGGGATGGGAAGGGGGGGGAGGACAAGAGAGAGAATGAGGGAGAATAAAGTGTTGGTGCCCACGTACGGAGAGGTCAGGAGACCGGGCTCTGTGTGTGAGCAATATGTGCTAACAAACATTTTTAAAAGTCAAATGTAAAATTAATCAGCTTGCCAAGTGGCGGTGGCGCACACCTTTAATCCCAGCACTCGGGTGGCCGATCTCTGTGAGCTCAAAGTCAGTCTCTACATAGTTCCAGGCTGGCCAGGGCTACATCGTGAGACCCTGTCTCAAAAACAAACAGACAGACAAAAAAAGAAAACAAAGGAAGAAAGGAAGGAAGGAAGGAAGGAAGGAAGGAAGGAAGGGAGGGAGGGAGGGAGGGAGGGAGGGAGGGAGGAAGGGAGGAAGGGAGGAAGGGAGGAAGGAGAGAAAGAAATCAGGGCTGTGTAAAGCTGTCTGCCCCCAAGCCCAGCGACTTGAGTTCTATCCTTGGGAACCACATGGTGGAAGGAGAAACTGACTCCTACAAGCTGTGTGAACTCCATATACACACTGCTGCACACACATGAAGGAGGGAGGGAGAGAGGGAGGGAGGGAGGGAGGGAGGGAGGGAGGGAGGGAGGGAGGGAGGGAGGGAGGGAGACAGGCTGGGGAAACGGTGCTGGCTGCTGCACAGATGTGATAAACTCAGTCCAGAGCCCTAACGCACATACAAATCAGATGCAGCAGGGGGCGCTCCCATCTGTAATCTCAGCGCGGCCCTGCGGAGAGAAGGCAGGTGGAGAGAGGCAACGCCGGCCTCAGCTTGACCCAAGTAAACAAGGGACGCTGTTACAGACACAATAGGCCATGGCAACACCCAGGGTCCTCTGATCTACACTCACATGCTGGGGCACACAGCATGGCTCAGCTGTGGTTACCTCCGCTGGGGCTAGAATCCCCCAGGGGGAGCTTTGGCTCACGGTAGAGGTTGAGGGTTCTGGGTTCCCTGCTCAGCTCCTCGGTGACTAAACGAACCACAAATTCTGTGTCTTGTATCTCTGCCGCTCTTGTGTTTGGAAAGTGTAATGTTTCTGTTCCCAGCGTGTGTGCTGGCCTTCACAAAACTTGCAAATTCTTGCCCACAGAATACTGAGTCAGAGAGTGCCTTGTGGGTCACCAGAATGAAGGTCAGTTTTCCACACTCTATCCACACAGAACTCTCTCCTTTTCATCCCCTTTGAGGGTGGATGGATCGCGTCACTCTCACTGGGACAGTGAGAGGCAGGAGACGGGAGAGGCAGGTGCAGGGTCAGAGCAGCATGACAGACACTAAAGGCCTTGGTGTTGAGAGGCAGGCCGGAAGGAATGTGGGACTGTTAGAGAAACCTGGCCTGCGCCCAGGAAAGGGAGCGGGTTACAGCGGATAGCTCAGTGCCAAGGAACTGTACCCCACCATCCCTCGGGTCCACCTCGTGTGGGTGCCAAATGCTGGCCTTTCAGGAGCACAGGAAGCTCTGAATACATGAGTGTTTCTCCATCTGCACATGGTCATATCATGGACCCCAGTCCTCACACCAGTGAAGGAACCAGCAAAGCCTCCTCCGGGACTGAAAGCCAGTGGTGACAGTGTGTGCAGAAAACGTGTATCTGGATGTAACAACCCGCCTCCCTGTGTATGTGGATGTAACAACCCGCCTCCCTGTGTATCTGGATGTAACAACCCGCCTCCCTGTGTATCTGGATGTAACAACCTGCCTCCCTGTGTATCTGGATGTAATAACCCACCTCCTTGTTCAACTGCATGTAATAAACAGGATGAACTTCTGGGACATTCAAGGTCGTCTGACTACACAGACAGTTCTAGGTTAGCCTGGGCTACTAGACCCTGTCTTGAAAAAAAAGCAAAGAGAGAAGACAGGTGAGGTGGCAAGCATTTAAAAGCTGAGGCGAAAGGATTGCCACGAGTTTCAGGCCAACCTGGGCTACAGAAAAAGGCCCCGTGTCAAGAGAAGAGGGAGAAGAAAGGAACTGTTGGTGGGGGGTGTGGCAGGGTGATGAGGGGTGACTCGGCAAAGTGACAGTGATACGTGCGTGAAGATAGCATAATGAAGCCCATTTCTCTGGTAACTAAAAAGTAAGACAAAAGCCGGGCAGTGGTGGTGCAGGCTTTTAATCCCAGCACTCAGGGCAGAGGCAGGAGGATCTCTGTGAGTTCGAGGCCAGCCTGGCTACACAGAGAAACCCTGTCTACAAAAAACTAAACCAATAAATAAATAATAAACAACAGAACAACTGGGTGCGTGTCCCTCCTCAAGCACCCATGAGACATGGGTCTCCCTCGAGAACACCAGGACAGTTAGCTGCACAGGAGCCTCCTGCCTCGCCTGTGAGAGGAAACGGCCTGTATTTCTGTCCTTGGCAGGTCCCCTGGGTGGAATTGCCTGCTGTGGAGGTCCCTGTGCTCAGAGAAGCACTAGGGGACTAGGACTGTTAGACACACAGTTGTCCCTTCAAAGGGAGGGATGTAGAACTGTCCTCCACCCAGAGGCTGGGAACAGGCCTGGTTAGTGTCCTGGTGACCTTTGCACTGTGTGTCTGAGCCCAGACCAGACCCTCCCCCTCGACACCTATGGTGAGCTTGTTAATCTATAGAACATCTTTATGGAAGTAGTCACATGTACTGTACAAAAAAGAGTTTCGATTTAATCATGTCCTAAGCTTTAGTGTGTGCACGTGATCGAGTTATTTATCACCAGGAAAACCTTCACCAAATTTGCTGTGCTTAAACCTGCTTAAACAACTTGGGTGAGATTCCCGAAGTTTGAGCCAACACCAGCTACTGAGCCGTGTTGAAAACTGACTTCTTGCATCCCGTGGATCGTCACTCTGCTGACTGTGGTGGTCGTAGAGACCCCTGAAATCAAGAAATCCCCAAAGTGGTGGGGATATTGTCACTATATGGCACCTAGGAACATCATCAAAGGTGACCTGGGAGCCGGGAAGACGGCTCAGTGGGTAAGAAGTGTGCCCCCAAGCCTGGGGCCTCCAAGCAGGAGTGAAACAGACTCCTGCAAGTTGTCCCCTGGCCTCCACACATGCAGTGTGACACCACACATCCCCCTCGGTGCACACTGGAGAGAGAGCTCAGCATCTGAGAGAGCTTCTGGTGACCCATGAGGACCAGAGCTCAGAACCCACCACCCTGTAACAGACCAAGTAGCCTGAATCTGCTGTAATTCCAGTGCCAGAGCTGGAAGAGAAGGAAGGATCCCTGGGACTTGCCAGCTTCCAGCCCAGCTGGGAAAATGTGAGGCCTAGGTTCAGGGAGAGATCCTGCCTCAAAGAATAGACAGAGTTCCAGGGGGCACCCAGCTTCTTCTTCGGGCCTTTGCACGCATAGGCATAAGGACCCCACACAGATGCACACAGGGCCACACATTCATGCTACGCCCACAGCTGTGACACCTGTGTAGCTGTAGCAAAGCTTGAAAGCTTGCCGCTGTACTAGAGTCTGGCAGCTAAAGGGCTGAGGTTGAAGCTTCCTGGAGCGAGACCTCAGGCAGTTTCCCCACATCCAACGGTCGTCATGCGGCCTGAGGATCTCAGGGCGACAGTCCTTGTTTGCGCTAATCATGCTTTTTCTCTGTATGTCTTTTCTGTGTTGGGGGGAGTGAATCATGAAGGAAAGAAACAACTTTGGAGTGATTTGCCTTTTATGGAAAGGCTAGCCAGGACTAGAAAGCCTTGGTGCCTTTATAGTAAAAAAGGAAGTCAACAAATCATAGAAAATATGAAGCCAGCCCTAAGGTATTGGTATAGAAGGGTATATGACAATTAGAAAGATAGATGAGTGTATAAATGAAATTATACAAAGAGTATATAGAGGGTGAGTTAAACCTTGGCTGGTAAAAGTCTGGGTCTCACAGATGTGGTCTTTGGCGCGAGACAGATTTCACAAAATTCTGAGATCATGCCCTTAAGCAACAACCACAATGAACTCCAAGCTGCGGAAGTGATACACAGAAATAGATATTAAAGTGCTTTGCTATTGTCTACACAGAAATAGATATTGATATATTTTGCTATTGTCTTTTGCTGATCCTGTGAAATTGTAAAAGTTTGCTGATTCTGAGTAATTGTAAAAATTAACAGTCTGATGTAATCCCCTGCCAAGTTCCTTGATTGTAAAAGAATATAAGCACTGGTTTTACAGAAGTAAATCCACAGCAGCACAACAATCCCTTGTGTGTCTGTCTGTCATTTTCCTCGCCGATTCCTGACTTCTCCTCGAGCCTTCTCCCTGGTTCTCCCGCAGTGGTGGTCTCCCTCTGGGTGGTCTGCGGCAGGTGGCGCCCGAACAGGGACCTGAAGGACAGGTAATCTTTCCTCTCTTTTCTTTCCTCTAAAGTCAGGTACGGTTCTTACCAGGGAGCTGCAGTCCCGCCGGTAAAGGATCACCGGTTAAGAGTAAGTAATCAAGGAATCATGGGGCACTCATTGACTAAGAGTGAGAAAATGTTGGTTACTATTATACAGCGCATGTTAACCAAATCAGGGTTCCGGACATCAGTTTCAGATGTGGAACAGTTTATTGAATTTCTAAGAAAGACTAGCCCTTGGTTCGTTGAGGAAGGCTCCTTGACTTTAGATGAATGGAAGAGAGTGGGGATAGAGATGTGTAAATATGTACAGACAAATGGTGAGAAGACTCTGCCTCCACAGGCATTTCAATTGTGGTTTCATTTGAGGGATCTCTTGTCAGAGACAACCCCATTTCAGGAACTTTGCAGAGAAACCGCTTCTGATCAGGGGGAATCCCCTATTTATGCAGAAGTAGGCCAGGAGGAAGGAGACGAGGGAGAATATATGCCGCTCACTGCCTCTGCTCCTCCTCTGCAGTATAGCACTATTTTAGAAGACAAAAATGATGATTGGGGTCTTGATGATCAACAAGCAGAGCAGGAATGGGAAGATGATTATCGGGATCATTCTGATAATCCCCGATCTTTTAAGGTGCCTGGCGCTGCGGCCAGTCAGCGGCCCGTGCCAAAACCCAGGAAGCATCCTCCTCTGCCACCTGTTGGCTTCCAAGGGGCCATGGCAGAGGCACGCAGGACGGGGGACGCCTCTTTTGGGATCTCTCCTGTTACAGAATCATGGGATGATGAGGGTCCTGTATGGGAGCCCCTCTCATTAAAGGTGTTAAAAGAATTGCAATCTGCAGTAAAGAGTGTTGGGGCTTCTGCTCCCTACACACTGCAAGTAGTGGATGTGGTTGCCAGCTCTTGGTTAACACCCTATGACTGGATGCAAACCGCAAAAGTCACTCTCAGCCCCGGGGATTATATCCTCTGGAGGACTGAGTATGAAGACAGAAGTAAAGAAACTGTGGTACAATCCCTCAGAAAACGTGGCCCTAAGCCCACTATGTCAATGCTTATGGGGACAGAGGATTACACCACCCCACAATCTCAGACCAAGATACCTAGAGATATCTTGCAGTTGATAACAACCAACGCCGTACAATCATGGCGTAAGATTCCTCCTCAGGGAACCAAAGGAGGAGCATTGGCTAACATTAGACAAGGTACTGAAGAGTCTTATCCAGAGTATATAGCTAGACTTGAGGAAGCTGTTTCTAGAATGCTCCCTCCCTCTGAGGGAACGGACATTCTTTTAAAGCAGCTAGCCTGGGAAAATGCCAATGCTCTCTGTCAGGATCTGATTAGGCCAATCAGAAAAACAGGAACCCTGCAAGATTACATAAAAGCATGCCAAGATGCCTCACCGGTTGTAGTGCAAGGAATGGCCTACGCCGCAGCAATGAAAGGACAAGAATTTAGCGCCTATGTAAAACAGACATATGGGAATGGCAAGAAGGCCACCCAATCTCCTACTTGTTTTCAATGTGGGAAAGAAGGACATATGCAAAAAGATTACAGGCAGGGAAACAGAACAGGACCCAGAAAGGGGGCTCCTGGCCTGTGCCCTCGCTGCAAAAAAGGTAGACATTGGAGAAATGAGTGCAAATCAAAGTTTCATAAGGATGGAACTCCCCTAGGTAGGGGAGGTTCCGATGATGATCTAAAAGAGACAAAAAACTAGGTCAGGGGTGTTCTCCTAACCCCGCACCCAAGGGAGAGGAGGCCAAGAAAAGGGCACCTCCCTCAGGGTTAAACCCTGATGCTCCAAAATTTACTATTCATGATTTGCCAAGAGCAACTCCAGACAGTGCCGGCTTGGATCTTGCTAGCACTAAGGATAAGATATTATCCAAATGGGATAGAGTGACATTGGTCCCCACTAATGTGAAGGGCACTTTGTTGCCACAAACTGTAGGACTAGTCATTGGACGAAGTTCCAATTATCAAAAGAATTTTGAAGTCCTACCAGGAGTTATTGATGCAGATACAGAAAATACAATCAAGGTTATGGTGAAACCATTAGCTGAAACTATACAAATTCATAAAGGACAGAGGCTAGCTCAATTGATTCTTTTGCCTTTTGTTAAGTTACCCAATCCTGTTATTAAAGCTGCTCGAGGGCAAGGACAGTTTGGATCCACTGGAGGTGCATTCATGATACAGGATCTCGGAGAGAGACCCTTTAAATGTATTATGATCCAAGACCTTGGGGAAAGACCTTTTAAATATATCATATTGAATGGAAGGAAATTCAGGGGTCTGATGGACACTGGTGCAGACCGGACATGCATTGCGGCCTCTGACTGGCCCAGCAGTTGGCCTGTCCATAAGACTGGATCCTCTTTGCTAGGATTAGGCTCTGCTTCAGGAGTCATGCAAAGCACTGCATTGTTGAAATGGAAAAGTGAAGGCAGGGGAGGACGAATACAGCCTTATGTACTTCCCTCTCTCCCATTTCCCTTATGGGGAAGAGACATGCTAGACTCCATGGACATAAAATTGGTAACATCAGATCAGATTAGTGATCAGAATTTTTCATAGGGGCCACTGCAGAACATCTTTATGCAGATAAGATAGAATGGCTTACTCAGGAGCCTGTATGGGTGAGTCAGTGGCCCCTTACAACAGAAAAAATACAGGCTCTGGAACAATTAGTACAAGAACAACTACAAAAAGGACATATAATAGAATCCAATAGTCCATGGAATACTCCTGTCTTTGTTATTAAGAAAAAAATCAGGAAAATGGAGGTTATTACAGGACCTTAGAGCCATTAATGCAGTTATGAAGGATATGGGGCCTTTGCAGCCAGGCCTCCCCTCACCAGTGGCTGTACCACAAGGATGACATATAATTGTCATTGATTTACAGGATTGTTTCTTTACCATTAAACTTAATCCCTCAGATAGTGAATATTTTGCTTTCAGTGTTCCTTCTGAAAAAGGTATCAATGGGTAACTTTACCACAAGGAATAAAAAATTCACCCACACTATGTCAAAAATTTGTGGATCTGGCCTTACAAAAAATAAGATTGGCGGCTGGGCGTTGGTGGCGCACACCTTTAATCCCAGCACTCGGGAGGCAGAGCCAGGCGGATCTCTGTGAGTTTGAGGCCAGCCTGGGCTACCAAGTGAGTTCCAGGAAAGGCGCAAAGCTACACAGAGAAACCCTGTCTCGAAAAACCAAAAAAAAAAAAAAAAAAAAGAAAAAATATTAGAAAAAACTATTGAAGCATTAACCCTATATGGCCTTGTGATAGCTCCTGACAAGGTACAAAGGGGCCGACCATTAAATTATTTGGGTCAAGTTATTAAGGAAGATTATATTACTTCCCAAAAAATCTCCATCAGGAGGGATAAATTAAAGACTTTAAATGATTTCCAAAAACTTCTAGGGGACATTAACTGGCTTAGACCTTACTTAAAAATTACCACTGGTATGTTAAGTCCGTTGTATTCCATTCTTCATGGTGATGCAGATCCAAAATCAAAACGGGAATTGACCAAAAAAGCTATTGAGGCTTTACAATTAGTAGAACAAGCCTTAACTAAAGCCAGAGTACAACAGATAAATTATGAAAAACCTTGGTCTTTGCTAATTTTTGCAACTTCCTATACACCTACTGCCTGCCTTTGGCAGGACGGAGTGCTGGAATGGTTGCATTTACCACATACTCAGGCAAAAATGTTAGATGATTACCCTTATTTATGTTCCCTATTAATAAATAAAGGTCATAATCGGTCCAGGGAATTATTTGGCAGAGAGCCTCATATTATTATCATTCCATATAATAAAGCACAGCTGGAAAATTTATATCAATTCAATAAAGATTGGATATTGGCATTACAAAACTATACAGGCCAAATATTGTATCATTACCCTAGACATCCTATAATAGAATTTGCAAGGCATGTGGAACTGATATTTCCTGTCTGGTTCTCTCACAGCCCCCTAGATCATGCTGTAAATATCTTTACAGACGGTTCTTCCACAGGAAGCTGCGGTTTTCACCCAGACACATGGGCTGTGGGGAGAGAAAGGAGAGAAGACTTCTGCACAGCAAGCAGAAATAAGAGCTGTTATTTTAGCTTTTGAGAAGTTTCCTCAGGAGCTTAACCTTTTTACAGATTCTAAATATATAGCTAATTTGTTTCCAGCATTAGAAACTGCTCTTTTATCAGGGAAGTCCCCTATTTTACCATTTTTACAAAAATTACAAAATTTGGTACACAATAGATCACAAAAATTTTATGTGGGACACATAAGGGGACATAACAAATTACCTGGCCCACTGGCTCAAGGAAATGCTATGACAGATCTACTAACACAGAATTCTTTAGGGGCCTTTTCTATACAAGAGGCTCAACAGAGTCATGCAATGCATCATCAGAATGCATCTGCTTTGAGGAAAATGTTCTCTATAACAAGAGAACAAACAAGACAAATAGTGAGGGAATGTACACATTGCCCTCCTATTCATCATCCACAAAAAATGGGTGTAAACCCTAGAGGTTTAAAACCAAATGTCATTTGGCAAATGGATGTGACTCATATTTCCTCCTTTGGTAGGATGGGATATGTCCATGTTACAGTGGACACTTATTCTCACTTCACTTTTGCCTCAGCCAGGACTGGAGAAGCAGTCAAAGATGTGGTTCAACATCTCACGCAATGCTTTCAGATTATGGGCCTTCCATCACAAATAAAGACAGATAATGGGCCAGCATATACTTCAAAAGCATTTGAACAATTCTGCAACCAGTGGGGAATTGCCCACACTACAGGAATACCCTATAATCCACAGGGACAAGCTATTATAAAAAGGACTCATCAAAATCTAAAGCTACAAATAGAGAGGCTGCAAGCCTCAAATGGGTACTTTACTCCTCATCATGTTTTATCTCATGCCCTATTTGTGCTTAATCATCTTAATACTAATGACAAAGGACTCACTGCAGCCCTAATTCACTGGGATCGTGAGTTCCACAGTATACCTCTGCCATTGGTGTACTGGAAAGATTTATTGTCTGGCACATGGAAGGGACCGGATGTCCTCATAACCGGGGGACGAGGGTATGCTTGTGTCTTTCCACAGGATGCCGATTCCCCTATCTGGATCCCGGATCGCCTTATCCGACCTGCAAAGGGAGAAAAGGCGCAAGCGCCACCGGAGAAAGCAACAGAGGAAGCTGCTGACATAAATGAAGAAGATGAAACTCGGCGGCGGCGAGAAACCGAAAGTGACTTGGTCGCAGATTCAGCTTCTTACTCGGGACACGAAGAAGCTGCTGATTGAGCAAGGAAAACCCCTCACCGCTTCATTTTATTTCACTGCCCTTTTGTCTTTGCTCTGTGCTCCGCTACCGATAGCTCAGGGAGTTTCCTATTGGGCGTATGTTCCTAATCCCCCAATCATTCAGCCTGTGGGATGGTTAGATCGGGAACCCATCAAAGTGTTGACAAATGATTCAGTCAGGTTGGGTGGAGCTCAAGATTCTAACGCTCGAAGAAGCTCCTCCTCTCTTATAAATTTTGAAGGCAGAGCAGATTCACTACCAATCTGCCTGACGCTGCAAGGGAAAGTGCCTTACGGCTGCTTTCCCACATCTTATAGAACCTTCCTGACTGACGGTCCAGACAAAGCGAATGCTGGTAGGCGATGGGTTTGGGAGCTACGGATACAAACTTGAGGAGACAGACTGTATAGAGATAATTTTACTCAAGTTAATGCTATTCCTATAACTCCTTGCATTCAAAAATATAGAAACAAGGATCAATTTTGGGATTCTTCCTTGTCAAAGTTTCCAGCTTGGTTGACTTGTGGCTTTCCTAATGCTGCTGCGTGGTATGAACCACGGGGGTCTTTGGATGTGCTTAAAGTTTGGGACTACTCTAATTCTAATGACAATGGAGAGACCTATAAAGATTACTTGAATACTCATAAAGAGAAATTTCATGAGTATGTCTTTGAGGGACATGGAGAGCCCCTTAGGAGATGGTTTTCTCCAGGCCTTGTGGAGCCCACCTGGTTTGCAAAACAGGGCAACATCACTAGAAAACATTCTGATTTGTTTAGGCTTGTTACAACTGCCAATATGATGCTAGAGAAAAAACCTAACCATACTCAACCAGAGGCCATTGGTCTTCGAGCCTGCGTATCCTACCCTAATGCTTTACTTTTGACACAATCTTCCTTTGTTAATATTTCACAGGATGGTAATTCATTTCGGATAATTTGTAGTTCTTGTAAATTGACAAATTGTATCACTTCCTCAGAGCGGAAAGAGTTGGGAACTGTGATTATGGTTTGGCGACCTCCTTTTGTCATGTTGCCTGTGGAACTAGGCCCTGAGCCTTGGTATGATAATTCAGCCTTACAGGTATTGAGTACTTTGAGAGATTTGATTCGGCCAAAACGGTTTGTTGCTGCATTAATTTTGGGCATTACTGCATTGATTTCTATAATTACTACTTTTGCTATTGCAACTACAGCTCTAGTTCAAGAAATTCATACTGCTCATTATGTGAATACTCTTAGTAAGAATATTACTATGGCTCTGCTCGAGCAGGAGGCTATAGATAAAAAATTAGAGTCAAAAATTAATGTTTTAGAAGAAGTGGTTTTGGCTTTAGGACAAGATATTTCTAACCTCAAGACCACAATGTTTGCTCGCTGCCATGGTAATTTTAAGTCCATCTGTGTTACTCCATTACCTTATAATACTTCTCAGCCTTGGGAAAAGGTCAAGGCCCACCTGCAAGGTGTCTGGCAAGATACAGATATTACTCATGATTTAGATACACTTCAGAAAGATATCTCAGCTATGAGTCAGGCTCATTTGCAGATAGGAGGTTTACAAGACCTAGCTTCAGAAATAGAAAAGGGAATCAAAGATTTGAATCCGATGGATTGGCTGCAATATTTTATAGTCATTGGAGTGCTTATTTTACTGGTGGTGCTTGTCATCTTTCTTTTCCCCTGTCTCATTAAATGTCTCTATACTTCTGTAAAAACAGTGCAACAGGACGTGTTCGAGCTTCATTTTAAAAACAGAAAAGGGGGAACTGCTACGCCCACAGCTGTGACTCCTGTGTAGCTGTAGCAAAGCTTGAAAGCTTGCCGCTGTACTAGAGTCTGGCAGCTAAAGGGCTGAGGTTGAAGCTTCCTGGAGCGAGACCTCAGGCAGTTTCCCCATTTCCAACGGTCGTCATGCGGCCTGAGGATCTCAGGGCAACAGTCCTTGTTTGCGCTAATCATGCTTTTTCTCTGTATGTCTTTTCTGTGTCAGGGGGAGTGAATCATGAAGGAAAGAAACAACTTTGGAGTGATTTGCCTTTCATGGAAAGGCTAGCCAGGACTAGAAAGCCTTGTTGCCTTTATAGTAAAAAAGAAAGTCAACAAATCATAGAAAATATGAAGCCAGCCCTAAGGTATTGGTATAGAAGGGTATATGACAATTAGAAAGATAGATGAGTGTATAAATGAAATTATACAAAGAGTATATGGAGGGTGAGTTAAGCCTTGGCTGGTAAAAGTCTGGGTCTCACAGATGTGGTCTTTGGCGCGAGACAGATTTCACAAAATTCTGAGATCATGCCCTTAAGCAACAACCACAATGAACTCCAAGCTGCGGAAGTGATACACAGAAATAGATATTAAAGTGCTTTGCTATTGTCTACACAGAAATAGATATTGATATATTTTACTATTGTCTTTTGCTGATCCTGTGAAATTGTAAAAGTTTGCTGATTCTGAGTAATTGTAAAAATTAACAGTCTGATGTAATCCCCTGCCAAGTTCCTTGATTGTAAAAGAATATAAGCACTGGTTTTACAGAAGTAAATCCACAGCAGCACAACAATCCCTTGTGTGTCTGTCTGTCATTTTCCTCGCCGATTCCTGACTTCTCCTCGAGCCTTCTCCCTGGTTCTCCCGCAGTGGTGGTCTCCCTCTGGGTGGTCTGCGGCACATTCACAAATACTAACACGAATAAATGATACATATTTCGTTTGAAAAGCTGAACCCACTGATTACAAAAGGGGACGTGGCTGGAGAGATTGCTCAGTGGTTAAGAGCACTCACTACAAAGGACCTGGTTTAATTCCCAGCACCGATGTTGGGCACTGCACAAACTACCCATAATTACAGTTACCAGGGATCCAACACCCTCCATTGACACCTGCAGACAGGTCTCAGGCACACACACACACAGAGAGAGAGAGAGAGAGAGAGAGAGAGAGAGAGAGAGAGAGAGAGAAATTCCTTCCCAGAAGAAGACGTAAGCAAGAACTATATTCCTCCTTCCTAAGGTCCCAATGACAAACCGAGGCATAACTCCACTACAGTTCATTCTGGAGAAGCCAGTGAGTCACTGGGTTTCCTTACAAAGCATAGATGAGGAATTAGTTTTAGGGGTGTGTGCTCCTCTCCCAATAGGCTACACCTGAAAAAACCCTCTACTCAGCAAGGATGAGACCTGTCCCGTACTTTACAAATGGAGCTTGTCCTGGTATTCACCTGTCTATATACTCTAGCCCCCCGCAGAGGTCATGTGCAATAAGGGGAGCATTACAGGCAACCAGCGGTGAGGAGCAGCTGGGTACTTAGGTGAGGGTCTCTGACCCACCCCACCACTCCATGATGAGTTAACAAGCCCAGCTGGGAGAACCCTTTTGCTGAACGCTCCGAGTGGCAGTTGCTTGGCTCAGAGGCTAGTCACAAACAAAAGCATAAAATGAAGTAAAAAAATAAAGCTTGTTTTAAGAAAATGGCATGGGACAGAAAGCATCCTAGAAGGTCACTTTATCTACAAACAAACGAAGCAAAACCAACCAACCAACCAAACAACTCTCAATGGGCCAGAGGGAGGGAGGGGCTGGGTCCTGGGAAGGGTGGGAGGGGCTGAGCCCTGGGAAGGGAGGGAGGGGCTGGGCCCTGGGAAGGGAGGGAGGGGCTGGGCCCTGGGAAGGGAGGGAGGGGCTGGGCCCTGGGAAGGGTGGGAGGGGCTGAGCCCTGGGAAGGGAGGGAGGGGCTGGGCCCTGGGAAGGGTGGGAGGGGCTGAGCCCTGGGAAGGGAGGGAGGGGCTGAGCCCTGGGAAGGGAGGGAGGGGCTGAGCCCTGGGAAGGGTGGGAGAGGCTGGGCCCTGGGGAGGGAGGGGCTGGGCCCTGGGAAGGGAGGGGCTGCACATTGCTCAAGATTTAAAGACGGGGGGCCTCTGATTGAGCAGCTTTAGGACCGTAAGAGTCTGATTTTGTTTTTGTTTTTATTCCCTTTGAAAAACTGGGACTCAGCCTCGTGCCAGCTTAGTAAACACTCTCTACCACTGAGCTACACCCCCTGCCTCCCTCACTGAGGGACTCTAGGCACAGAACTGGCCATCTTCCTGTCTCAGCCTTCCTGATGCTGGGGCCTAGGTCAGTGTGGGAAATCCTTCACCATCTTTATTGAAATGTGGAATTCTAAGATGTGATATCAGATGATATTTAATTTATTTATGTTTTACCAAATCACTCTTTAGTGTAGCCGCATCTGAGAAACCAAACTAGTTCTGTGTCCTGATTCTTCCTGGATCTGAGGCTTTGGGGTTTAGAAGCAGAGGAATCTGTAGCCTTTGTATGGCTCACTGTCCCAAAGGGGACTTTGATTGTGGAGGAGGAGAAGCAAGTACAAGTCAACAGGTTGGCTCCTATCTCAAAATGTGGCCTCAAATTTGCTAGTCTGCAGGGTAATCCTGGGACTGACAAATTGGGGCTGAGGGGAGCCAAAGCCAGCTAGAGCAGATCAGGGAGAGAATTTACCTGGTGTGAGCGACCTCTGGTGGTGGCAGGGAGCAACAACACCTTGGGTGTCCTTTACTCCTCAGCTAACTTAATCTCTAATTCAATTCACCCCACACACACATACTAAGCCAGCCATGTTTGTTCACAATATCATGGTAGCTACATGTGCAACCTCAAACTTTTCACTAGCTACATTAGAAAAACAAAACAATCCCGGTGTAGAGAATGGTCAGTCAGCTTTTTATTAAACCAATCAGGCGCCTTAGGCAGGCAAGTACACAAATTGAAACAAAAGCAACACACCTTTACATAATTAAACAAATACAGCATAAACAAATGTAACACATCTTTACATCATTAACAAAGGCAGCAGAAACAAATGTAACATGCCATTACACAGTTAAAGTAATACTCTGTAACATAAACATAGTTTATCTTTACATAGTTAAACATTTACATCTTTACATAGTTAAATATTCCACAACCACAAGATCTCATAATAAATGTAATTTAAAAAAAAAAAAACATTAAATGTTTGTCTGGGGAGATGGCTCACAGCATGGACTGCTCTTGCAGGGGACGTAAGTTTAATTCCCAGCATCCACATGGAGGCTCAGAGCCAGCTGTAACTCCAGGGATCTGACACCCTCTTAGATCTCCATGGGCCCTGGTACACAGACATACATGCAAGCAAACACTTCTATACATAAGACGAAAATTTTATAGCTGGGTGTGTTGGCACATGCCTTAAATCCCAGCACTCCAGAGGCCAAGGTAGTTGGATCTCTGTAAATTCAAAGCCAGCCTGGTCTACAAAGTGAGTTCCAGGACAGCCAGGACTACGTATTGAGATCCTGAAATTCACGCTCTCAGGAGACTGGGCTAGAGGATCAGGAGTCCAGAGTCATCCTCAGATGAATATAGAGTTCAAGGCCAGCTCAGGCTACATGACATACTATCTTAGAAGAGAACTAGAGAGGGAGGGAGAGAGGGAGGGCTGGAGAAAGGAAGAAAAGAAAAAGAGAAATGGGGTGGGGTGAATCTAGGAGGATTTGGGGGGAATGGAGATGAATATGATCAAAATACAATGCATGTTTATATGAAATTCTCAAAAATCACTTAATAGTGTGTGTGTGTGTGTGTGTGTGTGTGTGTGTGTGTGTGTGTGTGTGTGTGTATTCTGAGACAAGATCTCATTATGTAGCCATGGCTGTCCTGGAACTCACCATGGGGACCAGGCTGGCCTAGAACTCACAAAGATCCGCCTGTGTCTGCCTCCATAGTGCTGGGATTAAAGGTGTGCGCCACCACCACACCCGGCCTCAAAAATTAATAAAATGTTTTTAAGAGAGAAAGAGAAGGAAGAAAGAAAAGTGAGGGAAAAGGAAGGAAAAAAATCAGTTGAATTAGTGAATTTAAACGTCAGTAGGACAAGATACTTCTGTCTTTCTCAGGCTCTTGGGGACTTAGAACAGCATCCAGTAGGTGCTCAATAAGTGTGTTAAGTACCTGAATTCCAGAGTGCTAGATACCCAGCGTTCTGGGGCCTCCCCTGTGACGTCACAAAGACCCACCATGCTCCTGGCCGTGGCGCTCCTCTGCTGCCTGGGCAGTCCCGGGGGCTGGGGCTGCCTGCAGTGCGACCAGTCGGTGCTGGTTGCCCTCAACCAGCTGCGCGCGGTCATCATCCCCAAGCGCTTCCACATGGAGGGGTTGCAGGCCCGCGCGCAGGCCCTGCTGCTGGGCATGGAGGGCCCTTTCTTCAGGGACTACGCCATGAACGCCTTCGTAGGGAAAGTGGGTGTGTGCTTGGGTGCTGGGGGAGAGGCCGGGCCGTGGTGGGCCTCCTGATGTGACGCGGTCTCCCTTCTGGGCTGCAGGCTTGGATCAACTGGAGAACCTGGCCATCTCCTTCAAGAACCATACCCTGTACATAAAGGTTAACTCTTTTACAGGTAGGAGACCCTTCAGCCACCTCCTCCCTTTCCGCTTCTCCCCTGGGTAGCTAACAAAAGCGCTTGCGTGTCCTTTGCTGGGAGGCAGATGTTTGAGATTCCCGCTTTACAAAGGAGGAGAAAAACTGAGGCTCAGAGGCCGGGTGGCCTGTCCAAAGCCACCGAGTTGAAGATGTATGCGGGACACTCCGATCTCTCCAGTGCCCATCACAAGGCGTCGTCCGCCACACACACCTGTTTTCTTGAGCTTCTTAGGCACTACAGTTTTTTTAAATGAAGAGTTTGTCGATAGTTTCCTGCTGAAAGACTACATTTCTCAGCTTCCTTTGCAGACTACGGAAGTCATTTCTGCCGCATAAGAGGCAGGACCCTATCTTCCTCTGTAGGCATTCCGGCCTTCTGCCCCTCCGCGGTGAATAAACGTAGTTCCACCTAGGTCAGACCAAGGCCCCCTTTCTTTCCGCCTTCTTTCTCTGTACGGCTGTCTTTTAAATAATCTAACATTTGTAGTAACCTCCCATCAGGGAGTCTACCTGGGGCCTGTCATCCTAGAAACTCAGGAAGCTGACACAGGACCATGACTATGAATCCCGTCCGAATTAGAGTGAGTTCAAAGCCAGCTTCACAGCTCGAGAGGCTGACAAGCAGCTCTTCCCATGTGCCGGGGGTCACACACAGTCTGGGCACATATTTTAATTCCCACTTAGGAGCCTTCCAGAATTCAGATCCTTTTTGGACACTAAACGGGTCATTTTTGCAAAGGACTAAAACGAATATCTCTAAGATCTGAAACCCCCCCCCTTTTTTTTTTTTTTACTTTCTTAAAATTTAATTTGTATGGGTGTTTTTGCTTGTATTATGTGCTATGTGTGTGCAGTACCTGTGGGGGTCAGAAGAGGGCACCAGACACCAGATCCCCTGGGACTGTAGTTACAGATGGTTGTAAGCAACCACGTGGGTGCTAGGAATTGACCCTAAGTCCTTTGTAAAAGCAGCCAGTGTTGTTTTTGTTTTTTACTCTTTGAGGGGCCCACCACCCAGCTCCCAAATAAATCACATATGGAGGCTGATTCTTAATTATAAATGCCTGGCCTTAGCTTGGCTTGTTTCTAGCCAGCTTTTCTTAACTTTAAGTTAACCCAACCACTTTTTGCTTCTGGGCTTTTTCCTTTTTCTATTTCTGTATACCTTTTTTGTCCTTCTTACACTGTGTCTGGCTGTGTAGCTGGATGGCTGAGTGGCTGGCCCCTGAAGTCCTCCTCTCCTGGTTTTCTTGCTCCCTCTTTTTCTCCCAGATTTCTCCTCATATTTATTCTCTCTGCCCGCCAGCCCCACCTATCTTTTCTCCTGCCTTGCTATTGACCATTCAGCTCTTTATTAGACCATCAGGTGTTTTAGATGGGCACAGTAACACAGCTTCACAGAGTTAAACAAATGCAACATAAAAGAATGCAACACGTTTTTGCATCATTAAAAACAAGGTCCACAGGATAAACAAATGTAACACATCTTAAAATAATATTCGACAAGACAGTGTTCTTAGCCGCTGAGGCATCTCTGCAGCCCGGTTCACTCATTCTGTAAGTGGTTCAAGGCTTGGTGGGCTCTGCACTGATTAGCATCTCTTCCCTCCTCAGATGATGCTCTGCTGGAAGAGCTGGTGAGCCTCAGGGAGCATGCCGTCAAGGAACTAAAGAAAGAGCTAAAAGCCTATGAAGCAAAAGGTGTTGCCCCAATCTCCCCACCACGGTCCCTGCCCCCCAAAGTCGCCCTGTGTGACTCCCAGCATCCCCGTCCCACCAACATTCCTTCCTCTCCTCCCCTGGATTTGCCCCTTCTCTCCCCTGCTCCCTTCCCAATTAAATTCTGAAGCCACCATCCATGTCCCCATGTCACTCATATCAGCTCTCTTCTTTTTCAGCCTGTGACCACAAAATTTGTCGTGAGTCCTGCTTTTCCTGTTCACCCCCACCCTCCCACACCTTTTCCCCATTCCTCCCAAGTCAAACTCTAATGCCATACTCATTTTACCACAAAAACATGAGCCATGTCATCAAGGGAGGGTGTTTCTCTGCGTGTGTGTGTGTGTGTGTGTGTGTGTGTGTGTGTGTGTGTGTGTGTATGCTTTTGGAAGCCAGAGGGTATCATGATACCTTGGGTATCATGCCCCAGTAACCATCCACCATGTTATTTTATTTATTTATTTATTTATTTATTTATTTATTTATTTATTTAGGTTTTTCGAGACAGGGTTTCTCTGCGTAGCTTTGCACCTTTCCTGGAACTCACTTGGTAGCCCAGGCTGGCCTCGAACTCACAGAGATCCACCTACCTTTGCCTCCCAAGTGCTGGGATTAAAGGCGCGTGCCACCACCACCCAGCCATTTTTAGTTATTTTTAAATTTTGGTTATATGAGTGTTTTCAGGAACGTATGTCTATGCACCACGTAAGTGCAGTGCCCATGGAGGCTAAAAGAAGCCATCAGATTCTCTGGAACTGGAGTTACAGATGGCTGCAACCACCATGTAGGTGATAGGATCTGAGCTTGGGTCTTCTGTTGTCTGAATGATCTTTTAATTAAAAAAAATTTAAAAAAATTTAAAAAAAAGAGTCAGATATCAGAGAAACAGAACAGCCAGCCACTAGTTCTTATCTCTACGAAATCCTCAGCCGAAAGAGAAAAGTTCCTGTTTCCTCATGTCTTATATACCTTTCTCTGCCCTGCCATATTACTTCCTGGGATTAAAGTCGTGTGTGCTTCCCAAGCAAAGGCATGAGATCTCAAGTGCTGGGATTAAAGGTGTGTGCTACCACTGCCTAGCTCTGTGTCTAATGTAGAGGCTGGCTCTGTCCTCTGATCCTCAGGCAAGTTTATTAGGGTACACAATATATCACCACAGTCTTCCACAGGATTAGTAAACAATTTTAACTACTGAGTCATCTCTTTAGCCCCCACCTTGGCTTTTGAGACAGGGTCTCTTAGTGTCCCGAAGGCCACTGATTAGGCTGGCTGCCCAGTGAGCCCAGGATCCCCCTGCTGCGCCTCCTCAGAGCTGAGATTATGAGCACACACCACCACTGTCAACTTTCCTGTTCTAAGCATCTTATCCACTGAGTTATCTCTGCCTCCCTTCCCCCATTGCTTTTTATTTTGACACAAGTTCTCACTCTGTAACCCATGCTGACCTAGAACTCAGGACAATCCTCCTGCCTCAGCCTCTGCAGTGCTGTTATTTCATGAGGCACCACATTATTATTATTATCCTATTTTATTAGGGTGTGTGTGTACAATACCCATGTGGAGGTCAGAAGATAAGTTACAGGAGTTCTCTCCTTCTTCCCTAGGGGGTCTCTGGGATTGAACTCAGGTCACCAGTCTTGGTGGCAAGCACCTTTACCAGCTGCTCCATCTCACTGGCCCCTCAAGATTGACTTTTGGGGGTCTTATGAAAATGGTGTGAACTGGAGCCTGGGGCATCTGTAGCTGTAGGTGCCATAGGGTGTGTGGCATTGACAAACTCCACATCTCAATGGCTCAACGTGACAAGTGCTGCTGTCTCGGCCACATCCACAGGGAGTCCTGTAGCTCTTCAAACTTCCGCTGCCCCATGCTGGTGGTTGACACTGGCCTCTGAACTAGGGAAGCACCCGGGAAGTTTCGTGGCCTGGCATGGTACCCACCACACTTTTCATTTCCCTCTGATTCAGTGTAGGACATGTGGGCACAACTCACCACAAAAGGGTCCTGGGAAGTGTCTTCCTGTTGGCACAGGAAGAGAGGACCCAGTGAACCTGCACCACGCCCACCAGACGAGGCTCCAAGACTGGAAAGTAGCAGATTCAAAAATTAATAAATATTGGGGCCAATAAGAGAGCTCAGGAGGTAAAGGAGCTTGTTAGCTAGCTTGTCCTGAGTTCAGTCTTCAGGACCCACACAAGGAAGGAGAACAGATTCGTGCAAGTTGTTCTCTGAGCTCCGTTCATGTATGTGTATGTGCATGCACACACCAGGAAATACATAAAATGACAGCAACCGAGAAAAGGTTTGCTTAAGTGTCTACAAATGGGAAAAAATGGTGGCCGGCCTGAATCCGCCATAGAAGCTACTGAGCGAGGCTGAGGCAAGAATGTCTCAAGTTCAAAGCTAACCTGGGTAGCTTAGCAGAATGCTGTCTCAGGATTTTTAAAAAAAATGGACTTTGTGATATAGACCAGTGGTAGAGTGTCTACCTAGAATCCCCAGTGAGGGACTGAAGCGTGGCTCAGTGGTAGAGCCCTTGTCTAATGCTCAAGACCTTGGGTTCAATCCTCAGCACACCGCCCCATATCCTATGATCAGGTGACCTGACCTATGAAAATTTCATTTGACTCTTCAATGATAGAAAAATCATTTCTCAAGTGGGCATGGTGGTGCATGCCCTTAATACCAGCACTCAGGAGGCAGAAGCAGGCAGATCTCTTAGTTCAAGCCCAGCCCGGTTTATAGAGTGAGTTTCAGGACAGCCAGGGCTACACAGAGAAACCCTGTCTCAGGAAAAAAAGAAGAAGAAGAAGAAGAAGAAGAAAAAAATCATTTCTCACATGAACCATTGCTGTGCCAGGCAGCGGCTCTTCCGACGTTCAGAGGAAGGAGGGGTCCCCATCTCCTTTGTGCCTTGTTCCTCCCTGCCTTGCCAGTTCCTGGGGTCTGCTTTTCTCCACTTTTCCCTTCCCCCCTGCCCAGGCATGCTCAAAGAGGAGGTCCTGGACTGTTTACATTGCAAGAAAATCACCCCCAAATGCATCAGAGAGAAGTACTGTTATGGTAAGCTGTGGGTTTGGAAAAGCAGGGGCGGCCTGTGAGAGACAGCCATGTTCCTGTAGAGGGGGTTTCAAGGCTCCTCATGGTCCTTGTTCCTGTGGAGGTGGGTCTCAAGGCTCCCCATAAGCACTTGGGAGGCTGAGGCAGGAGGATCTGGAGTTCAAGGCCAGCCTGAGCTACATAGCTCCTGTCTGCAACTCTGCCCTGGAGTAGGATGAAGAGACAAGTAGGTTCCTGAAGCTCACTGACCAGCCTGGATGAATTTGTAAGTACTAGGTGCAGTGAGAGACCGTACATCAAAATCAGGTTAGAGAGGGATAGAAGAAAACACCTGACATCGACCTCTGGCATGCGCACGCACGCACGCACGCACGCACGCACACAATTAAGATGTGTTTTAAAGATTGGTAAATGGCTCATTGGTTAAGAGCACTGACAGTTCTTTCAATGGAACCATGTTGGATTCCCAGCACCCAGATGGCAGCTCACATGTCTGTAGCTCCAGTTCTAGAGGATGACATTGTTCCAGGCAGCTGAAGGTAACCACATGTACTTCTTCTCAGACCCACAAAGACACATAATTTTAAATATATATTTTAAAAGATCCTATCTGTGAGTCTGCAGAGCAGGTTCCAGGACAGCTAGGGCCACACAGAAAAACCCTATCTCAAAAAAAAAAAAAAAAACAAAAACAAAAAACAAAAAACAAAAAAAAAAAAAAAAAAACAAAAAAAAACCAAGAGAGAAAGAGAGAAGATCCTATCTTAGAAAACAAAGTTTATGTTTAGATATTTGTTGTTGTTGTTGTTGTTGTTTACTCTTCGCTCTATTGCTCTTTTGGGGGCCCACCACCCAGATCCCAAATAAATCACACACAGAAGCTTATTCTTAATTATAAATGCCCAGTCTTAGCTTGGCTTATTTCTAGCGAGCTTTTCTTAACTTAACCCATCTACCTTTTGCCTCTGGGCTTATATCTTCCTTTTACTTGGGTATGTCTTACTTTCACTCTTACTCTGTGGCTGGCTGGCCCGACCCCTGGAGTCCTACTCACCTTGTTCTTGCTTCTCCTCATATTTATTCTCTCTGCCTGCCAGCCCCACCCATTCTTTCTCCTGCCTTGCTATTGGCCGTTCAGTTCTTTATTAGACTATCAGGTGTTTTAGACAGGCAAAGTAACACAGCTTCACAGAGATAAACAAGTGCAACATAAAAGAGTGCAACGCACCTTTGCACCATTAAACAAATGTTCCACAGCATAAACAAATGTAACACATCTTAAAATAGTCTACGTACCCTTTTTGCCTAGCTAAAAATGAAAGACTTTAACTTTATCATAGTAAAACTATATACAACAAAAACAGTTATCAAATAAGAATTAATTTACAATATTCAGTCCATTTGTATTTAGAAAATTCAGAGAAAACACTCCGCCATCCACTCTATCTTAGTGACTCTAAAGTTTTATACATAATTTACTTTCTATCATAATCAAGGAAAACTGCAGCTATAACTACCTAGTCTTTAACTTCATCAGAGACCCAGAAGGAATTAATAATAACAGAGACATCTGCCTGGACAGTCACCCAAAGTTCCTCTGCAATGTTGGGGCATCCATCTTCAGCCCACAGTCCTAGAATATCTGGCAGACTTTTCAGTGAAGCAGGAAACTTGAAGGACTGTCCTGCCTTGTATTGTCAAAGTTCATCAGTCGCTTTCCTCTGTGTCCTGCAGAATGTCTGGCAGACTTCTGTGAAACAGGAATTTGAAAGGACTGTTTTGCCTTGTTTTGGCAAAGTTCAGCAGTCACTTTCCTGTGGGTCCTGTGTGTCCAGTCTACAGAGCACACAGTCAAGCAGTCAAGGCAAAAGCAGTTTCTGCCCAAATGGCTAACCTTGCCACAATGAAAGCGAACTCCTATGGAGTTTCTTCAATGTAAACCATCTACTTATGAAGTAAATTGGTGCTGCCAGGAGCAGATAGATGTGTCTCATTGACATGAAAAACCTTAGGTTATTAAACATCTTAAATGCTATATTCTGTAGATATTTGAAGTGTTTGAAAAAGCATCTACTGGGCTGGAGAGATGGCTCAGGGGTTAAGAGAGCTGACTCTTCTTCCAAAGGACCTGAGTTCAATTCCAGACACCTACATGGCAGCTCACACCTGTCTATAACTCCAGTTTCAGGGGATCCCCACACCCACGGCAAAAACACAAAATGCACATTAAAATAAAATACATTAAAAAAAGCATCTACTTGTCTAAAATACACCTATTTAACCTTGAAAACATACCTAATGTGACTACAAGTTTGATTATTAAAGATTGACTACCAACCTCATTTCTTAATGATGCATTAAGCTCATTTAAATGAGCTGTATAAGCACAATACCCCAAACAAGAGCAGAAACATATATACAGTGTAACAAAATTAACTTTAAATTTATGTCAATATACCAAATCCATGCCAATCTAAAATATCTGAGATTAACAGTTGTCTTTTTATCAAATTTCCTCTAAATGATAACAAATATCCATGACCCACCAAATAACCAAAAACCTCCCACAACCCAACCCTTGGGAATGTGGACATCATTTCTCTAAACTGCTTCCTATTGTCTGTGGGCAAAGGCATTTTTAGTGTCCCAAAGAGAAATTTTGAAATAATGGCAAAGTCCTGGGAAGACCAGCTATAATATTTGTTGATAGATATCACCTGTCAAAATTCAGGAGGTCTCCCTTGAGCAAACCTGATCCATTTTATTCCTGAAGGAATCCACAGCCTCTCATCTCCTGTGGGAACAAAAGCAAAAACTCTTCTCCAAAGCATTTTTTACTTCATTTGATATATTTTTTACTTCTTTTTTAAAGTTAAGACAGCCCTAAAGTATCTAGGTTGCTTCAATTTTGCAGTCCTGTTCACTGCCTCTCAGCAGCTGCCTTTGCTTATCAATATTCAAAAAATTCAAAATCAATACAATAACATATAGAATCCAGACTCCCTGTGTATTTCCCATCTTATGTGGCTTTATCCTTTTACATTACATTGTGATGGCAGCTTACAGTTCAGAGATTCAGTCCATTATCACTGTGGTGGAGAGCACGGTGACATGCAGGTGACATGGTGCTGGCTACATCTTGATCAGAAAGCAATTGACACAGAGCAAAGTATAAGCAAGAGAGACCTCAAAGCCTGCCCCACAGTGACGCGCTTCCTTCCATAACCCCTTTCTTCTGTCCTTGATTCTAAAGCCAGAACCACATGGCTGAAGCTGCCAAGTGATGCTGATTGCTGGAGCTGGAAGTTGGCTCCCTCATTCAAATACATTTTCATCAGACATAGTTCCCTCACTGCTTAGGCTTTGCTTTAGTTCCTTTTCACAGATTGGAAACTTAGCTGGGTGGGGTCTTCCCTGAGGTCACCGTTCCTTTTATTCCACCTAGTATCAGGCTTTTCTTTAATCTTTTAATCTCCTTGAGCACTGCACTTAGCTCCATTCCACTTCCTGGTGCTCCTTTTCTCCTCAAACTGCACACTTGGCTCAGCTTGCTCCTTCTCATTGTAGATCTGCATACAAGTGGCCACTAAGCCACTGGTAATACTAGGCTGTCTCCAAATCTCCTTCACCAGTACCATTAATTCAAAATTCTTCAATTTAACCTCAGGCAGGTTTTTCTGGACAAGGGCAGACAGCAACCACATTCTTTACCAAAATATCACAAGAACAGTCTCTAGGCCACTTACCGATACTATTACCCTCTGAAGCCTTTTCTTCAGAAGGTGCCATAATCTCTCAGCATCACTGCACCACTGTCTCCCACACTTCTTCTAGTACAGCCCATTAAGCCCCACTGAAAGTGTTCAACGGTTTTCCTAATCCAAAGTCAAAAAGTCTGCATTCCACCAACAAGCAACATGGTCAGGCTTGTCACAGCAATGTCCCGCTCACTGGTACCAGCTTCTGTCTTAGTGTTCTGTTGCTGGGAAGAGACACCAAGAACAAGGCAACTCATAAAGGAAAGCATTTAATTGGGCTGGTTTACAGTTCAGAGGTTTAGTCCATTATCATCATGGTACAAAGTATGGCAGCAGCCAGTCAGCCATGGTGCTGGAGAAGGAGCTGTCCTCCTTTTTAAGAGACGGGGTCTCATTCTGCAGCCCAGACTGCCCTCAGCTCAGAGTAGTCCTCCTGCCTCAGTGTCCCAAGTGTTCAGATTACAGTTGTGAACCACCCAGTTCTTTTCTGGGTTTTGGATCCAACCTCTTGCTTCCTTCCCATATCCAACAAGAAATGAGGCTCACTTAGCCCTGGTTTTGGCTGTTATTGGGACAGGCTAAGCTGTGGTGTTCACCATGGTGAATGGTACTTGAGAGCCTGGCACAGCACTAAGCGGTGGGCCAGGTGAACAGGTGGGGTGGAGGAGGTCACAGAGGGGTGCTGAGTTCCACTTCCAACTGTCCAGTGGATGGGCAGCCCCGCATGGCGCTCAAGTTCCAGTCGGACAGCGACCTGAAGAACATGGTGTTGGTGGGCGACTTGGTGGCCGTGGGACTGGCTATCCTCACCTTCTTGGTCATCCTGATCGCGTGAGTCACCCCTAACCCTCTAAATCCCTCAAACATGGATACCACCCAGGTGTGGCGGTCCCCTCCTCTGACCCCAGCACTTGGGAGATTTGAAGTGGGGGGATGGCAGTAAGTTCAAGGCCAGTCTGAGCAGCACAGCAAGATGCTGTCTCAGGAACTGGGGAAAGGTGGGGATGTGGCTCAGTTGGAAGTTGCCTAGCATGATCAAAGTCATGGGTTCGATCCCCAGTACTGGATATATCAAGTATGGTGTGACACAAACTTGTCATCACAGCACTTGGGAAGGGGAAGAAGGAGGATCAGAAGTTCAAGGTCTTCCTTGGCTAAATAGTGAGTTTGAGGCCAGCCTGAGCTACATGAGACCCTATCTCAAAAAAGAAAGAAATGGGGTGGGGGAGTGAGGAATGAAGGAAGAAAAAAATGGATGCATAAAGGGTCTTTGGTCCGCCCCCCATGTCCTTCAGTTCCCCTCTTGCTTTTTAAAATTCTCCTGTCTTTCCTTCCCTCTCACCCTCTTTTTTAAGACTTTTTTTTTCTTTTTGGTTTTTTGAGACAGGGTTTCTCTGTGTAGCCCTAGCTATCCTGGGACTCACTCTGTAGACCTCAAACAGATCCACCTGCCTCTGCCTCCTGAGTGCCAGGATTAAAGGCGTGGGCTACCACCAGCAGCAAGATAATATTTTTAGTTATGCTTGTGTGTTTGTGTGTATGTCTGGGGAGTGTGTGCATGTGGGCGCACAGCCCGCCAGAAGACGGCATGGGATGCCTGTTAGCTGGAGTTGGGTTGGTTGTGAGCCACCGTTTGGGCCCTGGAAACCAAACTTGGTTCTCTGTAAGAGCAGTAAGCACTCTGAACCACTGAGCATCGCCCCGGCCTTTCTGCCCCTCTCTTTTCCATACCTTTTCTCTCTCCCTCTCCCTCCCCCCCTTTCTCCCTGTGCCTCTCACTTTCTCTTTCCCGCACCCCTAAGTCACAAAGGTACAAAAGTGCCCCAGCTTTATGTTCTATCTTTGTGAGCCCTTCTTCCATCAAAAGAAGGAGGAGGAGGAAGAAGCTGGATGTAATGGTGCAGGCTTTAATCCCAGCACTCAGGAGGCAGAGGCTGGTGGATCTCTGTGAGTTCAAGGCCAGCCTGGTGGTCTACATAGTTCCAGGACAGCCAGAGCTACATAGTGAGACCTTGTCTGAAAAAATGCAGAAAAAAACACAAGTGTACTGATTAAAACCAACATTTGTCCTAGCTGCATGGTTATTATATATTCTTCACTAATATTGCCACTGATATATTCATTTGTTATTTTTTTTACTGGCATATATTTTTTTTTTATAATTTATAACCCCAAATGTATTTATAAATTAGAAATGGAAAGATCTACAAATGAAATTATGAAGGTTCACCAAAGTCATTTAATCTGTCAGTTTCTCATTCATTTTTATGTCTTAATAATATTCTATTGTATGAATAAGCCACATTTTATTTCTCTCCAGTATTTGATAGCTATTTGAGTTGTTTTAACTTTTTTACTATTAGCAACACACTGCTGTAAACCTTCATGTACATGTTTCATAGGTGCACATTTTCAGTAGTTTGAGGATATATTCCTAAGGGTAGAATTGTTGAGTAACAGAGTAACAATGTTTTGCATTTTGACCAACCACCAAACTGTTTTGCCAAAGTGGCACACCATTTTACAATCTCACCAAATCCTTGTTTTTAAGGCTCTGATTTTTGTACAAAAGCATTCAATCATTCTGTCAGACCAAACCAGGAAAAGTAAGCTATAGTTCAGAGCTGTTCTATTCCATTTACTATGCAAAGCCATTCTTGGCGTTTGCAACTCTCAGCCCCTTTGAGTATTCTTGCAGTGTTCACCTTTTCCTCCATCACTTTTTTTTTCTTCTTTTTTTCTGGTTTATTCCTATCTATTACAAATGTATAAAAAATCCTCCATCAACGCTGCTGATAGCAGCAGAACCTTGAGAAATATACCTTTGGTTTGCCTCAGAAAAGGAACACATATTGTACTGTAAAGTTTATAAAATTGGCGCAAAATATTGTGATAATGTTACAATACCAGTTTTAAGAGTTCAGTGACTAATGGGGAGCCGATGGGATACATGCAGAACTGTGAAAGCGATCTCACTTAGCCAGCTGTACACGTAGACTGTAAATCTACATTCAGATCATTTCTGATCTAAGACTATCATCTCAGTTTATCTGTTGAGGTCAACCAGGAAACCCTAGAATATACCTTGATTTTTGCAAAAAACAAAATAGGGGGAGGGGTTTTTTCAGCATTTCAGTCCACGAGTAACAGTATCCTAACAGGCAAAGTGTTCTCTCACTGTCAACATAGAATGAACTGCTGCTGGAGGTCAACTTGGGCTTTAATTTGCATTAGCGCTTACATGCATAGTAGTCCAAGTTGTTGACCTCATGACTTTAAACAGTAACTCTAAAAAAGTAAAATGGCCCTTCTTGGAAGACTAAAGAAAGACATCCGGCCATAGTTGTAAAAAGTCTCATCAAAACAATATACCCTTTTATGAATTACGCCCCCATTAAAAAAAAAAGTAGCCCCAAATAAGAAGCAGCTCTGAAAAAGAAAATATAACTTAAGATATTTGAAAAAAAAACAAGGTGAATACAGGTTCAAAAATAATTAAGATACCATTTTCTTAAGGCTACCTAGAATTAGGCTTTAAAGAATTCTACCATTTCAAGTTTACCACTAGTTACTAACTGGCATATATTTATTGTGCATGTTTTTGAGACAGAGTCATAGCCCTGATTCACATGTACACCCAAGCTACCCTCAGATTCTCTGTGTATGACTTTGAAATTACTAGTCATCCAGCCTCCACATCCCCAGGTCTGAGATTACAGGTGCCTGCCCAGCTACCATTAACTTTTTTTTTTTTTTCTTTTTTTGGTTTTTCCAGACAGAGTTTCTCCATGTAGTTTTGGTGCCGGTCCTGGATCTCGCCTTGTTTAAATTTTTTTGAAACAGTGTTTCACTATATAAATTTTGGCTGATCTGGCACAACCCACCTGCCTCTCTCCAGGGCTGGGAATAAAGGCGAGTGCTATCATACCCCACTATTAGTATTTTGAGACAGGGTCTCATGTGCCCCAGGCTAATCTGGAACTCACCTTCTGTCTCAGACTTCTTAGTGCTAGAATGACAAGCTTTAGCTTGGCATTAATGATGAAACTTAACAGCTCATGGGACATAAGCCAGGGCACACAGGAGGGGCACCTCTACCTACGAGATTGCTTAGGGCCACAGAAATTTATTCTTAGGAGTGTTAGGAGCATGGCTCAGTGTAGAGCCCCTGCCTAGAATCCCCCAGTGAGGGGCTGGGGTGTGGCTCAGTGGTAGAGCCCCTGCCTAGAACCCCCAGTGAGGGGCTGGGGTGTGGCTCAGTGGTAGAGCCCCTGCCTAGAATCCCCCAGTGAGGGGCTGGGGGTGTGGCTCAGTGGTGGAGCCCCTGCCTAGAATCCCCCAGTGAGGGGCTGGGGTGTGGCTCAGTGGTAGAGCATTTGAGTAACATGCCTGAGGCCTATGTTCAGTTACCATCACCTGAAGTCATTATCTGGGGCTGTCCAGATGGCTCAGGGGGTAAAGTCACTTGCCTGATAACCCGAGTTGGCTCCCCAGGACCCACGGTAGAAGGAGAAAGTCGGCTCCCACTCGTCCTCTGATCTCCACATGCATGCCATAGCAGCCACACACAAACACACATATGAAACATTTAAAGGTTTGAATCTGTAGCAGACACCCTATGTCATGAGTTGGTATGGGAGGCCCTCAGGGTGGATTGCTTATTCCACACCTGTCTCTCAGCTGCCTTTAGCTGCTGGCAGCCCTGGACATTCCTTAGTTTGTGTCTTCCAGCCAAGCTTGCTTCTGACTTTATGGAACTGGAGTCCTGGGCCAGCAGATCCCAAATTACTGGGTTAACCACTTTCTCCCAAGGGAAGCAAACAGAAGTCCCTAGTGGGTAGGAAAGAAGATATTTTCATTCACAGTGGACATGTTGGGAAGATGAAATTAAAGTATGGAAGCTGTGGTTTGTGACTAGAGATTTGCATTCAAACATCGGGGGACCTGGGGTAGGGGTAGGGGCCATGAGCAGATAACAGTCTTGTCAGGGTGTGGTTGGCTGGTCGTTAATCTCAGGCCTGCTCCTGCAGGGTGGCGGGAAGAAATCCAAGTGTTTGAGAGAACAAGACTTTCCCATGATGTCACTGCTGCTCAGTGTGAACTTGACCTGGGATGATCTTATTTTTTCTGTTTTCAATTTTTTGAGACAGGGTTTCTCTGTATAACAGGCCTGGCTGTCCTGGAAGTCACTTTGTAGACCAGGCTGGCCTTGAACTCACAGAGATCAGCCTGCCTCTGTCTCCTACGTGCTGGGATTAAAGGTGTGTATTGCCACCACTCGACTTTGGGCTGACATTTTTTTTTTATTTTTTTATTTTTATGTGTATGGGGTTTTTTCCTACATGTATGTTTGTGCAGTATGTGCCTGCCTGGTGCCCTCAGAGACCAGAAGACGTCATTGGATCCCCCGGGACTGGAGTTACAAATAGTTGTGAACCACTATATAGGTGGAGGGAATCAAACGTGTGTCCCCTGGAAGAGAGATTAATGCTCTTAACCACTGAGCCATCTCTCCAGCCCACCCATCCCTGCCAAGTTTCTGTTATCCAAGGAGACCAAAGACTTAGGACAATGACTGGAGACCTCTAGGCTGATCTGGAAAGGACACAGTCAACAGCTGACAGGAAGGTAGTGCAGGGCCTCTTAGATCTGTGTCCTCAGTTTACAACCCCTGAGACTGACCATGTGCACAAAGGTCAGCAGGGGAGATGGATAAAAACTGAGAACAGAGATGCCAGGCTTTAGCTTACTTTTTGCTTGCTTCTGTTTGGATTTTGGGACAGGGTCTCTTGTAGCCCGGGCTAGTCTGAAAATCAGTGTAGCTGAGGCTGCCCTGCCTCCACCTCCCTAGCGCAGAGGTGACTGCTGTGCCCCACTTATTTAGTGCTGGGGGTGGACTCCAGGCTTTGGTGTGCTGGTGAGCACTTTACCAACTGAATCCCATCGCCAGCCTCACTGCACTGTTGGTTTGGGCCCAGACAGTGGCATCTAAGTTTCCACTCATCAGGTAAGCTTTTTGTTTTCTCCCTGAGACACAGTGAGGCCTTACCTTTCTCATATAATGATACCATTGGATACAACCCAGACCCAAATTCAGGATGATGTCAGCTTGTCTTAATTACACCTGCAATGACTGTTTCTGAATAAAGCCACTTAGGCAAGCGCTGGGCATTGGGAAGTGGGAGACATAGCTTTGGGGGGTGGGGTGGGGAAGGGGGGGTGCTGTTCAGTCATGGTTCTCTGCTTCTGTCCTTTTGTTATTTCTCCTGTCCATTTTTCCCTGCTCCTGGTTCCCTTGATTCCACATTCTCCCAGTCATACCAGAAACTAACAATGTCTCTGGCTGAGCCCCTGCTGTGGGTGTTAATTCCAGCCTTCAGCGTCCTCTCTCCTGCCTGCCACCCACCCGTCTGTCCATCCATCCATCCATCCATCTACCATCTACCTATCTCTCTGTGTGTCTGTCTGTCTGTCTGTGGTGTACACACATGCATGGCAGAACAGACATGTGGAGGTCAGAGGATAACTCTAGAGGCTGTTCTTGCCTTCAGCCATGTGGGTCCCGAGGCTCAAATTCGGATGGGCAGCCTTATTGGCAGCTTTCTTTACCTTCTGAGCCATCTCACAACACTAGTTTTTGGATTTTTTGAGATATGGTCTCACTCTGTACCCAAGGCTAGCCTGGAACTCAGGACAACCCTCTTGTCTCAGCCTCCCAAGTGCCGTGATCACAGGCATATCCACCTGACCCGTTTTAACCTTCCTCTTTTTCCTTCTGACCAGGGCTTGTACATACAGACAGAACCGAAAACTCCTGCTCAAGTAGACCAGTCACTTTGGTGTTTGTAGAAGGAAAATAAATTTAATAAAATCAGTGACAAATTCCTTAGTGTTGTCCATTCCCTGTGGACACTCAGTCATTTGGTGTTCTGTGTGTGTGGTACCAGGATTTGAACGTACTGCCTAGTGTGCTAGGCAAGCATTCCACCCTGAGCTACATCCCCAGCCCCTTTTACATTTTTGGTTTTGTGTGTGTGTGCAGGGGGTGGGGGTGGGGAGTGAGGTAGTGAGTTAGTGGGGGACTGTCAATGTTTTAAGACAGGGTGTGATGGTCAGTGATGTCAACTTGACAGAATCTAAAATCATGTGGAAGACGGGCCTCTGGGCATGTATATGAGGGTGTTATCGTGACTGCATAAATTGAGGTGTGAAGAATTGCCCACTGTGGGTGGCACCATCCCCAGAGTAAAGAGCAGCAAGCATAACATCATTTTAAAGAAATAAAAAGAAACAAAAGGAATGACAGACAGAAGGAAAAAGAAAGAAGATGTGAGGAAGGCAGGCATGGAAGGAGGGAAGAAAAAGCAGGCAAAAGAAATTTAGGGAGGTAGAGAATTCACATAGTTTGGAGCCCCTTGGCACAGGAAACTACATTTCCCAGAAGTCTCTGCTCTTGCAAAAGTGTCTGTGACCTTGGTGTCTGTCATCCCGCACGGCTTTGCTAAAGTCTGGAAAAAAGTATTTATCAACACCAAATTCCCATTTGCCAAAGCTTTCAGTCCATCTCGTTGTCATTATAGAGTCTTGTACACTCCCAGTCAATTTAGAGTGGCCCATGGGCTCCGACTCAATGAATTCTGGGAATTGTAGTTCCTGCCTGCAGCCCACACAGGCACACTTCGCCACAGGACAGTGGCTGAAGGCAGTGAGTGGGTCACTCAGTAGCCTTGGCAGCAGGTGGGCCGCGGGAGACGGGAGCCAATGTCTGGCCTCCTCTTCTTGACTGGCTGTCACCTGCTACAGCCTTGGCTATTCTAGGAGCTTGGCAGCATCTTAGGCTCCCGAGTAGTAATAACTTTGTTTCTTTTCATGGGACAAGGTCTTATGTTGTCTAGGCCAACCTCGAGCTCAATTTGTAGCAGAGGATGACCTTAAACTCCTGATCCTTCTTCCACCATCTCCCAAGTGCCAGACATGCACCCCACATCCAGTTTATGTGGTGCTGGGCATTGAACCCAGGATTTTGTGCATGCCGGACAAGCACTCTGCCCTCTACCAAGAGAGCTACAGGTGTGATTTGAGTTTGTTTTGTTTTGTTTTACTGTTTTTGGTTGGTTTGGTTGGTTTTGGTTTTTCTTTTCTTTTTTTTTTTTTTAACCAATTTTTAAAAAGGCTTTTTTGTTTTTGTTTTTATGTACATTGGGCTTTTGCCTGCATGTGTGACTCTGTGAGTGTGTCAGATCCCCTGGAACTAGAGTTACAGTTGTGAACTGCCATGTGGGTGCTGGGAATTGAACCCAGGGCCCTTTGGAAGAATGGCCAACCGCTGAGTCATTTCTCCAGCCGCTCCACCCCCACCCCACCCACCTCTTTTTTAGTTTTTGGCGTTTTTTGTTTGTTTGTTTTTAGGGTTTCTTTTTTCTTTATTGCTCTGTTTCCTTTGGCGTTTTGTTTGTTTGGGAAGATGGGAGTGGGATCAATTGTCTTACTAAGTAGCCCGGCCAGAACTTGATATATAGAGCCCTCTAGTGTCACACCCTCCTGCCCCCCTCCCATCCCTCGTCTCCCCCCACCCCTGTGCCCCCCACCCATCCCTCGTCTCCCCCCACCCCTGTGCTCCTGCCCCCCATCCCTCGTCTCCCCCCACCCCCGTGCCCCCCTCCCATCCTTCATCTCCCCCCACCCCTGTGCCCCCCTCCCACCCCTCGTCTCCCCCCCGTCCCCCCCACCCCTCTCCCCCCACCCCACCCCCACCCCCGTGCCCCTGCCTCCCAAAGGCTGGGATTAAAGACCTGTACCACTAGGACCGGCCTTTGCTTTGGTGTTTTGTTTTTTCCCAGCATAATAATTTTATTGATTATTTGGGAATTTTACATCACGTGCCCCAATCACACTCCCTTTCAGCCCTCCAGGTCCACTCTCCCATCCTTGTGACCCCCCCCCCAAAAAAAAAAAAAGGAAAAAATCCACATATCCAGCTTGTTTTGCCCAAACACTCACCCCGCAACCTGGTCACACTCCCCGTGGCCAGCCCCCTGAAGAAAACAGAGTCCTCCCACCTGACTCCCCAGCCCCCTGAAGAAAACAGAGTCCTCCCCACCTGACTCCCCAGCAGATGCCATCAATGTGGAGAGTTACACTTCATCATCTTTATCACACTTTTTTGTTTAAACATAAAAACAGATTATAATTGGTTTTTCAAGACAGGGTTTCTCTGTGTATCCCTGGCTGTCCTGGAACTCACTCTGTAGCCCAGGCTGGCCTCAAACTCAGAGATCTACCTGCCTCTGCCTCCCGAGTGCTGGAATTGAAGGTGTGATGTGATTTTTTTTTCATATATAAATAAATGATCACTTTGTGCTTCCTGTGCTGGCAGATGGAAGTCACTGGTTTCTAGAAACAGACCATCACTGTGCTGTGCCAGTGTGCTGGGAATGGAGTAACTCAAGCCAAGCCGACTGCTTTACAAACCCTTCATCAGCCTTCTGTTTCTCCTTACCTTTGCCCTCTGTGTGACTCTTGCCTGAGAGTCTCCCAAGGGTACAAAGCCTATGAAAAACTTGTTTGGAAAAATCGGGCACACTGTGATATTCCTTAATCGAGAATTTGCATTTGTCAATCATTGTCCCTTTGTAAGCTTCGTCAGGGTGTTTTGGGAATATGTGTAAATTGGAGAACAATAAAAATGTCCTTGGCTAAGAGAGGGTGTCTCAGTCTGTGAGAGGCTGAGTCCCCCTGCATCTGGAAAGGCTAAGACATCCTCAAAGTGGGCTGTGTCTTCTTCACACCGTCCTGCGTGAACCCACACCTGTTCAACAACATGTGGCTGCCCAACCCGAGGCTTGAAGAAAAACAGTGGATCCAGACACTCTCGAGGACTGGAGGAATTCACTCTCAGGGTAAGAGGACTCCAGGATCCGCAGGGTGGTGGGGAATTTAAACTCCCCATCTCAGGGGCAACAAAATGTACAGCTGCTAAAATGCTTGTCAAAAGGAAAAGCGGTAACTGCACAATTTTTAGTTATAGAAATAGAATGGCTCCTGAGACAGGAAATAAATCAAGGAAAAAGACCTTTCTCAGGAGAGAAAAGGGAAGGGAAGGAAATAAAAAAGGAAATCTTCCTGATAGAGAAGAGGGAAGGAAAGGGGGGGAGGAAATTTCCTAATGGAAAAGGGAGAAATGCTTAATCAAGAAGAAAGGATTTTCACAGGAAAGGGGAGGGGGTATTGAATCAAGGCCTAAAAATTAAAAGGCCCTGTAAACGAAAAAGAAAGGAAAGAAAAAGGCCTCTTTCCAGGGAAAAAAAAAAAAAGGCTCTTTTGGATATAAAAATTTCAGGATAGCTGAAACTCAGAGCTCTCCCTGCCTGTCAGCTCTGTCACAGATCTGCCTGTCAGCACAGAACGGCGGCATCTGAATCACAAAGAATGATAGTCAATTATGTTTAGTTTTCATAGTAAATGAGGTAAAAGAACAAATTCATGATTTTAAACTATATGTTGTTTTTACTCTTCTCTGTTTTATTATTACTGAGAATTTGGCTCTGCTCTTTATGTTGCTTTCTAGAAATTCTTGGTTAAATTCTATAAAAACGTAACACCTGAAACAGAACAGGTTCTTAGGTTATTAGACAGTGTGGCTACTAAGATGAAAGGCAGTGCTCTTGCTGATGGAGAGCTTACAGAAGCTGTTTTTCCGTTCAATGGAATGCAGGTGGATTGTTTGGTCCACGTTGTTGATGGCTGGCAAGTTGCAATAACATGTTGCTTGGGATCTATAAACAAAGGATCCTATAAAATTTTATAGAAATGCTCCATAACGTTGCCCAAAGTTGTCTCTTGGAATCCTATGGTGTCACCGACTGGCCCATCGGGGGGTACCACGACCGTAGGGGAACCAGGGCTTGGGTAGTCAGGAAGGTAAGGATTCAGCGAATGACAGACAGACAACACACTCAGAAGTGGTTTGAATCTGCTGCAATTTTACTTCTGCAAATCAGTAGTTTATATACAGTAAAGAGAACTATCAAGTCATACAGGGAACAACAAGAGCTTGGAAATAATTCAATTACATCATCTTTTAAAAAACAGCAAGCACACAATTTTGTTTTGTTGTTCTGTTTTTAGAGACAGGGTTTCTCTGTATAGCTTTGCACCTTTACTGGAGCTCACTTGGTAGCCCAGGCTGGCCTTGAACTCACAGAGATCCGCCTGCCTCTGCCTCCCAAGTGCTGGGATTAAAGGCGCGCGCCACCACCGCCCAGCGCACACAATTATTAATCGGCACTAGACATATCCCTTCACCCACAAGAACTTTATGACCCAAAGAGCAGTCTGTGTTTTTTAAACTTAGTACAGTCCCTAGGCTTGTGTAGGCTTCTTGCAGCTGTGTCCCTCATCTTTATCTCAGCCGCTCCCTAGTTTATTATGAACTTCTACTTTTCTGGTTCTCATGACCCACTTAGCCAATTTGGATGCTGCAGATCTTCCCTAGGTCTTTCTTCAGTTCTTTACCATATATCTCTTCTAATATAAAATCTTTTTACCTGCTGGAATATGGACTCTTGTACTTTTACACCTGTAAGGGGAAGGGGTTCTGCTGTAGTCCTTAAGTTTCCCATGCTGAACTTCCTCAACAGAGGGGCCCACCATCTGCCTCCTATGAGATAACATTTTTTGTCATAAATCACTTTAGTTGGGATTCCTAAAGGATTCCTAGTGGGTGAGTGTTCATTCCCTAGAAGTGCCTGAACTTTTATACTTTCTATTATCTAGCGGCTTGAGGTCTTAAAAAATAGCTCATTCTGCTATATTTAATTAAGATCCATGTCCAGCTTCCCCTTTCCTCCACAGTTCACAACCCAAGCATTCATTAATTTTGGCTGTGTTTTATAGATTAATTAGAACATTATCAGAAAAGCAGTTGTACACAACCCATAGCCCAGGGAGCTCATGATCTGTGAGCACATCTCCTTCGAGAAGGAGGCGTAACACGGGCACTCTGCCAGGGACCTCCAGGGAGCTTAGTCCCGTGGGACACGTATCTCCCGTCCGTTATTATTGACATAATTGTTCATGTCACACGGACGACACTGGAGTTGGTGTGGCACTACGGAGATTGTTTTAAATGCTTTTATAGATGGCTTATGTGAAAAGGACCATACAAATAAAGCTGGTGGTGAAGTTGCTCAATTGTTATGACTCCTGTATTTTTAAAGGTAAAGCAACTCCAAATGTAGGACGGGAGGTTTTACAAGTACTGGGAAAAAAAAAAAAAGGATTTTGACAAACTGTTACCAATGATGAGAGGCCAAAGCTAAAATTACAAAAAAAAGGCATTGAAATTTCAAGCCTACTAGACACTAAAGCTGATATATCTGTAATTTTTCAAAAATCTTAAAATCCCAGTTGGCCTTTACAAGATGTCTCCACTCAATTTATAGGCATTGGAACCTTATCTCAGATAAAACAAAATGTAAAATGGATTAAATGTATAGGGCCTAAAGGACAAACAGAAAATGTTATATAGCCTGATGTTATGTCAATATTTTGTAAATCAACCACTGGAAGTGGTATGTAAACAATTTCCTCAGTCTATTATTTATCATTATATGGATGATATTTTATTGACTGCTTCTGATACAGATACCTTAGGAAAAATGTTTAATGTGGTGCAGAAAATTTTACCCTGTTGGGGATTACAAATTTCTCCTGAAAAAATACAAAGAGGAGAGTCTCTTATTTGGCTTATAAATTAAGTAAGCAGAATTCAGCCCCAAAGGTACTGATTAGGAGAGATCTGTTACACACTCGTAATGATTTCCAAAAATTACTGGGTGATATTAATTGGATGTGTCCTACCATTGGATTGTCTACTCAAGAATTAAGTAATTTGTTTCAATTTTTGCAAGATGACCCAAATTTAAACAGTCCAAGACAGTTAACAGCTGAGACTGGAAGGGAATTAGCCCAGGTAGAACAAAACCTACACAATGCCCATGTGGATCGATCAGATCTCACAAAGAGGTGTATTTTGATAATTTCACCTTCTAACTGTTCCCTACTGGACTTATTGTGCAAAGAGAGATATATTTTAGAATGGATATTTTAAGTTCACAGAGTAAAAAGTTAAAGATCTATATAGAAAAGCCTCTGAATTGGTCATAAAGGGAAGAATAGGGCCTCATCATTGTCAGGAATGGATCCAGCTTAGACTGTAGCACCCTATATCAAAGCTGAAACTGTGCAGTTGTGGGTGATCAATGATGACTGGCAGAGAGCTTGTAGCAATTTCTTGGGAGAAATTAACAACTATCCAAAATTTGGAATTCAATTCAGACTAAGTTGTGGAAATTGACAAGTGCCTTCCACCTGCTTAAAGTGTGGGAAGGCAAGCTAAACATTAAAGAGAAGCATACATTGTCCTTTAGATTAAAGAAAAGCCATCCTTTTATTTAGGCATGTGTACCGTTACCTTACTTGATACAAAAAGGGCCTGTACAATGGCACCCCAATAATTACAGCATCACTTGCGAACGCTGTACCCTTCGTACCTGTATTTTTTTCTAGTATGTCTTTGAAACTTAACCTCTGAAAGTTTGTACATTCTTTTTTTTTTTTTTTTTTTTTTTGATTTTTCTTTTTGATTTTTCAAGACAGGGTTTCTCTGTGTAGTTTTGGAGCCTGTCCTGGATCTCGCTCTGTAGCCCAGGCTGGCCTCGAACTCACAGAGATCTGCCTGCCTCTGCCTCCCGTGTGCTGGGATTAAAGGCGTGCGCCACCACTGCCTGGCTGAAAGTTTGTACATTCTTAGAGCAAGGCCAGCAATCTGGATACCAGTGGGGTTACTGAGGTCATGGCAAGACTCCTGTGATGATCCTGGTACAGAAACTCGCTGAAAGAATATTAAAAAGGACATGTTAATGTAGTTATTATTTTCTTTCAGCACTATTTACCATGCGAGAGAAGACACGAGATACAACAAAACCCCACTGTGAGAGTTTTATTAGGGGAGAGAAAAGAGGGAGCGTGCGATAGGCCTATTAGAAATGAACGTTGTGGAAGAAAAAGAGTGGGGAACTGGGTGGAATCTGCTTTTATGGGTCCTCCCGAGCATGCGCATATGGTCTTACGTAGCTTTGCCACACAAGCGCATAGATTACATGATTACATGGCGCATGTATCATGTAGGACATAAACCCTGGGATGACTAAGCATTCTGTCTGACTGATGGACAGCGCCTGCACGGCCATGAAGCTAGGACCTGGCTAGGGATTCTAACATTCCAGACTTTTTGTTCTTATTTTAAAAAAGGAGGGGGTTTAGGGGTGGTGGGTGAACAGGAATGGGGACACCCTTTCTCCTGAAACTGCTTCCAGCTGACTCAGTGGGCGTTGGTTATTTTTGGGGGTAGGGAGGGGGCTTAATTTGAGGTAGCCAGACATTCTGAGGCAGGTGATTGTCTTCTGCTGCCTTCGGCCCTGAGGAATCATCCATCACCACTTGAATCTGGCTGTTTGAATCTGACAAGGTGCTGGCGAAAAGGAAGTTTAGAAAAGAAGTTTTACCTCGGTAGGGCTGTCCCAGGACCAGGAAAGTTTGAATGATACTTATCTGAAGTGGATCTGTCCTGTCCAGGTGGATCCAAGCTGGCTCTGGAGCTCGGAAGAATTTTTAAGTTTACAAAGGAGACAAATGTTAAATATATTGAGAAGCAACCATAGGGAATTTAAAATCCTGAGCTGGTAGCTATGATATTATAATGTTTAGTACACTACTATCAGAATTTTATTGGTTAGTGTTAGTGAGAGGGGGAGGGAGAGGGAGAGAGAGAGAGAGAGGAGAAAGGAGAGAGAGAGAGAGACAGAGAGGGGGGAGAGGAGAGAGAAATCTGGAACATATTTTATTTTTATTATTATTATCATCAGTTAGGCTTTTTATTTTCACCTGAGACAAACCTTAAGGCACCTGTTTCCTTTATTAGTTTAGCATCCAGGAGGCACAGGGCATTTAACAGTGATAGATTGTTATATTAAATCTGTTTTTGCAGAGTCCAGACCCCTTTGAGTCCGGGGGTGTGACCACCTCTTGAGTGTTACTGTTTCTTGCCGCCTGGATATATTTTGATGGTCCTTGGCCTCCGGCTCTATGGCTGATGGTGGTCCTGTAATAATTAGCTGAGTAGTTAATTAGAAATTTGAATATGTTATTAGAGACATAAAGGGAAACTGATGAAGCAGAGTATGATCAGTAGAGATAGGAGAACTCAAAGGGGAATCGGGAAGAAAAACACATATGAGGTTCCCAGTCCAGTGGGATTGAGTATGGTTATGGGATGAAAGTTCTTTCTTCTGGAGTTGGTGACAAGGCAGTTGATCTTGGTGTCCTCTGGAACTTAAGAGAGCTGGGCCTTGTTTGCGTCACTGTGTACGAGGAGGAATTTCCCTGGGGTGAGGGTGACATCAAAGACTTCAGATGAGACAGATGGATCCAGTGGAGAAGCCCTCGAGCTCAGCAGCTGTGGGGGTTACAAGAATTACCTTGAAGGGTCCCTGCGATTTACGGGAAAGGGGTGAGGAATGCTGGCCTGGAGGGGAAAGAAGGACCTGATCCCCAATGTGGATTGGGGATGGGCATGGATTATCACATGGCTCAGGTAAGGAGTAGTCAGTGAAATTCCACAGGAGAGAGCGGAGGTGATGTAGAGAAGTAAGGAGGTGATCAGGGAGAGATGAAGGTTTGGATAGGAGGCCCAGGGTTAGGACTGGTCTTCCACACATGAGTTCAAACAGGATTGAGAGAGGTTGCTTGGGAAGAGCCCAGAACCTGAAAAGGCAATCATTTCACCCAGTCAAAGTGAAGTTCCTGTGACATTTTAGGAAGAATGTTTTTTGTTTTGTTTTTTTAAGATTTATTAATTATGTTCAGTTTTCTGCCTGCATGTGTCCCTGCAGGCCAGAAGAGGGCACCAGATCTCGTTATAGATGGTTGTGAGCCACCATGTGGGTGCTGGGAATTGAACTCAGGACCTCTGGAAGAGCAGCCAGTGCTCTTTACCTCTGAACCATCTCTCCGGCCCAGGAAGAATGTTTTTTAAAGACCAGTTGGCATGCTCTACCTTCCCTAAAGACTGAGCATGGTCAGGGATATGAAAATGCCAGGGTATATTAAGAGCTTTAGCTAGGCTCTGGGAAATCTGGGAGGTAAACTCCAGACCATTATCAGACTGAAGAAAGGCTTGGATCCCAAATTGGGGGATGATCTCCCAGAGAAGGAGGTCAGCAACTGTCCAGGCCCACTTATCAGAAACTGGAAATGCACCCAACTTGAAAATGAGTTTAATACCGCCAGGAGATATTTAATTCGCCTGACAGTGGACATATGGATAAAATCAAGCTGCCAGTCGGTCCCTGGAAGGAATTCTCTAGTCTGGTGAGTGGGAAAAGGTTGGCTCCAATATTTAGAATTGCGATCTGACTTCTGGCAAATCTCACAAGAGGCAGTAATAGTTCTTAAGAACTGTAAGTCCTCAGAGGTGGGCTGCAGGTGGGCTTTCACAAACTGAAACAGAGCAAGACAAATAGGGGGAAAGAGCTGGTGTAGATAGGACAGAATTTGCCTAGTGTCGGGGGTTCCCTGTGAGGGTGTGGGCTGCACTGTATGGATTCCCTGTGGTGGGTGGGGTGAGACTTGGCCCTGGGTCTCCCAAGGGTACAAAGCCTGTGCAAAACTTGTTTGGGAAAAATTGGGCACACTGTGATATTCTTCAATAAAGAATTTGCACTTGGCCTTGTCCCTTTGGAAGCTTCCTCAGGGTGTTTTGGGGATATGGAAATCAACGTGCTAAAGTTGTAAATTGGTGAACAATAAAAATGCCCTTGGCTAAGGGACAGTGTCTCAGTCTGTGAGAGGCTGAGTCCCCCTGCATCTGGAAAGGCTAAGACATCCTCAAAGTGGGCTGTGTCTTCTTCCCACGGACGTACATGAACCCACACCCGTTCAACAACAACAGAGCAATTCAAGGCCAGACCTTGCTGGGCTGTTGTCCTTGGCCTGTTTATTCCTTATGCATGGGTTGTAGAAAATAACAAAAACCAAACAACAAAAAACCCCATTGTTCTCATGGCTCTGGGATTTGAATGAGTTATTATGGAAGCCCTTAGGACAAAGAGAAAAAAACCATAGAAGGGAAGCACAATAGCAACAGTGAAGGAGACAATTTAAAAAATGAAGCAAATGAAGCCATCCAGGTGGTGGCAGCGGTGACACACGCCTTTAATCCCAGCTCTCAGGAGGCAGAGGCAGGCGGATCTCTGTGAGTATGAGGCCAGCCTGGTCTACAGAGTGAATTCCAGGATAGTTAAGGCTACACAGAGACACCCTGTCTCAAAAAACAAAAAATAAAAATAAGAAAGAAAAAAAAAAACCTGGAAGCCCTTAATCTACCTGCCCTTCATTTGCCCAAGGAAGTGTGCTCCATAAAGCATATTATGTGAAGTTAGAGGAGGTGAGGACCATGTTTGTAATTCATAAAGGTCACTGGGGACCTTGCTTTGCAGCTTTTTTTTAAATTTTTCTTCCCTTCTTGGCCTCTTGGAGCCAGGCTATATGCAAGATATTGTTAGGGTCCTAGAGAAAGTCCCACAAAAGACCACCATCCACATATGCAATCACCAAGAGCGTTTATTATCTCAAGAAAGAGTTCAGCATGCTGGGGCTGACCTTCCACACAAAGGCAAAGTGGCAATGACCCAAAGAGGGACACGTGGGCTCCTTTGAAGCACAGCTAAGGGGAGTTCCTAGGGCAGCTAAGTCATCTCAGATATGATTGGCTTAAGCAAGTGGCAATCATATTGTACGTCCTAATTGGGTAGGGCTAGTCAGGAGCTGGTTAAGGCAGCCCTTAACCAGCAGTTCTCCTCATCCCTGCTGTCAGGGGCTCCAGTGACTAATTTCCCTTTGTGGCTCTTTCAGAAACTGCTTGCTCAGTCTCAGGAAACTGAAACTAAGGCCTGATCTCTGAGAGAAGACTGACAGCCTGCTATGGCGTCTACTTAGTCCTTTCAGATATAGCAGTGCTCCGTGTACCAGGCTTTTTCTCTTGGGCCACCAACCAGCTCCCAAATCATGACACAGAGACTTATTATTAGTTTTGAATGCTCGGCCTGTTAGGCTCATTTCTGGCTAGCCCTTTTAACTTAAATTAACCTGTTTCCTTTTATCTACCTTTTGCCTCAGGCTTTTTCCTTCTCTCTGTATCGTACTTTCACCGCTCCTCTTTCTTTCCTTCTTCTCTCGTTCTCCTTTTTTCCAGCCTAGATTTCTCCTCCTATTTATTCCCTCTGCCCGCCAGCCCCGCCTGTCCTGTTCCTACCTAGCTATTGGACATTCAGCTTTTTAATAGACCAATCAGGTGCCTTAGGCAGGCAAGGTGAAACAAATGTGACACATCTTTACATAATTAAACAAATGCAGCATAAACAAAAGCAACACCTTGACACAGTTAAAGTCATGTTCTGCAGCATAAACAAATGAATCGGCACTTTTTGCCTGACTGCCCAGTCCCAAATAACCACTCTGAGGCTTATATTAATTGTAAATGTTTGGCTAATAGCTCAGGCTTATAACTAACTAGCTTACATTTTAAGTTAATCCATATTCCTTATTTATGCTTTTCCACATGGTAGTATCTTTATTAGCATGGCACATTCATCTCCTGCTCCCTCTGCATCTGCTGGTGACTCCTGACTCTGCCCTTCTTCCCATCATCCTTAGTTTGTTCACCCTACCCCACCTATACTTCCTGTCTGGCTACTGGCAATCAGTGTTTTATTAAGCCAATTCGAGTGACAAACACATCTTTGCTTAGTTAAAATAATATTCCACAGCACCTCCAGGCTCCTCTGCATCTCACCCTTTATAAACTATCGCCTTTCCGTAACTATCCATGTGTCTCTATGGTTCACTGTGAAGAGGTGCAAGAACCTGAAAACTCCTGTGTCTGCTCTCCAGACTCAGACAGACCTGCCACAGAGGATCCTGCTGCTGTTAGAAAGTGGGATATTAACAGTTCACACACTGTCCCAGCCATGCCTCTGCCTGGCCCCCACTACTTCGTACTTTGAACACTGGCTTTGATAGAAAGAGCAAACTCTGCTCTTTGTTTCTGTATTTACTTATTTCAGGATAAGGTGCCTGTGCTATGGTGTGTGTGGGGGGGGTACCAGGGACGGAACTCCAGGATAAGGTGCCTGTGCTATGGTGTGTGTGTGTGGGGGGGGTACCAGGGATGGAACTCCAGGATAAGGTGCCTGTGCTATGGTGTGTGTGTGGGGGTACCAGGGATGGAACTCCAGGATAAGGTGCCTGTGCTATGGTGTGTGTGTCGGGGGGGGGGGGGTACCAGGGATGGAACTCCAGGATAAGGTGCCTGTGCTATTGTGTGTGTGTGGGGGGGGGTACCAGGGATGGAACTCCAGGATAAGGTGCCTGTGCTATGGTGTGTGTGTGGGGGGGGTACCAGGGATGGAACTCCAGGATAAGGTGCCTGTGCTATGGTGTGTGTGTGTGGGGGGGGGGGGTACCAGGGATGGAACTCCAGGATAAGGTGCCTGTGCTATGGTGTGTGTGTGGGGGGGGTACCAGGGATGGAACTCCAGGATAAGGTGCCTGTGCTATGGTGTGTGTGTGGGGGGGGTACCAGGGATGGAACTCCAGGATAAGGTGCCTGTGCTATGGTGTGTGTGTCGGGGGGGGGGTACCAGGGATGGAACTCCAGGATAAGGTGCCTGTGCTATGGTGTGTGTGTCGGGGGGGGGTACCAGGGATGGAACTCCAGGATAAGGTGCCTGTGCTATGGTGTGTGTGTGGGGGTACCAGGGATGGAACTCCAGGATAAGGTGCCTGTGCTATGGTGTGTGTGTCGGGGGGGGGGGGGGTACCAGGGATGGAACTCCAGGATAAGGTGCCTGTGCTATTGTGTGTGTGTGTGGGGGGGGGTACCAGGGATGGAACTCCAGGATAAGGTGCCTGTGCTATGGTGTGTGTGTGGGGGCGGGTACCAGGGATGGAACTCCAGGATAAGGTGCCTGTGCTATGGTGTGTGTGTGGGGGCGTAACAGGGATGGAACTCCAGGATAAGGTGCCTGTGCTATGGTGTGTGTGTGTGGGGGGGCGTACCAGGGATGGAACTCCAGGATAAGGTGCCTGTGCTATGGTGTGTGTGTGTGTGGGGGGGTACCAGGGATGGAACTCCAGTTACCAAGCTTGGCCGCAAGCACCTCTACCCACTAAGCCATTTCGCCAGCCCCCTGGTTTTGTTTTCACATTTAAAATAATATTTAAAAATTAGATGTGTGTATATATGTGTCTGTACATGCATGCATGCACCCATGTGTGCACAGGTGTCTTCAAGAAAAGTGCATCAGACTTGGTGGTTGTGAACAGCCCAGTGTGGTACTGGGATTTGAACTTGGTTCCACTGCAGGAGCAGTACTGTATGTACCCTCTACCCTTAGCCCAGCTTTCTAGCCCCTGGTTTTGTTGAGTCCTATGCTGTAGCCTGGGCTGGTCTAGAACTCAATTTGTAGAGCAGACTAGCCTGGAGCTCACTATGCAGCCCAGGCTGGCTTCAAACTCACTATGTAGTTCAGACTGGCCTCCAACTCACAGCAGTCCCCCTGCCTGAGCCTCCTGAGAGCTGAGATTGTGGGCATGCATGCCCTGCCTTGCCAGACTGTGAAAACACCTGAGAGTCTCTTAAAGTCAGCTTTCCCCCACCCCCTCACAGCCCAGTGGGAGTTAGCAGCTGCCTCCCTGGGTTCCCACAGGAAACCCCGGATGCCAGCACTGAAGCTGTGATAATTGTCATGTTGTAATTCCTTAATAAAATGTCTGTCTCCCCATTACAGACCATGATCCTCAGAAGCCCTCGTCACATTATAATTTCAGCACAATTTAATTATCCATTGTTCATGTCCCCAGGAAATTCCCATGAAGTGAAAGGAATGGCCGGACTTCAGTGGGAAGACTGTGGAAAGAAGGAAGGAAGGAAGGGAGGGAGGAAGGAAGGAAGAAAGGAAGGAAAGAAAGAAAGAGAAAGGAAGGAAGGAAGGAAGGAAGGAAGGAAGGAAGGAAGGAAGAAAGGAGTGAAAGCAAATATGAGAGAGTGGGGAGAGGGACAGAGAGAAGGAGAGGAAGGAAGGAAGGAAGGAAGGAAGGAAGGAAGGAAGGAAGGAAGGAAGGAAGGAAGAGGCCCCAGGCACTCTCACAGCTAGCCCGACACAATGTGTTCACCTCCCACGCACAAAGCCCTGTGCTCACCCCCAACCTGGAATAACCTGCTTTTGAGTGCTAGTATTCACCTGAATCCCAGCATGTGGCAGGTGGCCAGAAAAGGATCAGAAGTTCAAGGCCAGGCTAGGGAAATCGCTCAGTTGGTAAAGTTCTCGCCCTGCGAGCTTGAGAACCTGAGTTCCATTCCAAGCACCATATGAAACCCCAGGGCCTGGAGTGCAGCTCAGACTGCACAGTGCACTCACAGCTCGCAGGAGACTCGGGTCAGTCCCCAGCACGGTGCACATGGCGGGGGGGATGGGGGGTGGGGGGGGAGCCTGTTATTCTCGCACTTGGAATGTGGAGGCAGGAGGATCAGAAATTCAAAGTCATCTTTTTCATTTGTTTTTTGTTTTTCAAGACAGGGTTTCTCTGTGTAAGAGCCCCAGCTTTCCTGGAACTCCTTTGTAGACGAGGCTGGCCTTGAACTCACAGAGATCCACCTGCCTCTGCCTCACGAGTGCTGAGATTAAAGGCGTGCGCCACCATGCCTGGCTCTGTGACTCGCCTGGAATACACCAGACCCTGTCCACTAGACCAGAGTTTTAAACCAGTAGAGGTGAGCATGGGCTCCCTTGGCCTAGGTGATTGTGTGACCTGCAGTGAATACTGTCCTCCTCCATGTATGAGCTGACATTCTTTTATCCGTCCCCCTTTAGGGAAGGGCACAGTGACGGGGAAAGTTTTGTTGCTGGGAATTGTGGGGAGTCGGGAGGGTAAGGGCAGTGTGCTCTGAGATGAGACCTCAGGACACAGTCTAGCAGACTTCCAGTCACCCAGTAAGTGGGAACAGGATGCCTTTGTTCATTCCTGAGCCTCCTACCTGGGTCAGGCTTTGGGATGCCTCAGAGATTGGGTCCAGGAGAGTGCTGGACTTCCTCGTATATCTTGCACACAGTGGCTTGGTGTGTGTGTGTGTGTGTGTGTGTGTGTGTGTGTGTTGCCATGTGCATGTGTGGAGGTTACATGCTGCACAAGCTCAGCTCATTACCCATTCATGTAGTTACTGTGATCATTTTCAAGCAGTAAACACGTACCAAGAAGAAGTGGAGCCAGGTGTGGTGGCCCACACCTTTAATTCCAGTACTCAAGAGGCAGAGGCAGGCGGATCTTTGTGAGTTTGGACAGCCAAGGCTATATAATGAGACCCTGTCTCAAAAAAGGAGGAAAAAGAGAGAGACAGAAAAAATTGTACATTATGCAGGCCTTCCAGCAGAGGGCAGGAAAGTCACGCATGGGAAGGGTCTCTCCTGAGGCGCCAGAGAGCTACTGGTTCTGTCTTACCTTCCTCTGCATAGACAGGAACCTTCGAGGTGACCTTCCAGGACGTGGTGGTGGATGGACTTCACCGTGGGGAAGCGGGGCTGGTCGGAGCCTGGCCAGGAGCTGCACCGTGAATCAACCAGAACCTTCCAGCACTGAGCGAGCCCAGCCCAGCCTCCCTGGGAAGGCTAGCCCACCTTCTTTTCTACGTGTGTTTTGAGACAGTTTTGCTCTGTAGCTCAGGCTAGCCTCCAACTCTTAAACTTTCTGTTTCAGCCTTCCGTTGCGAGGATTACAGGCACGTACCACATGCCCCTCACCTGACCTTCTGACCATGGACTCCTTGCCTTCTGTGGGTGTTCATGAGCCCCAGGCCTGTACAGGCTTGGCCTATTTTCCTCTCTTTTCTTTTTTAAAATTATAACTGGGCCTTTTCTGGAGACATTTAATTACATTTCTCTGTGTTTGCTCGTGTGTGTGTGTGTGTGTGTGTGTGTGTGTGTGTGTGTGTGTGAGATCACATGCAGCAGTGCTGTGTGTAGCAGTCAGGAGATGACCACTGAGAGTCTGCTCTATCATGTGGGTCCCAGGGCATGGTGGAAAATGTCTTTATCTAGTGGGCTATCTCATTGCCCCTTCTTCTCATGGGTCCTTGCAGCCTACAGCCTCTCTCTGGCGAGATCTCGCCCTGGGCCAGCCTCATCTAAGCCGCTTTCCACCTGTTGACCTCCATGCCCTTGTCCCTGGTTCCAGCAGTGTCAGGAGCCACTGTCATGAACCATTGCAGGCCAGGACACAAATACAGCCTAACAGCAATCGACAATTCAGATGTCAGCCCACCAGGGGACCCGTCTGGCAAGGCCTGCGTGTCACTGACTCTGAATACTGTTGCTCTCATCAGTAATTTTTGCACAATAACTGCTAATATTCTGATCCTGCCCCTTGGTGCCACCCTGTGTCCTGATGCAAAAGTCTCTTTTTAAGGAAAAACTCCGCCCATTTCTCTCTCTCTCTCTCTCTCTCTCTCTCTCTCTCTCTCTCTCTCTCTCTCCCTCCCCCCTCTGTCTCTCTGTCTCTCTATATCTCTATTATAATAAACTCTCCACGTGGGTGCAGTGTCTGGGTTGTGTATGACTGGCTGATGCCATGCCCAAATGGAGTGGGTTGCCTGCCCGCCCACCACTGCATCTGCCCAGCATACCAGCATGGTTCCCTGCGTGTGTGGGATACCCCGAGGGTCCCCCCATAAATAAATCATAACATTGCCGCCCAGCATCGCCAGGCAATCCCACTGCTTTCTCTTGCCCGCCAGCAGTCCGAGGAGCTTTGAGACCCTGTACCAGCCACCATTTTTCCGGCTGGAGGACTGTGGGAAACTCTTCACTCTATTGGATCAGTAAGATTCTTCCCTTCCCTTCTGGCCATTCTCCTGCAATGGAGGCTTTGCTGTCTTTTTTTTTTTTTGGGGGGGGGGGGGTTTCGAGACAGGGTTTCTCTGTGTAGCTTTGTGCCTTTCCTGGGACTCACTTGGTAGTCCAGGCTGGCCTCGAACTCACAGAGATCCTCCTGGCTCGGCCTCCCGAGTGCTGGGATTAAAGGCGTGCACCACCACTGCCCGGCTTGGGTTAGGTTTATTTTTAAAAATCATTTTTATTTATGGGGAGGGGTGCAGGTGCTTATGGAGGTAGAAGAGGGTTTCCAGCCCCTGAAACTGGTAGACCAGCCTAGCCTCAAACTCAGTGATCCCCCTGCCTCTGCCTCCTGAGTGCTATAATTAAAGGCGTGCACCACCACTGCCTGGCAATTACACAGCTTTGTTGCTGTTTCTGCAGCTGGGATCCCACTGTCTCGGGTGCTGGGGCAGTGGGTGGGCAGACGCAGAACCAAGGACACAGGCTCTGGGAGGTTTGCAAGCCATCTTGTCTATTAAACAAAGGACTGAGGTATTTATGTGTGTACTTTTTGGTGGGCTCTGCTTCCGGCTGCTGTGGTGTTTCCTGTTTGGCTCTGGGTCTTCCATCTGCAGTTGTCATCTTGGGGGTCCGATTTCAGGCTCCTCTGGGTCAGGATACTATTGCGCATGTCAGAGCTCTTCATTTGCCTAAGGCATGGCCCAGTGCTTTCAGCCTTACCTGCCTCACAGCTTCTTAATTTTTCTCTTTTGCTTAAATCAGCAATTCTCAACCTGTGGGTTGTGACCCCTTTGAGGGTGAATGACCCTCTCACAGGGGTTGCCTAAGACCATCAGAAAACACAGATGTTTACATGAGGAACTGTACTAAAGGGTTGCAGCATTAGAAGGTGGAAAAACCACTGGTCTAAATGAAATCAATCTGCACATTCTTTCTCATCATTTTTTTTGTTTGTTTTTCGAGACAAGGTTTCTCTGTGTAGTTTTGGTGCCTGTCCTGGATCTCACTCTGTAGACCAGGCTGGCCTCGAACTCACAAAGCCTGGCCTGCCTCCCGAGTGCTGGGATTAAAGGCGTGCACCACTATTGCCTGGCTGTCTCATCAATCTTTACGGGACTTACTGGGAGGGGAGGTTTGCAATGTGTTGGTTTCAATGGCTGACTTCATATGAATGCCTTCAAATGATGGGACTCTGCTGTCACCAAGAGGCTCTGGACAGTGCTACTTGTTACTTTACAAGGATGAAGTTGCTGACGTTTGCTAAGAGCAGAGCAGCTGGGAAAGACTTTGTGACAATCCTGACAATGTGGTTTCTCCTGGGGGTGAGTTCTCTGGTGTTGATTGAGATGAGTGTTTTGCCACACACATCACAGGTATAAGGTTTTCCTCTACTGTGAATCCTCTCTTGCTTCTTTTGATTTGCTTTTTGGGAAAAGGCTTTCCCAAATTTGCTACATGTGTATGGCTTCTCACCCCTGTGAACTCCACAGTGAAGAAAAAGGCAGAAGCTCTGGCTGAAGGCTTTCCCACATTCCTGACAAACATATGGCTTTTCCACAGTGTGAATTCTCTGGTGTCGGATGAGTTGGGCACCCAAGATGAAGGCTTTCCCACAGTCACCACATTTAAAAGGCTTCCCCCCTGTGTGAATTTGCTGATGTTTAGAAAGGCATGAACTCTGACTAAATGTGTTCCCACATTCACTACACTCAAAGTGCTTCTTTACAGTATGAATTCTCTGGTGCTGAATAAGGTAGTTACCCACACTCACTGCTTAAAGGCTCTGTCACATAAATCACATTTAAAGGGTTTCTCTCCAGTGTGAATGAACTGATGATTTCAAAATGTGGTCATTCTGATTAAAGATTCTGCTGCATTTGTTACATTTAAAGGGGTGCACTTTGTGAAGCCTGATGCTCAGTGACAGAGGTGTTATGCATGGATTTCTCAGGCTTGATGCATGCATTCATTTGTCTTCAGACCAGCATGGATGCTCTGGTGGCAAATGAGGTGCATACTCTTTTCACAGGTTTTCCCACGTCGGTTACACTCACAGGATGTCATCTTGGTGTGACTCTTCTCGTGCTGCCCTAGGGATCTGTTGTGGCTGAAGGCTTTTCCACACTTGTTACACTTCAAGTACTTCTCAGTATGCCTTGAGTTCTGACCCAAAACCTTCTCCTGTGTCTTTTCTCTGGTGTGAATACTCAGGTGGCAATTCAGAGTTGAGCTGCAAATGAAGTGTTTTCCACAAGGCTTTATGGTGCACACGGCTTACATTCATACGGGGACTCAATGTGTGAACTTTATGATGCACACAGCTTACATTCATATGGGGACTCATTGTGTGAACTTTATGATGCACACGGCTTACATTCATACGGGGACTCATTGTGTGAACTTTATGGTGCACACGGCTTACATTCCTACGGGGACTCATTGTGTGAACTTTATGATGCACACGGCTTACATTCATATGGGGACTCATTGTGTGAACTTTATGGTGCACACGGCTTACATTCATACGGGGACTCATTGTGTGAACTTTATGGTGCTGCATTGGTTGTTCTTTATGGCTGACGGTCTCCTTGCACTTAGCACAGCCAAGGAGCTTTTCTGTGGCGTGATTCAGCTGATGCTGAATCAAATGTGAGGAACAGCTACAACTCCTGACACATTCTGGACACTGGTAGGGTCTGTAGCCTGGGCGGATTCGCCGATGCTCATTTAGGTTTCCCACACTCACTGCATTTGTAAGGCTTCTCTCCACTGTGGGCCTCTGGTGGATCTTCAGGGTGGAGGAGTGGCTGAAAGCTTTCCCACACTCATTACACTTGTATGGCTTCTCTCCTGTATGAACAGCCCGGTCGGTGCTCAATGTGTGGTGACCTCTGATTAAAGATCTTTTTGCATTCTTGATACTCAAAGACAGTTTTTGCAAAACGAGTTTTTCAATGTTGGACAAAATGTTTTCTTACGTGGAAGACTTCAGGGCATGCAGTACAGTCACAGAGTTTCTGAGTGTGGACTTTCTGGTGCCCAGCTAGATAGATGAAAGGCCTGGCTGAGTGTCTTCCCACATTTCTTACATCTGTAGGACTTAGTGTTTGTAGGAGTTTTCTGATGCTTAACAGGCTGTGGATGAAGAATGGACGGACTCTTATGCAGCTTTTTTTGGTCGCTACTATTACTAGTCGGTGGTTTTTCTTGGTCCCAAGCTTTGCTGAGTCAGCACTTACTCGGCGGCAGCGTTGTGGCTCGCCACTTTGCCTCTGGATGGCTTTCCTCGGTTGTCACTTTGAGTTCTACACAGGCTTCCTCCAGTGTGGATTTTCTGATGCCACTGGAGGTGCATATTCTGACTAAACCTTTCCCCGCGTTCCTGACACATGTATGATTTGTAGCTTGTTGAGTCACTGGATGCATGAGAAGGAAAGCAGCCTTGCTGAGCCCCCCCCCTCCCCGCTCCTGCCATGCAGGGGTGCTCTCCCTCACATGGACAATCCAGTGCTGGGGAAGGTGGGAACTCTGGCTGCAGCTTTTCCCACACTCCCCACACTTATATAGCTTCTCTTCTCCCTGGACACAGTCCTTCTGGCTCTGTTCTAAGTAGTAGCTGAAGTCAGTCCTGAATTCCTTCAGTATCACTGGTGTGAGGTTCTTTCAGGAATATCATCACACATCCTGTCCTGTGGAAAAGAGAGGCCCAGCACTGAGGCTGCTCTTGCAATCTGTGGTGTTTTCCTTGTTGGTAATGTCAGATCTTGGAAGACCTTCTGGATCTCTGGCAAACTATCTAACCAGCTCTCACCTATACAGACCTCAAAGCTGAATTCCTCCTTGGAAAATGTCTCCATAACCGGGAGAGGCCTTCTTCCAAGAAGCCCTGCTGCAAAGTAGAGTTCTTGGTCTCAGTCACTTCTAAAAGAAAGGAGAGTGTATAAATGCCTCTGTTCCCTGGGTCAGTGGGACAACCAGACATGAGAAAGGTCTGGAGTCCAGCCTGTCTGTCAGTGGTGTCCCATCTGGAAATGGAAGAAAGCAAGGCATGGCAAGCTCAGAATGGTCACCCAAGGAGCTGAGAGCCTGTAATGATTCAGCAGAGAAGGAGAGCCTTGGCCATGATCATCATAACCATGAAACCGAGTTCACTAACACATCTTCCAGGCATGCCTCCTTCCACCTTCTCCCTCTATACCATACAGTTTCAAAATCTTACTCAAGACATGGGGGGTCCTTGATGGCAGGGAAAGCTTCCACATCCCCCCAGTCCTTCACCCTAGAATCCCGGGCCGACCCTCTCACCCTGATTCAGGCACTAATGTCTTTCAGACCACCTTGGAAATGTCCCATCTCTCTTCTTTTCCTGCCTCTGTCATCATCAACTACAAATCTGGTTATTTGTTGGCCCCCGTCTCTGTCTGCTCTTCCACACTGGCCCCGGGGAGGCTGGGTAATAAAGAGAGCTGACCACTGCCCTACACTCTTCCTCCACTGCTCTCTCCACACTGCTGTTGCCCCTCCTAACATCTTGTCCCATCATCACCTTCCTCCAAACCAGTACCTTCTCTGGTCTGGATGCTCCCCATCCAAAGAGTGTGGTGATATATTGTGTCCCCCAGTGTATTGTGCACCCTAACAAAGCTTATCTGAGGATCAGAGGAAAAAGCCAGCCACTATAGTAAACATAGAAGTCAGGCAATGGTGGCACACACCTTTAATCCTAGCATTCGGGAGGCAGGGATCCATCCAGATCTCAGTGAGTTCAAGACCACACTGGGAACAGAGCCAGGCATGGTGGCACACGCCTGGAATTCCAACACTAGTTAACCATAAAGGTCTGGAGGTCTGTATGACAGATAGGAAGTGACAGAGCTGGGCAGGAAGAGGAAGTGATGTAGCTGGGTGGAGAAAGTTAGATTGCTGGGATAGAAAGGCATATAGGCGTGGGTATACAGGAAGTAGCTTTTTTGGAGACTGAGGTGTCAGTGAGGTCAGGTTGGCTGTGGCTTGTCCTATTCCTCTGACCTCTCAGTTTTAACCCCAATATCTGGCTCTGGGCTTTTATTAGTAAGACCATTTAGCAATTCGCGTTGCAAAAGAGCATCTTGGAGCTGCTCAGTGTCTCTTGGCCTGGGCATGGCCCTTGCAAACAACAGCGTTCACAGCCATCTCTTGCCCTGCACTGTCATCTCCGTGCTCGCAGCCCGCACTGTTCTCTGGTTTCCTCTTCACCAGATCTTTGCTCACACTGTCCCTGTGTACAGCGCGTCAACCAACAAGTGTCAGGCCCGTCTTCTCACTCTGTGAATGATAAGGGGTCCTGGGGACCCGAAGGTCAGACAGCCAAGGACTTCTTGTTGTCCCAGCGACGCTGCAGCAGGGCAAGGCACAAGTGATGGTGTGGGCAGTGCACGAGTTACCCTGGAGACCAGCACACGCACATGTGCACACGTGTGCATGGGGTGTCTGGCTCTCGGGGCCTGGAAAGAGCCCACATGGTTAAGCAGCAAAAACAGCACTCAGAGCTGGGAGCATGCGCCCAGGCTGTTCACCATCGAGGGACACCAGCACAAGCAGGAGGCTGCAGAGAGCTCGCTCTAATGACCGCCCAGTGGCAGCAAGCAAGGAGCAGGGCTGTGGGTGGTCCGGGTGGGCGGATCTAGAGGTGTGAGCTCCAGCTCTGAGTCTTCCTTATGGTGACGGAAGAACACTGCCTGAAGTCTCCCGTGCCCGGGTCTAGTCCCTCCCGCTTTCTTCCACTGCAAACAGTTCATCAGGCCTCACACAGTGCGGGAACTGCACTGGGAATGATAAAGCAGCTGAGCCTGGCAGCATTAGGCCATGGGCTTGACTTACTCCCAGACGTGGCTGTGCCTGAGCCAGCAAGAAGGTAGAAGAGGTAAGCCAGACCACAAGGCATGGGGGTGCACAAATTGACTTGGGACTAGAAAGCATCCCCTCGTGGAGGCTTGAAGTGAAAAGGCCCCGGAGAGGCACTGGGATGCCTGTTCTGACGGCAAAGGAAGAGACACAACATGCCCGAGTGAGGTCCCCTCTGTAACATGGACAAGAGACAGTGGGTAAATGGTTGAGGTTGGGCATCAAGATGTGCTAGGGGCCGGGCAGGATCTCAGGCAGTCAGATAATGGAGAGTGCATTCCTGTCCCTCACCAGTACCGGTGGCTTCCAGGCCTCCTTCGACCATCCAGCTCTTCCCTGACATCTGGCTGGGAATTCAGGCTGGGTCTGGGGGGTGGAGTCTGCTGAGAAAGAACAATCCTGTCATCGGTGAAGATATGGAGGGCATCCAGACGCTAACAGGAACTTTCTGGCCTGAACGTCATCCAGACCTGAGTAGGAGTCAAGGTCAATGCACTTCTTGCGGTGGGCTACAGCTTAAGAACTGAAAGCCATTGATGTAAGACCTCCTGAGGTGCTTCTGCACACAAGGCAGCAGGTGGGACAGCTGCCCCAGCGTAACAAAATCCTAAGGAAGAGGGGTCCGATTGCATGATGTCTTTTACTCTTTTGATGCTTTGGGATAAAGGACTCTGTTGTCTCTTGGAAAATAAAGCAGTGGACTAATTAGAGGAGCTGAAATGAGGATGAGGTGGCAGTGATGGGGAGCTGGGTGCTGGATGGGAGCCATGCAGATGTGCACTGTGGTGGATGCCTTCTGCCTTGCTATGTGAGGCTGCTACCCACAAAGTGGATTTGGCCGTCTTGGCTGCCCCCTGAGGGAATCACGCTGGCACAGCTGAATTGGGACTGCTCCTGTACTTTACACTGAAATCCTGCTTTCCTTCTGAGACTCGGGAGGAAGGGCCCCATGAACAAGCACCTTCTCACTTTCTGACTCAGTAGGGTTTCTACTGCTGAGATAAAACATTATGACCAAAAGCAACTTGGGAAGAAGAGGGTTTATTTCAGCTTGTAACTCTCAGATCACACTCCATCACTGAGAGAAGTCAGGACAGGAAGCCAAGGCAGGAACCTAGAGGCAGGCGCTGATGCAGAAGCCTGGCTTGCTCTCCTGGCCTCATCCTACTTTCTTAAAGTACCCAGGTTCACCAGCCCAGGACTGACACCACCAATAATTAATTAAGAAAATATACCAGTGTCTTGCCTGAAGGGCAACTTGGTAGGGTCATTTCTCAGCTGAGGTTCCCTCTTCCTAGTGACTCCATCTGTGTCAAGCTGACAGGAAGCTAGCCAGCACTCTTCCCGTTGCTGGAGAGTCAGAGCACCCATGTGACTTCACATGCTCTGCATGCTCGCATTCTGGCAACCTGTGCTGTGTCCTTCTATAATGAGTTACAAGTGTTGAATGTGACCACAGGCTGAGACCTCTGAGCACTCCTAGGGAATCACTAAACTGGGACGCTCTTGGGGGGCACAGCTGGGAGGACTTTTGTAGTGAGTAGGTGTTGCAGCTTTGACCTGGAAGTACCACCCCCACTGAGGCTTCCGGTAACTGTCATGCATACCTATGGCCTGCCCCTGAGGCAGGGCCGAGACAGGAGCCCTTGAGACCCGAGATCCGGATGTGCCAGCCCTCTTGGTTCCTGGGAATCCTGGATGTTGGATGGTAGACCAAGCAGAGTTCTCCGGAGAACACCGCTGGACTGCACTTCACCTCTCCTGGACCCTGTAACCTATCCCTTTACTTGTTGTAAGTAAAACCCCCAAATAAACCTCCCTTTTGACTATGTGGAGTCGCCTTACTATTTCCGCCAATAGACTTCTCTGGTGTGAAGTTCTGTTCCAGAATACCTAGCAAAGAGCGGATGACTAAGGACCTGGGCTCCCGGGAGAGCCCGCACACTCACCAAGCCCAGGGTGGGGCTTAGCAGAGTGACTTCTGTTGTGGAATATTTGTGTACACTGTGTGATTGGTTTAAGAAAGAGCCGGATGGCCAATGGCTAGGCAGGAGAGAACAGGTGGGACTTCTGAGGAGAAAGGATTCTGGGAAGAAGATTGGCGGGTGGAGGGACACCAGCGAACAAGCCGGATGTATATAATCGGTAAGAGGTAAAAGCCACATAGAAGAAGGTAGATTAAAGAAACAGGTCAATTTGAGTTATAAGAAGAGCTCGTTGGGAACAAGCCTAAATTAAAAGCCAAGCTTCCATAACTAATAAGTCTCCATGTCATTGTTTGCCAGCTCGCGGCCAACAAGAAAGCCCCACCACAGACTTCCCTAGCTTACCAGTGCTCATCAGGCAGTGAATGAACACACAGATCACTGCTCTCCGCCCCACCAGCTCCCGTTCCAGAGGACACGGCCAGTGAGACCACGTGGGAGCCACGGGAGGGTGAGTGCGGGCTGAGCTGTGTGGGCAGAGAGGACGGCAGCCTCGGCCTCCTGACCCTGCTGCCCAGGGAAAGGCTCCAGTCACAAGCAGGAAAGGGAGGGGATGCAAGAAGCCAGCGGGGGCCAGAGCGGGTTCCTGAGGCCCAGCACTGTCCGTGCTCGGGGCTGGAGGAGCCTCTGTCACAAGGTGCTGTCCTGTGCACTGGGCATCCGATGACAGAATCCTGTGGGTGACGGGCAGAAAGCAGGGCAGTGACTAGGATCAAGGTGATGCTTACTGAGCAAGAGAAGGTCCCAGAACAGGTCTCTCTGATCCAGATCTAGTCCAGCTCTTCCCAGTCTTCCAGAGTGAAATCCATGGCTACATCCTTGAGAGTCACAAACTCCTGAAATGAAGCACACTGTCAGTCATTCAGGGGCTGTCATGAGCCCTCAGCAGGCCTGATCAAGGCAAAAATCACCCTGTAGGTAAAGACACAGAGCCTTGGACAAGTGACAGAATTGTCAACTCACACAGGGAGAATGAAACCCAGGTCTGCCAACCCTAAAATTCATCTACTTAATTTAAGATTTTAAGGAGCCAGGAATGGTGGCACTGTCTTCAATCCCAGAACTCAGGAAGCAGAGGCAAGAGAGTTCTATGAGTTCAAGACCAGCCTGGTCTCGAGCAAGTTCCAGGACAGCCAGGGCTATGTAGAAAGACCCTGTCTCAAAAAAAGTAAAAAAATAAAATAAAATAAAAATAAAGTTTTGTTTTGTTTTGAATTTTCATGACAGGGTTTCTTTGTGTAGCCCTGGCTGTCCTAGAAGTAGCTCTATAGACTCTAGGATTAAAGGTATGTGCCACAACTGTTCAGCCAAAAAATAAAGATTATTAAACATTTTGTTGTTGTTGTTTAGAGACAGGGTCTCTCTCACTCTGTGTCTCAGGCTGGACTCACAGCACTGTTCCTGTCTTAACCTCCTAGCTGGAACAACCATACCTGGCTTTGTGTTCCTTATGGAAATTTCCAAATACAGAAACAGGTGGAGATATGAACATTATGGACCCAGCAGTCAGAGTCTCACCTGTGAATACATACATGTTACCATAACTCCTTCTCCTCAGATAGCAGAGTACCAGTGGACAGATGTGGGAAGATGAGGCACCCCAGAGCGTGGAGCAGAAATTGTCTGCTGGATGTGTCAACACCCTGTGCTATGTCTAAGTTCCTGTGACTGTACCTGCTCTTACCCTCGGATATCTATATCCCTTGCCCAGCTGTGTAATCATTTATAATAAAAATTTAAAAAGCATCTTTGAATACGTGGACCACACTTAAATTTTAGATACAGGCTGGGCACAGTGGCACACACCTTTAATTCCAGCACTTCAGGTAGAGGCAGGTGGATCTCTATGACCTCAAGGCCAGCCTGGTCTAGTAAGTTCCAGGTTAGCCAGGGCTACATAGTGAGACCCTGTCTCAAACAAAAACCCAAAATAATAACTACAGATCTGGGGCTGAAGCAATAGCTCAATAATTGAGAACATTTACCGCCCTTCAGAGCAGCCATGCTTGGGTCCCAGCATTCACACAGTAGCTCACGACTGTCACGGTCGGAGCACTTCTGATCTGTGAAGGCACCAGACACATGTGGTACACATACATACATGCAGGCAAAATACCCATGAGAAAATGAAAATAAATCTCTAAAATTTATATAGAGCAGTGTTTTTTAAACATGTGGGTCGTGACCTCTTTGGGGGTCAAATGATCCTTTCACAGGGGTTGCTTAAGACCATCGGAAAACAGATATTTATATTACAATTTATAACAGTATCAAAATAACAACAAAAATAAATGTTATGGTTGGGGGATCACTACAACATGAACTGTATTAAAGGGTCACAGCATTAGGAAGGTTGAGAACCATGGATAGAGGCACTAGATGGTGTTTTTTATAGCTGAAATCACAGAAGGCCTATGCCCTGCATGAGGCACATATGGCTCTAACAAGGCATCTAATCTGACTGTATTCCGTTCTTCCATGCTTTCGAAGTTACTTTTCTATTGCTGTGATAAAACATCATTACCAAGATAACTTACAAAAGAAAACATTCAATTGTGTTAGCAGTTCCAAAGGGTTCCAGTCCATGATGACGGAGTGAATGCCTATGGGCAGCAACAGCTGAGAGCTCACATCTCAAACCTCCAGCAGGAGGCTGAAAGCACATTGGGATGGTGGCAAGTTTTTGAAATCTCAAAGCCTACACCTTCTTCAACAGAGACATACCTCCTAATCCTTTTGAAATAGTTCCACTAACCTGAGAACGTGCATTCAAACATCACCCTGACTAAAGGCTCCACATTCTGGATGTCACACTTGTTTCCTTTTGGTGCCACCTGGTTGTCCCTCTGCCCCAGGCACTTCCTGTAAACTAGGTGTGGTGACATATTGTCTACCCTAATAAACTTGCCTGAAGATCAGAGGACAGAGCCAGCCACTAGATTAGACACAGAGCCAGGTGGCACACACCTTTGATCCCAGCACTTGAGGTCTCATGCCTTTGCCTGGGAAGCACACACGCCTTTAATCCCAGGAAGTGATGTCTGGGCAGAGAATATAAGGAATATAAGGCAGGAGGAAACAGGAACGCACTCTCTTTCGGCTGAGGATTTCGTAGAGGTAAGAACTAGTGGCTGGCTATTCTGTTTCTCTGATCTTTCAGCTTTCACCCTGATATCTGGCTCTGGGTTTTTTATTAAAAGACCATCTAAGATTGGAAGAACAACTAGGAGAATGAAGCAGGAAGTCTGAATTCAAGGCCATCTTGAGCTACATAGTAAGATCCTGTCTTAAGCCCTCTCTCCCCTCAAAAGATTGCTTGGGAGTCACAGAACAAAGGAATGCTGGTTTACTTTGGAGCAATTCACTTCAGACAAAAGGACTTCAGCTTACCTCAGCCATAGCTGCCTGATTCCAGTGACCTCTTTTAAGCCCCTCCTCCTTCCCCTCCATGTTCCCAGCTCACAGAGCTTCAGAAGAACTGAGAGAAAGTCTCCCATCCTTCTATGCCTTCCTGTTCACACTGGATGTGTCTCCAAAATATGACAAGTAGTAGGACAAGTCCCGAAAGGAGTCTGCTGTCGAGACTGCAATGACAATTGTGTTTACTGAAACCACCCCACCGCTAAATTTCCATCGTGCCTCAGAACCTCAGAACAACTTCATAAACATTCCTGACACTTACTAAAGATATGTTTGGGAATCTGGCAAGGAAGTTCTTGAAATCCTTCAGTCCTGCTCCCTGCTCCGTCAGTGGTAGCACAGTGCCTGGTATACAGGGCATGCTTTTAAAATACTTACTAAAAGCTGAGCATAGTAATGCATGCCAACCCTGTTCTAGGGAGGCTGAGGCAGAAGGACTTCCAGTTTAAGATGCCTGCCGCCAGGACCCAGCCCAGACTGTGGACAAGCAGCAGGACACTGGAATTGATCGCACCCTTTTGCCTGGACAAATCAAGATCAGTCTTCCATGTCCCTATTCCACAGGAAAAATACTCTGCCTTATGGTCCTGATGATGGAAGAAGTTTGATGCTGTTCTGACTGGTACCTCCAATGCTATAGAGACCTGGGTAGGGATTGGTCCCTGTAATTTATAGGATTGGAAGCTGCTTGGTGTGCACTCAGATATAGTTTATCCTTCTCAGATCTCTGATAGTACTGATGGCTAGGCTAGCTCTAACTTTGTCAGCATGGCAGCATCAGACAACCAGATCCTTCTGCAAGGCCATAGCCAGCTTGTTAGCTCACTTTTAAGAAAATGTTCTGAGATATAAAAGTTTAAGTCATAAAGGTTAAGATATGAGTCTAAGAAAGGTCTGAGGATAGGAAAACTTCTAAGCTTTGAGGATCTCAGAAAATGATTTAAGATTAAAAAAAGTTTCAGATTGCTCTCCTGTTCTATGATATAATAGTTCAGAGCTTAACATTTAAGAGTCCTGATAAGCTGGTAGAGCAATGACTACTTACTGTTCAGTCACAAGCTCAGCATTTTAGATTTATTTTAGTTGTCATCTAGATATATCTAAATATAAACCTAAAAGTGTTTCTCATCAGGTCAAAAATCTCTGTCCAATTTATACCTGGCTTTCTGGACAGAAGGAAAATATACAAGCTTTTAACCCAAATCTGTAGTTTTTGTTGGGACTCAAAGGTATGAGTTCACTTCTGCTGTTTTACAGATACCCATTACCTGCTTTGTCTATGATATGGATTTCAGCACAGATTGGTAATACTAATGTATCTAAAATTTTTATGTCATTTTGTATTCCTAAGGATGGTATTTTTTCTCTCTCTCCTGGTCTTGGGACTCCTGCTCTTCCCAGTTACTAAGGATATGGGCCTAAGGGTTACAAATAAGTTCATAAAATTTAACTTCTGTTCCTAGTTTAAGTTTGTCTTAACAGATCTCCACTTGGCTGGCAGCCACCTCCAAGTTTCAGTTGCTGACTACACTGCTCTGGACGACTCTGAGCTCCAGACTTGCTAAAAGCTGATGTGGACCAGCCCAGCCAACGTGATTGTTCCCTGTCTCTAGAGTGTCAGACAGCCACATGCTTCTGACAGATGCCCCATTGCCTGGCCTTTGACCAACCTTTCAGCCTTTTGGGGGCCCTGACAATGGCACCCCAATGCCAGCTCAAAGCAGTTCCAGAGGAAAATACGCCATCCCGTGTTCCCTGTTCAGAAGAGACTGAAATGCTGGGTCAAAAGGAAACTCCCTGGCAAAGAGGCAAGATGGCCAACTATAATGCTCATTGACATACTAGGAAAATAGGTTCAGAGTTGTCAATTGATAAATTTATTAATTGAAATGGTTCTGCAATAAGATAAGACACTTGACCTTCTTTATGCAGAACCAAAGAGGTACTATATAAGATTATAATCTGGTTGTACTCAAAGATCAGAACTCCAGGGCCTTAAAGAATGGCAATAGATACATATGTCACTGCCCTAGAAAAATCTGTTAGCTAATGGTTCTTACATCCCAATACCCTTGAATCTCTGGACAGGTAGGACTCATGATTGAGTCCTGTCATTGGTACTTGTGAAGGGGGGAGTGTGAAGGCCTAGACTTGACTTTACAGGCTCAGGATATGCCACAATTACTCGAATGGACACAGAGCAGACATCCTGTCTGCTATTTATACAGGAAGGAAAGCCTAACAGGATCCAGATCCTCCTGCAGACATCCTGTCTGCTGTTTATACAGGAAGGAAAGCTTAACAGGATCCTGTCTGCGGTTTATGGCCCTTGGAGATATCTAGATAATCTTGCTGAGCAGTCCAGATAATCCTGTTCAGTAGGTTGTGGTTCCCCGCCAAAAGTCTAGACCAATAGTTTCAAAAAGTCACCTTGCCCCTTCTACCCAGTCCCTAGTTGCCAATTCCTGGCTTGTGGTTTTTCCCTATAAAAACCCTCTAAACCTGGGCTCGTGACCATTGCCACATCTCCTTCCATCTGCCATGTGGCTGCCCAGGTTGAACCTGAATGAAAGGACCCTTATGTGATTGCATGGGGAGGGGGGAGCTGAGCATAGGAGTGCACGCCAACCCTGTTCTAGGGAGGCTGTTGCAGAAGGACTTCCAGTTTAAGACCAGCCAGGATACATATCAAGACTGTAAAAAAAAAAAAAAAAGTGGGTGGGCAGTGGTGGCACATGCCTTTAATCCCAGCACTTGGGAGGCAGAAGCAGGCAGATCTCTGAGTTCAAGGCCAGCCTGGTCTAGAAATCAAGTTCCAGGACAGCCAGGGCTGTTACACAAAGAAACCCTGTTTAGGAAAAAAAAACCCAAAAAACAAAAAAAGTTGGGTTGAACAGTGGCACACTCCCTTAATCCTAGCACCCACTGGGGTGGCTCAAAACCATCCAGGAGATCAAATACTGTCTTCTGATCTTTTTGGGCATTACACACACACACACACATATGGTGCACAGACATGCATGCAGGCAAAAAACACTTAAAAAAATACTCTTGGGGGCTGGAGAGATGGCTCAGAGGTTAAGAGCACTGGCAGTTCTTCCAAAGGTCCTGAGTTCAATTCCCAGCAACCACATGGTGGCTCACAACCATCTGTAATTTGATCTGGTGCCCTCTTCTGGTGTGTAGGCAGAATATTGTATACATAATAAATAAATAAATAAATCTTTAAAAAAAAATACTCTTAACACACAAATCAATCTCAAAAGATAACCCAAAAACTAAAAAAGTGAAAAACTGTTGGCAGAAACAGTATCTGGCTGGATGGATGGGAACAATGCTGCTGAATGGGTGGGAACAATGCTGCTGAATGGGTGGGAACAATGCTGCTGAATGGGTGGGAACAATGCTGCTGAATGGATGGGAACAATGCTGCTGAATGGGTGGGAACAATGCTGCTGAATGGGCGGGAACAATGCTGCTGAATGGGTGGGAACAATGCTGCTGAATGGATGGGAACAATGCTGCTGAATGGGTGGGAACAATGCTGCTGAATGGGTGGGAACAATGCTGCTGAATGAGTGGGAACAATGCTGCTGAATGGGTGGGAACAATGCTGCTGAATGGGTGGGAACAATGCTGCTGAATGGGTGGGAACAATGCTGCTGAATGGGTGGGAACAATGCTGCTGAATGGGTGGGAACAATGCTGCTGAATGGGCGGGAACAATGCTGCTGAATGGGCGGGAACAATGCTGCTGAATGGGTGGGAACAATGCTGCTGGATTTCTAATTATATTTTGTAGAATGTAAAGTGGGTGAATTAATCCCCCCACTCTATGTGGACAATTGCCATTTCTATAATACCAATATTTTGGCAACTTTTTTTAAAAAAGCAATTAGCCATAGTATCAAAGTCAATATATATTCATAAGTTCTCCACTCACAGATCCAATCAGATGCAGAAGAAAATAGTCTGAAAAAGTTGAACTAGTATAACAATTAGTCACATAGCAGTTACACTGTATCAGGTGTTATAAAGGTGTTATAAAGGATGTTAAGTTAAAGCACACAGGAGAATCTGCCTGGGTGACACACATATATATGACACTGGTTATGCTTAAGAGGTGGAGGCAGAATAACCAGTTTGGGGCCAGCCTGGGCCATACCCTTTTTTAGCAGAAAATGTGAAGTGGACATAATCAAGATACACTGTATACATGTTTGAGACACTCAAAGAATAGATATTCTTTATTTTTATGGGTTGGTTTTTTTGGGGGGGGGTTGTTTTTGTTTTTTTGGTGGTTTTTTGTTTGTTTTTTTTTTGTTTTGTTTTGTTTTGTTTTTTTTGGAGACAGGGTTTCTCTGTGCAGTTTTGGTGCCTGTCCTGGATCTCGCTCTGTACACCAGGCTGGCCTTGATCGCACAGAGATCCGCCTGGCTCTGCCTCCCGAGTGCTGGGGTTAAAGGTGTGGAACACCACTGCCTGGCGATTTTTATGTTTGTTTATGCCTGCATGGAAGTGCCGTGTGCACGCCTGGTGTCTTCAGTGGCCAGAAGAGGGCATCTGATCCCCTAAAACTGGAGCTACTCTTGGGGAATATTATTTTAAGGTCTGTTACTTTTATGTTGCATTTGTTTACTGCTGTGAAGCTGTGTTACTTGCCTGTCTAAAACACCTGATGGTCTAATAAAGAACTGAACAGCCAATAGCAAGGCAGGAGAAAGAATGGGCGGGGCTGGCAGGCAGAGAGAATATATAGAAGGAGAAATCTGGGAGAGGGAGGAGCCAGAGAAGGAGGAGGATGTCAGGGGCTGGCAATCCAGTCATCCAGTTACACAGCCAGACAGAACAGAATTAAGAAATAATGAAAGGCATACAGAAGTAAGAGACCAGGAAAAGCCCAGAGGCAAAAGATAGATGGGGCTAAGTTAAATTAAGCTAGGCCGGGCATTTATAAATAAGAATAAGCCTCCGTGTGATTTATTTGGGAGCTGGGTGGCGGGCCCCCAAAAAGAGCCAAAACAACCAACAACAAGCTACAGATGTCTGTGAGCCACAATATGGATGTTGGAATTAAAACTTGGGTCCTTTGCAAGAGCAGCACCAAGTGCTCTTCACCCCTTTCTGTTTGCTTTAAAGAATATTTTGTATTTTGTTTTAAAGGATATTGGGTTAAGAGCCATTGCTGATCTTCAGGAGGACAGAGGTTCGGCTCGCAGCATGCACATGGAGGCTTACACCTATGTATAACTCCAGTTTCAGGGAATCCGACACCCTCTATGGTCTCCACGGTTCCTTCACACAGGTGGTTCACAGACACTCAGACACACATGCATATACAAAAAACCTTAACAAACAAACAAACAAGTAAAAGATTCCCCTCAGGACTGGTTTCCACCAGAGGAAAACCCGCATAAAGGCCCAGCCTATACAAGGCTGTGAGCCAGCAAGGGTCCAGGTTTCCACCAGGACCTTCCGCTCCCACCGCTGAGGACGAAGCCCGCGAGCGCCAGCGTCTCCGTGGGGGAAGCGTACCCCGGCGTGGCTGGCGACCGAGTGAACATTTGCTTTCCGGGCTCACAGGAAACACAACCCCTCAAGCGCGCGTCTCGGGTGGAAACTCCTCTAGGAATGTCGGGTGCCAGGACCTTCTCAGACCTGACCCACTCAGGCGTCTCCGCGCCAGCCTGCTGGAGCCATCGCCGTCTGGATTGCACCGCCTCTGGGAAGTACAGTGGAAACTGAGTCAGGGGACACCAGGGCTGGACAGTCCACTGCCCTCTTATCACCCTACTTTCACTTTCTGCCTCCCTGACACGGCCATTAAGAGATGACAGCTGGTTGCCATGGAAACTGCGTGGGAGCGGAGCTGAGATTCGGCGCCGACCCAGAAGCAAGGGGTGAGTTTAGATAGTCTAACCTTTGATTGGTAGCTGTCTCGTACTTCATCGCGATTGGCTTCAGATTAGCACGTGCGCAGTAGGAGGAGACGCTCCAGAGCCGGCCGAATCAGAGTGAGCAGTGAGGGACTGGAATAACCCCTCTTCCGGTTCCTCCTAGTTATCGAGGCACGCCCAGCCTTCTGGGAAATGGAGTTCCCAGCGGGACTTGGGAGTCGAGTTAGAGGAAGTTGGCAGCGCTTGCGCGCCACTCTCGGCCCGGCGGAGGATGCGCGCGCAGCACCCCTCCTCCCTCCCCCTCGCCCCTCCCCCCGGAAGTTTCTCCTGGACAACTGAAAAGGTGAGTCCGAGTTCCAGCTCCGGATCAGAGCGAGAGTCCGGGCCACGGGCAAGCCCGGCGCCCACGGCTCTTTCTCAGGTACTGTGGTTGCGGGGCCGCCCAGCCGGGGGGCCTGTGACGTCACCGCCTGTGGGAGCTGGAGGCTGACGAGGCCAGGGTTCGGGGGGTACATTCTGTGCTCCCGTGGGGCGGGGCTGCGGCTGCGTGGGGAGGAGCCTGTGAGGAATGGCAGATGCTCCGCCTCCGCGGTTACGTCATCGCTGGTTTCTATTGGATTGTAGGGACGAAGTCCAGTTTTTGTTACCTAGGCAACTGTTAGTCCGGCACTTGTGGAGGAGTCTAGCCTTTGGTCCCCTGGTGTGCTGCGTTCTAGGAACAGGAGCATGGTCGATGATACCAAGCTGATGTTAATAAGTGGGATAAGTTAAATAAACGGATGGATGCGTAATAAAGGCAGCCTTGAGTATCATAGCCTGAATCACTGGCTGTGCAACCTTAGACAGGGGACCTCAGCACTCTTGAGTCCCCTTAGATTCTTCTATCCGCACTTATTGAGCACTTACTGTATGTAAGGATCTGCGCCACTGACGCTTATGTATTATACACATGAACTGTCAACTCTCTTAGCTCCAAAGTCTAATTGTAGTGATGTCTAAAAGTGGCTAATACCTAGAATCCTAGCATTCAGGAGGACAAGTCAAGAGGATTTTGGAGACTAGTCAGTTCCAGGACAGCCCAGCATGGAATACAGAATGACACCCGGTCTCAGTAAATAAAGCTGGATGTGGTGGTATGTGCTGGAAAGCTCAGCACTTGGGAGGTGAAGACAGGAGGATCAGGAATTCAAGGTCAGTCTGGGCTACATGAGACCCTATCTAAAACAATGTTTTTATAAACCTTGCCTGAAAGCTGGAGAGTTGGCTCGATGTCTGAGAGCTTACTGCTCTTCCAGAGGACCCAAGTGGGTTCCCAGTTCACAACTGCCAGTAACCCCAGTTCCAGGGGATCAATGCATGTGACCTTCACGGGCACTTGAATTCACATGTACATACCCACATGGAAACACACACATGAAATTTAAAATCACAAAAATAAAAATTCTTGGGGCTGGAGAGATGGCCCAGTCCATTTCTTCATGACTTTATAAATGGGTACCAGGTTGTGCTGGTAATGGTGCACACATGAGATCCCAGCCCTTGGGAAGTGAAAACAGGAACACAAGGCTAACCTGGGCTACACGAGACCCTGTCTCAAAACTACAATAGGATGAGTGAAAGGTTGGGGATTTAGCTCAGTGGTAGAGCACTTGCCTAGCAAGCACAAGGCCCTGGGTTTGGTCCTCAGCTGGGGCGGGGGGTGGGGGGGGGTGGGGGTGGGGGGCACGGGTTGGTGGTGGTGGAATGAGTGAATGGGCATTCAGGTAGCACTTGCTGGCTGTTTGACCAGTGCCCAGTACAGTTAACCAGTACTTACAGGATCTTCCCTCTTTGTTCATTTCCAGGTTGTTGTCAAGATGGAGTTTCCAACTCAGTAATCCACGGATTAGACCCTGAGTCCACAAAGGTACTGTTGTCTCTGCAGCCCATTTCTCACCAAGAGCCCACCTGTGTGTCTCCTCTCTGTGGCTGCAGGTGGAACTCCCCACCCTGTGAGCCAGGGTGTGGCAAGGCTCCCCTAGGCAGGCACTCGCTCCTTCCAGAAGGCCATCTTTTTCCCAGTGACTGCTGAGGAACGTAGGCTTACCATTGGAATTACCAAAGAACACGACAAAACTAGGTGTGGTGGTGTCACCTGTTATTCCAGCAATCACGAGATGGATTGAGGTTAGCCTGGACCATACAGCAAGACCCTGTGTATGATTAGTATTATCAACTGAACTGATAGAATCACCTTGGAGACAAACCTCTGAGCATGTGTGGGAGGGATTATGTAGATTGTGTTCATTCAGGTGGGAAAATCTATCCACAATGTGTGTGGCAACATTCTCTGGGTCAGGGTCCTGGACTGTATGAAAAGGAGAAAGTGAGCTGGGCTCCAGCATTCATTTCTCTCTGCATCCTGACTGGGTGCAGTGTGACCAGTACCTCCAGCTCCTGCTGCCATGACTTCTACCATGATGGACTGTACCCTTGAACTGTGAGCCTTAAGTTGCTTTTGTTAGGATATTTTATCCCAGCAACAGAGAAAGTAATTGAGACACTGTCTCAAACAAAAGACATGCATACATACAGTTTACCTTCATAAAACCACCAGGGGTTTTGCCGGGCAGTAGTGGCGCACGCTTTTAATCTCAGCACTTGGGAGGCAGAGGCAGGTGGATCTCTGAGTTTGAGGCCAGCCTGGTCTACAGAGTGAGTTCCAGGACAGCCAGGCCTACACGGGGAAACCCTGTTTTGGATAAACAAACAAAATAATAAACACCAGAGATTTCTAAACCACTCCACTTTTTATATAAGAAGTCAAGTGGACACTCACTCTGTTCTTACTCAGTCTAGACTGTGAAATGCCACAGTAACAAATAGACCCAAAGTCTGCGACTTAACACAAATACACATTCTCTCTCACTGATGCCAACATTAGACAGCTGTCCACATCTGGTTTTGATTTGATTTGACATCTGGTTCCAGAGTTACCACCTAAGCTTCAAGTTTCACTACCTGAAGGCAGAAGGAGAAAGAGACACTAACAAAAATAACAATAAAAAACCTCCCCAGTGTTTATGCCTTTGACAAAACAGTTGTATAGTTGGTTTTTTTACTCTTTACTCTTTGGGACACCCACACCCAAATAATTACATGGAGACTTATTCTTTCTTTATGAATGCCCAGTCTTAGCTTGGCTTATTTATAGCCAGCTTTCCTAACTTAAATTATCCCATCTACCATTTACCTCTGAGCTTTTACCTTTCCATTCTGTATTCCTTTCCTTCCTTCTTATTCCATGTTTGGCTGGGTGGCTGGGTGGCTGGGTGGCTGGCTTCCAGCATCCTCTGCTCCTCCTTTTCTTGCTTCTTGCCCTTCTCTTTTTCTCTTATGTATTCTCTCTGCCTGTCAGCCCCACCTATCTCTCTCCTGCCTTGTTATTGGTGGTTCAGCTCTTTATTAGACCATGAGGTGTTTTAAACAGGCAAAGAAACACAGCTTTACAGAGTTAAACAAATGCAACATAAAAGAATGCGATACATCTTTGCATCATTAAACAAATGTTCCATAGCATGAACAAATGTAATACATCTTCAACTAATATTCTACAACACAGTTGTAGTAGTTCAAATTTGAAGTATCCCCAACAGGTCTACGTGTCCAGTTATGTGTTCACTTGCATGGCCTCCAGCTGGCGATGCTGCTTTAGGTCGTTGGCATGCAACATGGCATGCAGCATGGCTAGCAGACCAAGGTCATGGACATGGAGCTTCTAGCTGCAGCTCTCTACTTCGTGGTCCAGACAAATGTGAACAGTCAAAGCCACATGTTCCTACTGCCATAGCCATGCGTTCTCTGCCTTCATGGGCCTGAACCAGGACTAGAATCATTTTTATATTGTTTGTCTATATTCTTTATGTGTACATATATACTGGTTAATTTTTTTTTTCTGGTCAAGTTGACACAAGCTATAGTCAGCTGGAAAGAGGGACCCTCAACTAAGTAAATGCCTCCATCAGACTAGCCTGTAGGCAAGTTTGGAGTATTTTGTTAATGAAAAAAAAATGAGGACATGACTGTTTCTAGGTATGGGTTTGAGGAAAAGGTTTATTGTAGATAGAAGGGAGAAAACAGACAGAGGCAGCTGGAAGAGTCCATACTGGACATGGCCTGAGTGGGGGCGAGGGTAGAGAGCAAGAGAGGAAGAGAAGAAAGAGGGAGGAAAGAGAGCACCTGGGAACCCAGAAAGCATGAGAACCAAGAGGCCACGTAGCCAAAAATGACTGGATTATATAGAGAAGAACAGCTGGGGAAGGCCAGTGAAGCTCAGGCTGGAGGCGTTCAAGGTGTGGATGGGGTATGCCAGCCAACATGACTCTGTAATAAGTACTGAGAGATGCTAGGAGAACCTGGCAGCCAGCATCCGCTTTGATATGTTAAATAGGTACCTCAGTTAGCCATTTGTCCTGAGTTTGATACCTAACTTTCTTGATTAAATATTGATGTGGGAAGGCCCAGCCCATTGTGGGTAGGTGCCAGCCATGGGCAGGTGGTCCAGGTTTGTTTAAGAAAGCAGGATAAGCAAGTCATGGGGAGCCAGCCAGTGAGCAGCACCCCTCCATGTCCTCTGCTTCAGCTCCTGCTTGAGTTTCTGCACTAACTTCCCTCTATGATGGACTATAAATTATAAGATTAAATAAGTCCATTCCTCCCAGATCGATTCTGGTCATGGTGTTTATCACAGCAGTAGAAAGCTAACTGACAACATGTAGGTCTGTGGGTGGGGGTGACATGGGGTGCTTGTAGAGGACAGAGAACAACTTGAATAAGTCTCCCTTCATTGTGTGGGACTTGGATAAAACTCAGATTGTTAGCCTGGCAACAACTGCCTTAACCCACTGTGCCAGAGATTCTCAACCTGTGGGTCATTTCCCCTTTGGGGGAATCAAATGGCCCTTTCAGAGCGGTTACATATCAGATATCCTGTATATCAGATATTCACATTATGATTCATAGCAGTAGCATGTAACAAGTCTCATTATTAATTATGGGAGGTTGGCTATAGCTTAGGCTTGTTGCTAACTAGCTCTTAAAACTTAAATTTATCCATATCTTTCAATCTACTGTAGCTGGAGTTTTCTCCAGTCCTGCCTGGGCCCGCAGCCTCTCAGACCCAAGTAAACACACAGAGGCTTATATCACTTACAAACTGTATGGCATGACAGGCTTCTTGCTATCTAGTTCTTGTATCTTAAATTAACCCATGATTCTTATTTATGTTTAGCCACATGGCTTGGTACCTTTTCCCAGTTCTGCCTTCACATCTTGCTTCTCATGGCAGCGCTGGCAGTGTCCCCTGACTCAGCCTTCCACTTCCCAGAATTCTCTTCTCTGCTTATCCTGCCTATACTATACTTCCTGCCTGGCTACTGGCCAATCAACATTTTATTTATCAATCAATCAGAGCAGCACATTCACAGCATACAGAAAGACATCCCTAGTACTTCCCCTTTTCTTTTTTTCCAAAAAGGAAGGTTTTAACTTTAACATAGTAAAATTACATATAGCAAAACAATTATTAAGCAAGAATCATAGTTATAACATCTAGTCTATTTGTATTTGGCAAAATTAAAGAAGATATCCTATCTATCCTATATTTGTGAGTCTAAGGTTTCATATCTAACTTATCTTTTATCATAACTAAGGAAAATTATAACTATCTCTAGTCTTCAACTACATCAAAGGCCTCAGAAGGATATAATATTACCTGAGAAATGGGAGAAGGACGCAAGCAACTTTCGGGAGTCTTGTGAGAGTAGACAGAGACAGCTGGCAGCCTGAACAGTCATCCAAAGTTCTTCTGTAAAGTTGGGGCATCTATCTTCAGCCCACAGGCCTTGAGTCTCTCAGTCACTTCTCTCTGTGTCCTGTAGAATGTCTGGCAGTTTCCTCTGCGAAGCAGGAACCTGAAGGACTATTTTGCCAAGCAGAGTTCAGTGGTCACCTTCCTATGGGTCCTGCATGTCCAGTCGATCAAGCAGTCCAGGCAATTTCTTGCCCAAATGGCTATTTTTTCCAAGAAAAAGATAAACTCCATATAGAGCGTCTTCGATGCCCATCCTCCTCTCTGAAGTAAACCAGTGCTGCCAGGAGCAGACATGTCTCACTGTCCAGAAAGTCTAAATTTTTAAAACATTTTAAATGCCATATTCTGTAGGTCTTTGAAGTGTGTGAAGATTACCTACCTAATTGAATTATATCTATGTATACCTAGAAAACTTAATATGACTATAAGTTTGACTATCATAGAAGACTAATTATTAATCTGTATTTTTTAATTATCAATTACAATCTAAATGAGTTACATAAACATAATACCTCAAACGAGAGTAGAAATATATATACAGTATAACAAAATTAAGTTTAAACTTGTATCAATACACTAAAATCCATAGCATTGTAGAACATTTCTAAACAAGTTGTTGCTTTTTAAAAGTAGGTTCATTAATCTACCCTTTCATCCTATCATATCTATACTATTCCCTTTTCTTTTTTAGAAAGAAATCACATTTATAATCAACCTGCTTTAAATAAAAATATTGGTTTTTCTCTGTCCCACACCAAAGAGCTCTTCTGATATGGGACAGAAGAATTTCTCGACCTTTTCTTTTAGCAATATGCTTGGGTTTAGAGAAGGAGTGAGCCAGTTCCATCTCAAGTTCCATATTTGGGAATTTGGGCGTAGCTTCTCATACTACTTCCTGCTGGATGAGGGCACTGTACTCTTATAGGGACACAAAGAACATTTTAGGATTATGGAGTAGTCCGTGAGACTGTATTATCTGAGCCAGTTGCCTTGAAACCATTTTAGATAGTGGATCATCTGGGCCATGGTGTGATTGGAGACCTTTTCAGGGGGTCTTGGCTGGTCAAACCTTATGTATCTTAATCTGGAACAAATCCATAGTCTCTTGCTTTCTGTGGAAAAAAAAGCAGAGCCTCCTTTCCAAAGCAACATATTCTTAGATCCAAATTTTGAAGTCAAGGTACCTTTAAAATATACATATTGGTTTAACTGAGCAGCCTTTACAATCAAATGCCTTTCTGTAGTTAAAAATCTCAAAGACAACACAATCCACATTCTCTGTGTGATATCCATCTTTATGTGGCTTATTTTTTATATTATTTTTACTTTCTCTTTAAAGACTTTACACACTTTTACACACATTGTAAACTATTCCATCTGAATCTGTCTTATTGTGAACCTCTTGCTTTAAACTGCAGCATTTCTAAGACTGAAAGAGCAGCAGTGGCTGCTGGCTCCACCCACCTCAGCTTTCCAACATGGCAGAACTACGTTTACTGCCAGCTCCGGAGGAACCATGCTCACCACTGGACTCTGGGAGGCAGTGGGTCTATGCCTCTATCAAAGCAGCGTGTAGCCCAGAAACCTTTTTTTTTTTTTTTTTTTTTTTTTTTTTTTTAACTAGCAAAAACTATATCCACCACGCAGCATAGTGCACAGCTTGGAGACACCATGTGGCGTAGGTCAAGCCTGTATGCCGAGAACCTGCCATAGAGTAGCTCAAGCCCGCATATTGTGGTGTCTCGCCACCCACATGAGACATGAAGCAGGAACTTAGGTGGAAACTTGAGCCATTGGGTGCCATTTGCAGCTGAAGTTTTTTCCCTGCCTGCTTGGCTCCTGTGGCCCTGTGGTCACTGGTACCCAAGTGAACACACAGAGGCTTATATTAATTACGAACTGTATGGCCTAGTGACTCAAGCTTCCTGCTAGCTAGATTTTACATCTTAAATTAACCCATGATTCTTATTTATGTTTAGCCACATGGCTTGGTACCTTTTCCCAGTTCTGCCTTCACATCTTGCTTCTCATGGTGGTGTCTGGCAGTGTCTCCTGACTCAGCCTTCCACTTCCCAGAATTCTTCTCTCTGCTTATCCCGCCTATACTATACTTCCTGCCTGGCTACTGGCCAATCAGCATTTTATTTGTCAATCAGTCAGAGCAGCACATTCACAGCATATAGAAAGACATCCCCAGCAATCTACGTTCTTTTATGTGGCTCAGTTAACTTTACTTTGTAATGCCCATGCTGCTTGCTCTGTGTCCTGGCATCTCTTCCCTTCTTCCCAGCATTCTCTCTGCCCCAGAAAATCCTGCCTAGCTATTGGCCATTTAGCTTTTTATTAACCAATCAGAGTGACACATCTTCACACTGTACAAAAAGATTATTCTATAAAATTACAGTAGCAAAAATTACAGTTATGAAATAGCAATGAAAGCCGGGCGTGGTGGCGCATGCCTTTAATCCCAGCACTCGGGAGGCAGAGGCAGGCGGATCTCTGTGAGTTCGAGGCCAGCCTGGGCTACCAAGTGAGCTCCAGGAAAGGCGCAAAGCTACACAGAGAAACCCTGTCTCGAAAAAAAAAAAGAAATAGCAATGAAAATAATTTTGTGGTGGGTGGTTCACCATACATGAGGAACTGTATTAAAGGGTCATAGTGTTAAGAAGGTTGAGAACCACTGAACTAAGCCGTCTTGCCAGCCCTTGTGAGCCAGAATAATCAGAAAAGAACACAATAAATGTCTGACGGATTGTTTCACCAGCACTGCCAGCTGGGCCTGCTAACATCTGGGAATATAGCAGGATCTGAGAACAATCTTTGCAGCCCAGCACGTTACACTGCTCCATGATTGAAATAAAAGAGTCTTTTGCTCTGCCACAGCCATGGAGAAAGGAACTGCTCTATCTACTGTGGAATAATCCTTTTGCACACTATGAAGATGTATCTTTGCCAAGGCACCTTCTGATTAGTTTAATAAAAGAGCTGACTGGCCAATAGCTAGGCAAGAAGAGGTTTGGCAAGAGAGCCAAACTGAGAGGACACTGGGAGTCACCAGCAGACACAGAGGAAGCAGGAGATGATAAACATACCGTACTGGAAAGAGGTACTGGGCCATGTGGTAGAACACAGATAAACATATGGGTTAACTTAAGATGTAAGAGCTAGTTAGTAACAAACCTGAGCTATTGGCCAAGGATTTATAATGAATAATAAGTCTCTTTGTAGCTATTTGGGCGTGGATGGTGGGACAGAGCTGACTAGTGGTCCTGACAAATAACTCCACCTACATTTCTCCTCTTTGCTGAGGCATCTTTAACTACTTGTTTAGATCGCTTGTAGCTTTCAAAGGCAAGTTCTATAAGTCATCAGTAAGAAGAAACAGGCCCAAAAGGTTCTGAGATTCCAACATGGAAAGATAAAAGGGAAGCGCAGAAACAGCAATAACAGGGATCTGGGGAGGCAGCTCAGTTGGGAGAATGCTCACCCACCGTGTACCCAGGTTCCTTTCTGTTGCTGTGATAAAACATTCTGGCCAAATATAACTTACGGAAGAAAGGGTTTCTTTGGCTTACATGTCTGTCATTGAAGGAGTCAGAGCATGAACTTGGCTTAGAAACTATGGAGGGACACTGCTTGCTGGCTCATGTTCATCTGGCTTTCTTTTACAGTCCAGCATCATCTCCATCGGCAATGGTGCTGCCTGCAATGAGCTGGTCCATCTACATCAGTCAAAACAATCCCCCCACATGCAAATCTGATCTAGACAATTCCTCATATGAAGCTTTCCTCCCAAATGATTTTAGGCTCTGCCAAGTTGATAATTAAAGCTAACTAAGACACCAAGCAAATATAAAGAATCCTGAGTTCAACCCTCAGGGTTCACAGAAAAATCTGGCTGTGATAGTGTACACTAGTAATCCTAGTTCTGGTGATTCAGAGACATTGAGGGGTATTGGGGGGGTGGTAATTCATGGACTGAATGACCAGACAGACTCGTCTACTTGACAAGCTACAGACCAGTGAGAGGCACTGTCTAAAACACAAGGTGTGTGGGACCTCGGGCACAACCCCCGAGGTTGACCTGTGGCCTCCACATGCATGCACAGGCCCTTTGCGGCTCCTTGCAGCTCATACTCTGGCTGGTGCCATTCTGATTCCTGTCCCCCTTTCTTTGTTGCAGCATGATCTCCTTCTGTCCAGGCTGTGGCAAAAGTGTCAAAGTATCATTCAAGTTCTGCCCGTACTGCGGCAAGGCCCTGCCTGTAGAGGAGCATGCAGAAGCCCAGACTGGCACTCCGCGTCTTGTGTCATCCTTTCGAGGTAGGAACCAGCGAAGGCTGGCCCCATCCTGCAGTTTCTTACAGCTTCTGTAGTTTGGGCCATACTGTTGAAATCCCTGTCTACATACCTGTCAGAGGGTGGTCTCTGGGTCTCATGAGCACAAAAGGGAGGTTCCTGTTGCAGTTAAGCATGTCTGAAGAAGCAGAGGTAGCCATGGGAACACTGTTTAGCAAACAGTTTGACTGGACAGCTGTCACCCATTTCTTAAAGGAAAGATGTGGAGCTGAAACCAACAGGAACACAAGCCAGACTCATAAACTGCAGCCATCCCACGTCTACATAGTCCTGGTACCTCACCAGACCGTTAAACGGTCACAGTGCAAGGCAGGAGTTGGACAATGTTGGATGCATATTAACACACTGAGTATTTAGTGTATATTTCTCGTTCAGGGGCACGTGTGAGGTTTAGAAGACAGCTTACAGACGTCCGAATTCTCCCATGTGGGACCCGGGGATTGAACTCTTGTCATTAGGCTCAGTAGCAAGTCCTTTGACCCAGTGAGCCATCTTGCTGGGGCTTCTATGTGTCTGGTAATCCTTGTGGTAGCTGTCAGCTGTCATGTTACTGGGGTGTGTCGCTCATGCGCATGGATTATGATGAAGTTAAAGGGTGTCTGGAATCACTGAGTCCCCTTAGAATTGACAGCTGCTGCAGGTATGGTGGCTATGCCTGTAATCCAAGCATTTGGGAAGCTGAGGCAGGAGAATCACCATGAGTCTGAGTCCTGGGCTACTGAGTGAGAGATCCTATCTCAAGATTAAAAAAAAAAATGGGGCTGGAGACATGGCTCAATGGGTTAAGAACTCTTAAAAGAATAAAGCAAAAAGAATTAAAAGACACAAATATTTGCAAAGTATGTTTAATATGTTTGCAAAAAGGAAACTTTAAACTGGACTTCCTACACACACGAGCTATATCTAGTTCAACTCTGCCTAGGTAGGAGAGCACAACAGTGGATTCTTTTCCATCCCTTGCACTGTACTTGCTGGCAAAAGACGCGAGTGCCATTTCCACTTAGTATCTCAGTGGGAGCTCAGGAGTGACTTTCCTTACCTGAAAAGAACTGTTGTTCATTGGATAAGAAACTGCATGTGATTCAACTCTGCTTATGAAGAGCAACCCTGGGTGCCCTAGTGAAAAACAAACTCTGCTTTTGAGAGAAGAGTGCTCTTCTACTCTACTGTGTTTCCGAAAGGCCCGAACAGTGAAAGAAAGAAAAAAAAAAGGAAACTTTAAATACATACATATAAAAGCACATAAATACATAGACACATGTAATTGCAGTCATTGCAATAAGAGACTTAGTGTATGCTTTAAATGGCAGACTAGATAGAGCTGGAGAATTTACTCAGAAGCTGGACACCGTGGTACATACCTGTAATCTCAGCACTTGGAAGGCTGAGGAAGGAGAATTGGAATTTTCTTGAGTTTAAGACCAATCTAGGCCATATAGCAAGACCTTGTCTTTTTTGGGGGTTGAGGGGGGATTGAGACAGGGTTTCTCTGTGTAGTCCTGGCTGCCCTGGAACTCACTCTGTAGACCAGGCTGGCCTCAAACTCACATAGATCCCCCTGCCTCTGCCTTCCAAGTACTGGGATTAAAGGTGTGCGCCACCAGCACCCAACTGCAAAAACAAATTGCTGGGCCAGCAAGATAGCTCAGAATAGAAATGCTTGCTGCACAAGCCTGGTGAGCTGGGTTCACCCTTAGAAGACAGTGCAAGGAGAGAACTGATTCCCAGAAGCTGTCATCTGACTTCCATGTGTGTGCACCATGGCATGCTCACACCTGTGTGTGTGTGTGTGTGTGTGTGTGTGTGTGTGTGTGTGTGCATGCACTCGCTCACACACACTGATAATACATTAAATCAAAAATTTCAAAAAAGAAGTTGCTTAGAAGGCAGCAGACTGACAAGTGATGGAAGATGTGAAGGAGGCTGGGGCTGGTGGAGGAAAGGTAATCAGGAGAAGGAGCACTCGGACAGTGGGCCATGGAGACAGCAGGACCGCTCTGTGAAGGTCAGAGGAGAGAGCGTGGCTGACCCTGAGCACAGAGTTCAGGATTGCCTGGGCCCGGAAGGCCTTCAGAACTCTACTCTGCATTTGGTTCACCTTTAGGCTCCAGGCGAGAGCTGAACGCCAGCTCTGAAACCTCTCCCAAGAAAGTGAAATGGTCGCACACTGTCACCGCTCGCCCACCCTCCCTCCTCTCTGACTGTGACAGTTCTGGTGCTGAAGAGACCTGGAATTCTCCCGAGAGAGCCACAGGTGAGAGCTGGGGCTGGCCTGTGTCTGGACGGGGCAGAGAGGGGTCCTGGGACAGTGTCTGGGACAAGGGCTGGAGAGATGGCTCAGCAGGTCAGGTTCAGTTCCCAGCGTCATGTCTGACGCCTCAACCTGTAGCTCCAACTCCAGGAGGGCCAGTGCTCTCTTCTCCCACAGGCACTGCACGTAAGTGAAATTACCCACCCCACACAAACACAATTACACAATTAAAAATAAAAATGAAATCGGAAAGTTAAAACCATATTTGAGAAAAATCCACTACTGTGTCATCTGAAACATCAGTCAGTCAGCCCTGCCTGGAACTTCTTCCCAGTGTCCCCTTCCTGTCCATCCCCACAGGGAACTTTGAGACAGGTTCTCACTACATAGCCTAAGCTGGCCTGGAACTCACAGCTATCCTCCTGGTTCAGCCTCCCAAGTACTGGGATTATGGGCACATGCTATCACATTCAGTTTTTGAGTAGTTTCTTCATCTCTATCTTCCAATTTACGAATTCTTTCTCTAGCCATATCTAGCCTGCCATTTAAACTACATACTGTGTTTCTGACTCCATATCCCAGTAAATAGAAGAGCAACCTGAGGGACTATCCATCTCTAAGCTCTGCTAATCTGTTCCCTCAGACCAGCTTGCCTTCACCTCCTGCAGGCCTGTGATGCTCCCAATTCCCACCATTTAGAGACCTAATCTCTTAGAATCCCTTCTGAGCTGGTGAGTGTATATTGAGGCCTGTATTACCTCTGGCTAGACCTGCTCTCGTTTATCCACTCATCACTTTTGGTTCCATGTCCCTTGTACCTCTTTTCCTGTCCTACATGTTCTTTTTGGAAGGGACCATACAGGACTCATACTATCTTCCCAGCCAGTGCTGGGCAAGAGAGGCCTGATGTCTGGGTGTCCTTCAAGATCAATCCTGAGTCTAACACTCTGGGCCCAACACATAGCCAAGACCCATTTTGGGGTGAATGTCTGTAATGTCCTTTCTCCCTGGCAAACTTCTTTTAGCCAAAAAGACTGCTGTAGTGTACCCTCTCCCAGGAAGCCTTCCTTGACTTCTTCAAGCCACCTATCTCTTCTGTCCCCAATATCCACCTTGACTGCTTCATCTCTGATCTGATTCTGACTAGTTCTGTCTAGGTCAGAATCCCCACCACACTGGGAGGGGTCCAGACCTGACCCATGAGGGCCTCCAATATTGTGGAACAAAGATCCTGACCTGTGGGAGCTCAGGGAGAATCCACAAACAGGAGTAGGACCATGATTGGGCACTGCTTCTCTCCACGCCGCTTTACCTGTCCGTCTCCCTGCAGGCACCTGGAGCAGACCCCCGACCCCCAGAGGCAGCCCACAGTCCTCCAGGCTGAGTCCTCAGACACTGAAGCGGAGCCGAGTGACCACCTCACTCCAGGCTTTGCCCCCGGGGACATGGCTGACTGACAAGAAAGGGCAGCACTGGACCCTTGGGGCCCTCCAGACCCGGGATGACCAAGGCATTCTCTACGAAGGTACACACTGTCTGTCCCAGTGCACAGGGGTGTGCCAGGCCACGTAGCACCACACAGATGGTGCGTTATACCCAAGGACAGCAGCTTCAAGGAGGAAAGCCCGGCTTGGGCTCGGGATTTGACCAGTTCTAGTCCATCATGGTAGGGAGTGCACATGGAGCAGAGCAGCTCAGACCAGGCACCCAGGAACCAGAGGAAAGGGTCACAGGGAGTGACCAAGGCAAGGGATGACCCTCCCTCCAGCTTGCCTCCTTCCTCCAGCTTGGCCCCACCTCCCAGAGATGGTATTATATTTGAATCCTTCAAAGGACTAACCCATCGTTAAGGGCAGAGCCCTCAGGGCCTCCTTAGGTCTGGAAGTCACCACAGAGTCTCCCGGAACTGCACTCCCTAGCCTCGCTGCTGCTCCTCAGGCCCGTCAAGTCGATGGTCAAGAAGGAAGCATCAGGGCTGGGGTGTGGAGAAGATGGCTGTCCTACTCACGTTCTGTTGGAGCCCTGCCGAAAAGTCACTTAGGGGAGAAGGAGGTGGATTTGGTTCACAGTTCCAGTTCATGATAACAGGGAAATTAAAGCAGGAGCTTGAGGGCGCTGGTCACAACCATAAAGAACAAAGGCCGAAATTGAATGCGTGTTTGTTTTTGTGCTCAGCTTGATGTCTCCACTCTTAATAGCTCAGGACACCTTCCTAGGGAATGGTGCCACCCACGATGGACTTAGTTTTCCCACGTCAGTTAAGACAATCCCCCACAGGCCAACCCGTGTAGACAATCCCTCATCGAGATTTTCTTCCCAGCTAATCTAGGGTGTGTCAAGTTGACAGATCTGTCACACTTGCCTAATGCAAGACTCTAGATTCAATCCCTGCAACTTTGAAGAGGGAGGGAGGGAGGCAGAGAACCATGAGGGAACAGGTGTTGAGGACCAAGGATGCACTTCCCCATGGGAAGCAGAGAACTGGCTCCGGGTTCTGAGCAGCTTGGGGATCAGTGGCCCTGACACTCCCTCGAGTTCTGATGTTTCTCTCTTTGCCATTCTACAGCCAAGCCCACTTTTGTCCTCCCCTCTGAATCAGGGACCCAGAAGCATAGGTTCTCACTCAAGCTGGTGAGCGGTCCAAGGGCAACTCAGAAGGGAGGGTGGAGGGCTTTCAAAGTAACCCTTGACCTCTGAGTTCCCTTGCAGCCTGGGGAGCCCACCCTGAAAACAGGGTGCCCCTAGTCTGTGAGGAGCCATGGGACTCTGACCAGGCACACTCCTCTTCACTCGGGAGCAGAGGTGAGGCTCGCCCCTGCACCTGCCTTTGATGGTTCCTGGTCATGTGACCCTGACCCCACTGAGCTCCAAGATCAGGGCTGTTGGCTTCCTGTGGCTACCTGCCCACTGATTCTGCTTCCTACAGAGTATGTTTGTCAGGCACTGTGTGTGTCAGGGTTTTGTGACGAAATTTCTGTGTAAAACATATCAAGGGAGGAAGGATTTATTTGGTGAGTCTATCGTGTGGGGAGGGTGTTGCCAAGCAGAGCACCTCACTTGGCAATCATGGGGGGAAAGGTGTGGCCAAGAGCAGCTCTTGTTTTTTTTTTTTTTTTTTTTTAAAGATTTATTTATTTATTATATATACAGAAGAGGGCACCAGATCTCATTACAGATGGTTGTGAGCCACCATGTGGTTGCAGGGAATTGAACTCAGGACCTTTGGAAGAGCAGTCAGTGCTCTTAACCTCTGAGCCATCTCTCCAGCCCAGAGCAGCTCTTGTTGTAGCAGCCAAGAAGCCGAGTCCGAGAGAGCATGAGCAAGAGGGTGTGGAGGGGAGTATGTCCAGCCCCCTGAGGCCTAGTGCCCTCCGCTTCAGGTTCCTATGTGACGGACCCCAGCCAGGTGAATCCTGGGCACGTCACTGCACTCTGTCAGCAAGTCTCTGAGGTCGCCACTGCATTCCAAACGTAACACACGAGAAGACAGGAACGGAGAGAGAAGGGGAGAGGGAAAGAGGCAGGCAAGGAAGGAGTCAGAGCGGGGTGCAGCTCGGGAAGCACAGTGCCTGCCCAGCACACAGCCCTGGGCTCTGTCAGCAGCGCTGCGCAGCGAGGGTTGTGCTTGCCTGTCACCCCTGCACTTAGAGTGCGGAGGCAGGGGATCAAGAACTCAGTCTTCAGCTACACCAAGAGTTTGAGGCCAGCGTTGGATCCCTGAGGCTATGTCCTAGAAGGATACGGACGGGGCTGTGGAGGTGGGGGAGAAAGAGACGGGAAGGGGAAAGGAGAGAGCTATCGGACAGACCCCGGCTGTGTAATGCTGTGACCTTTAGAGCCGAGGTAGAATAGTATATGTAGTTAGAAGATTTGGCTTGATGTGTGTCCCGTGTGTGTGTGTGTGTGTGTGTGTGTGTGTGTGTGTGTGTGTGTCCAAACTTTTTTTTTTTTTTTTGGTTTTTCGAGACAGGGTTTCTCTGTGTAGCTTTGTGCCTTTCCTGGAACTCACTTGGTAGGTGTGTCCCCAGTCTTTAAAGTCTATAAATTTTATTTTATGTGTATAAATATTTTGCCTGCATGAATATTTTGGTACCACTTGCATGTTTGGTGCCCACAGAGACCAGAAGAGGGTATCAGGTCCCCTAGAGCTGGAGTTGCAGGTGGCTGAGAGCTGCCTGATGTGGGGTCTGGGAACCAAACCTGAGTCCTCTGCAAAGCAGCTAGGGCTCTAACCACTGAGCCGTCCCTTCAGTCCTGACACACCGTGGGGTTTTTTTTTTTGTTTTTTGTTTGTTGTTGTTGTTTTGTTTTGTTTTGTTTGAGACTGCTTCTCAGTAACTAGACCAGGTTGGTCTGGAACTCCTGGCACGCCTTCATTGGCCAGAACTCGGTCGTGAAGCTGTGCCTCATTGCAAAGCAGGCTAGGAAATGAAGTTTTATGTAAGGGCCACATGTCTAGGGCAAACTTGTGGATTTACCATAATAAAACAATCAAAGGGAGGTGAAGTGTGATCCTGATTAGTCGTAACAGTAGAAACCCAGAGTCAGATATCAGGGTGAAAGCTGAACCTCTTACCTCTAGGAAATCTCAGACCAAAATGGTAAGGATCCTGTCTCTAAGAATCCTCAGACTGAATGGGGGCGAGATCCTGTCTCTACCCGGCTTATATTCCTGTCTCCACCTCCCTAGTGCTGGGATCAAAGGTGTGATCCTCCCAAGTGCTGGGATTAAAGGTGTGAGCCATCCATGTACTAGGTTCAAAGGCATGCACCACCACTGCCCGACTGTTTCTTTTTTAGACTGATTCAACCTCATGTAGCTCAGGGTAGCCTTGAACTCCTGATCTTCTACTTCCTCCCCAGTGCTGGGATTAAAGGTGTGTGCTCCCACTGCCTGTCCTCTATGGCTAGCCCTCCGATCTCCAGGCAAGCTTTATTTGTCAGAACACGAACAAAATATCACACAACAGGGAGGTGGGTACTGAGCAGCACAGCCTGCTCAGTCACGATTCTCCGGGAACTGTCCTGCTACGGGACAGGGAGAAACGGAGTTTGTTGGTGTGCCACTGGGGTCTTGCTGGGAATCTGGGGCTCTTGTCCAAGGGGGTTTGGTGTAACAGCCTCTGCCCTCCTCTCACCCCCAGGACTCCAAGGATGGGCGCCTTTTCAATGAGCAGAACTTCCTTCAGAGGGCAGCCAAGCCTGCGCAAGGTATCCATAGGGACCGGGCAGGAGAGTTGAGGCTGGGTGACAGGTCCTCCAGGTATTCAGTGATGTGGTGGCCAGAGACCTGGGTATGCGTCCACTTGCGCCCACAGCCTGACGCCCATCTCCTTCAGCCCTCTGGCCCCGGAAGACAGGCGGGGCTGGCCTGTAGCAGCTCTGGAGAGACCAGTGGTGACTGTCATGAACACTGTGTGCTGGCTGTCACATCACCAGTTGTTAGGGAAATTTTTAAATCAAATTGGTTACATTCCGAAGACACATACTCCTAATGCCTGGGGTCCGAGTATTTTTTTCTGTCTTCTGTTAGCTGTACTCTCTGGGTTCTATAAACCTGTCATGTTGTGAGGAACCACGCGCACATGCTCTGCCCCTCTCCAACTGCGTTCATTCCTGTTGTGCAGCCCCTGGAGACGGCCCGCTGGGCAGTATTTACCCCATAGGTGGTAGCTGAACTGCCGCCCTTGCGTCTCCCCTGCCAGCCCGCACTGGCAGATCCCAGCATCCCGCTCTAGCCCAGGGGCTCAGTGATGTGTGGCTGGCTAGACTTCTATTAATCTTGCCGGCTCTGCGCGTAAACTCAGAGATCACCCTGTCCTCCCTCCCTCCTTCCTTCCTTCCTTTCGTTATTTTGAGACTGGGTCTCATGTAGCCCTGGGTCTCTTGAACTGGAAATGTAGTCAAGGATGACCTTGAACTCCTGATCTTCCTGCCTCCACCTCCTGAGTACTGGGATTTCCAGTGTGCTCTACCAAATTCCGTTTTATGCAGTGCTGGGGATGGGACCCAGGACGTTGTACGTGCTAGGCAGGCGCCTACCAGCTGAGCCATAGAAGCCCTTCCCTATTGCTCTAGCCTCTTGCCCTCATGCCTGCCTTTTGCATGCTTGCCTAAAATTACTGGCAGACATGGATCACAGATGTGCCCACCCTGGCCGCACCTCTTCTCACCGTCATCCAGAATGATGTCATACAGTGAGGACAAATGAAGAGACCCAGAGTCTGGTCTGGGCTCTCTCTGCTTCTGGCCTAGGCAGGGCTTGTTCCCGTGAGCCTGGCATCCGGCTGTGAACCTGACCTGATTCTCTGCCTCCCGCAGTGAACAAGTGGAAGAAACAGTTCTTGGTTCCACTCCTGGCCATCCCCACCTGTGTCGGCTTTGGCATTCACCAGGACAAGTACAGGTGAGCCACCTCACTTGCTCCCCGACCCCTACCCCACCCACTGGCCCCTCTGCTGCATGAATGGGCATTTCTCACGGGGACATCTTTGCCTCCAGAATAGGGCTGTGGCTCATGACTAGGGTAGTCCAGCTTTCCAAGTGATGAGTCTCAGTCAGCTTGACTTCCAGAGCCACAGCTGACCTGGGCATGTGTTCCAGCAAAGTCCCCCTGCCTGTAATGGTGCTTTTCTCTAGGCAGCAGAGGGGAGGGGACAAGAGCAAGGTGGGGCAAAGCAGCAAAGAGCGAGGCTAAGAGACCCAAGAGTAAGGGCTGGCATACCTGAGGCCCCCGCTGGCTGAGAACTGGGGTGCGGGAATGGGGACAATAAACGGATCTGTTTACGGTTTGGCCGAGAACTGAGGGTGAAGAACCCAAGCTCTCAGACCTGCCCCGGGCGGGCAGTGTGAATGCTCACAGGAAAGGGGGACAGTGAGCCCAAAGGTAGGTACACAGCTGTAGATTAGCAGTGCTGGGGATAAGTGTCTGAACTCACCTGCCCTGTCCCTGTGGAATACCTTGCCGGGCTCGACATCCCGCGTCTCCAGCTCCCATGGTTCTCTGTCTTCTAGGTTCCTGGTGTTCCCCAGCCTGGGGAGGAGCCTTCAGTCAGCCCTGGATGACAACCCAAAGCATGTGATATCAGAGAGATGTGTGCTGCAGGTGGCCTGCAGGCTGGTATGTATCTCAGGACCACTCCTCATCCTCTTCAAATCCCAGCTTCCCCATCAGGCAGATGGATTCATCTTCATGGGTGCAGGGAGGCCAGCACACCAGTGGTCTAGTCGGATGGGTGATGATGTCCCTCGAATCAGCCTGGAGGCCCAGCCTGGAACAAAGTGCAGGCCATGTATTTGAGCCTGGACTCTCGGGAAGAGTGGGAACTGTTAAGATGCTGGGTGGAAGAATGGTGGTGGTATGTAGAAGAGAAGTTTCTAGGCCAAGGAGACAGCTTGGGCCAAGGCTTGTGTCTTGCTAACTTTTTTATTGCTAAGACACTGTGACCAAGGCCCCCTTAAGGGAGAGTTTATTAGGGTTTACAGCTTCAGAGAGTCGGAGTCCATGATGGCAGCATGGCCGAGCGGTGAGAAGGCAGCGGAAGCAGCTGAGCACTCACACCTTAGAACCCGAAACAGAGGTAGAGATGCACTGGGAATGTAGGGGGCTTCTGAAACCCCAGAACACCTTCTCCGACAAGGCCACATCTAACATCAAATTCCTCTCAAACACTTCCACCAACTAGGGACCAAGTTTTCAAACACCCGAGACCATTGAGGACATCTCATTCAGACCACCACAGCTTGTACAGAGACGTTACTCATTCCCACATTCATTCATTCATTCATTCACTCATTCATGCTTGTGCTAAATGGTCACCAAGTACCCGGCGTTCTCTGGCTGAGATGGAGTAGAGAGTAGCCCTTCCTGTCTTCATGTCTTCATTCTCACAGTTACATGGACAGGGCTCTCGTAAACAGTTGGCTTTTAGAAATGACCCCTGCTTGCCAGTAGCCCAGGTGGCGCACACCTTTAATCCCAGCACTCGGGAGGCAGAGGCAGGTGGATCTCTGAGTTTGAGGCCAGCCTGGTCTACAGAGTGAATTCCAGGACAGCCAGGGCTACACAGTGAAACCCTGTCTCAAAACAACAAACAACAACTGACCCTGCTTAAGAAGAATGAGAAGCTCAATCACCACATAGCCGGTGATGTCAGCACCAAGGGAGTGATGTGCTTGTTAGGTGAGGCACAGTCCTGGCCGTCTGTAGTGGGGCGGGGGTGGGGTCAGTGTGTGCAGAGTCCATCACACACAGTCGCAAATACCAGGTAAGGAGCAGGGAGTGCTGGGAACGCTGGGCAGTGAGGCAGAAAGACCCTCGCGTCTGCCATGTCGGGTAGAGCTGGAACAAGGAAACCAGAGGCAAGACGAAGGCTCCGGTGGAGAGGGTGGGGCTGGCGGAGCGTCCTGGCGGGGCAGGGGGGATACTAGAACAAGTGGCCCCCGGGTCAAGGAGGGGTCTGGAGATAGAAGCAGGATGATGAGACTAACACCCATGGAGCCTCATGACAGTCCAGGGCTCAGTGTAAAAGTTGGAGCTGGAGATGCAGCGGAAGTTGCTGGGAAGGGGTGTGGCTCAGCAGCAGAGCTACTACTAGAACCCCAGTAAGGGGCTTAACAGTTGGCTTCTCAGAAAAACGAGCAGAGCCCTGATGGCGGAGGGTGCTAGTTACTCCTGCAGAGGGCGTCAGGTCCACACAGGAGGTGGGTGGAAAGGCAAGCACCAGCCAAGTGCTGGGTTGTGCGGGGGGTGGGGGTGGGGGGTGGGGGGGGTGGGGTGTGTGTGTTGTTGTTGTTGTTGTTGTTGTTGTTAGACAGGGTTTCTTTGTTTAACAGCCCTGGCTGTCCTGGAACTCACTTTGTAGATGAGGCTGGCCTTAAACACACAGAAATCCTCCTGCCGCTGCCTCCCAAGTGCTGGGATTAATGGCGTGTGCCACCATGCCTGGCTAATTGCTCAATTCTTTAGAAAGTCTAACTTGAGCCATGTTTAGGCATGCTACTACAGTGAACTTCCTCATGCTACACTAGAACGTGACAGGATACCCCCTGCAGCGCCCCCTAGGTTGACAGGATAGCCCTGCAGTGATCCCTAGGTTAACAGTTTTGCTCCTTTCCCATTATCATGGCCCTGTCAATCATACCACCTCAACACCTTCTTCCTCCAGCTGGATGCTCTAGAGTTCCTCCACGAAAATGAGTATGTTCACGGGAACCTGACAGCTGAGAATGTCTTTGTGAATCCAGAGGATCTAAGCCAGGTGAGAGCCAGACCCCTCCAACACACATACACGCGTGAACGCACATGCGCATGCACAAGCACCCTTTTTTGTGGTGCTGGGATGTGGCTCCATTGGTACAATGCTTGCCCAGAATACATAAAACCCTGGCTTCCGTCTCTGAGCCACATAAACTGGGCATGTAGGCACACACCTGTCATCCCAGCGTTCAGGGAGTAGATACAGGAGGGTCAGGAGTTCAGTCACCCTAAGCCAGATGTGGTGGTGTACGCCTTTAATCCCAACACTCAGAAGGCAGAGACAGGTTATCTCTGTGAGTTCAAGGACAGCCTAGTCTACATAGTGAGTTCCAGTACAGCCAGGGCTTGTATAGACCCTATCTCAAACAACAGCAGCAACAACAAAAAGTTCAGTCATCTTCAAATGCATGTGCAGTTCCAGGTCAGCCTGGCGTATATGAGCCCTGTCTCCAAGAACAGTCAGTGTTACAATGTGGACGTGAAGCATCTTCCCACCGGCTCAGGTGCTGGTGGTACTTTCACAGCTGAGGCAGGTGGAGTGCTGGGCGGCCAGGCAAAGGCAAGACAACAAAGCAGCTTAGGTGTTAAGTTCAGTCCTCAGAGGTGAGGTTTGTGTGTGCCTGGATCAAAGGACGCTGCCGCCACATTAGACTTCTTTACTGGTGGAGCCGTCATTTGGGGTGTCTTTGCAAGGTGATGGAGATCAGGAGTGGGGCTCCAGGAGCATGCCTTTCAAGGATGTATCCTGTATTGTTCCTGTTTCCCCTCCATTGCTCTCTCTGCTCCCCAGCCTGAGGTGAGCGGTCCCCACTACACCCCTGGTCCACCGTGATGTTCAGTCTCACCTGAGGCCCAAAGCAGGGATGCAGCTGAGTTTATGCCTGACCTTCTGCAACCAATAGGCGGCCCCACGTCTCCCCTTTACAGCTGTCGGGGTTGGATGGGCGGCCGCTGACACAGGCTCTGTGCCCACGCTGGGGTCTGACACCAAGGTTGCAGTCCTAACCTCAGGTCTGTGTGCCTCCTTGTCCACAGGTGACCCTGGTGGGCTATGGCTTCACCTTCCGCTACTGCCCAGGTGGCAAGCATGTGGCCTACAAAGAAGGCAGCAGGAGCCCACATGAGGGAGACCTGGAGTTCATTAGTGTGGACACACACAAGGGATGTGGTGAGAGGCTCAGCACCATGACACTCAGTTCTCGTCCTGGGCAGCTGTATGGGTTCTTAGTTGAGGGTCGTAAAGGGTGCCATGATGGGGGTATAGACAGTGTCCTGGCCATGTGAAGGATTTGTCACCTTCAGCAGGGAGAACTGGATGGTGGCCTTTGAGCAGTGGGGATTTGGGGTTCAGGACAAAGGACAGCCGCTTTGTCACACTTCCAGAGGCTCAGAGACTGAGACCAGTCTGGCGGAGGTGATGAGTGCTGCCTTAGGGTCACTAGGAATGCAGGTGTAGAAACGGGCCATCCGTTACTGGAGCCTGAGATCTTTGTGGCGTCATGAGAGTTAAGCCTTGAACAAGAGAGGATCCTGTTCCCCACGGGAGTGACAGGAGGGTGACAGCCCTAGACAGGTTCTCCAGCCCTCTTTCTTGACTCGCAGTATCTCATCCATCTGCCTGTGTCTGCGTCCATCCGACTGTGGTCCCTGAGCGGCGCGGTGCCGGTGCCGCACCGGGGCGGGCAGTGAGGCTGCTGGTACTTAACTTAGCACTCAGCTGTCTGAACAGGGAGTTAGCAGGGGGAAGGAAAGTGTTGGCCCCTGCTGCTGGCTTCTCTGCCCTGTCCTGTCTCCGCTAGGATGAGGTGGCTCCACGCTGCGTCTTTTCCCACTTACCTGTCTGGGAAATGCACTCCTGTCCATTTGGGAGATGAGAGGCCAGGCCTGGTGCACAGGCCCCCAGAGCTCACTGGATAAGTGTATTAACAAAAGATGACGAGATGGAGGAATTGGGGTACTGGTGTAGGTGACAGGCAACAGAGTGTGTGAGAGTCATGGGGAGAATAAGGGGGGCTGGAACTGAGCAGTGATGGCTAAGACAGTCTTCCATGGATGGTGGAGCATCCAGACTGAGCCCCACCTCTCCCCTTTTCTCCCCAGGGCCGTCCCGCCGCAGCGACCTCCAGACCTTGGGCTACTGTATGCTCAAGTGGTTCTATGGGTCCCTGCCATGGACAAACTGCCTTCCCAACACCGAGGAGATCACTAGGCAGAAGCAGAAGTGAGTGCAAGGGTCTGTAGCACCCAGTATGAGCCCAGGCACTTCTTCAGGGAGGGGAGGAACTCAGATTCCAGCAGGGAGTGGGAGGGATGGAAAGGTAGCCACCCACAGAGCCACGGCCCTCTGCAGCCTCCAGTGAATCCTCTGTGGTATATTCCAGCAGAGGAGAGTGTGGGCTATGGCCATGCCACCCACGGTTGGCTTCTGGCTCCACTCTTCTGAATGCTGGGTGAGTACCTTTACTTCCTGGAGCCCTGCTCGTCTCTCACCAGGAACTGCTACATAATTGGCATGAGTCACAAGCTGTGAGGGTTAGGAGGTGAGTGTCCAGGGCTTCATGGCATGCAGGACACCACAATTCATTCACAGGCTGCATTCACAGGGCATGCACCCCCAGCCACCCTGCCCCCATAACCCCAGGATTATGCCTTGGTTTCGGCGGCGTGTGAGTCTTCAGGTCCTAGCAATTATTCCTGAAGCAGTGGGTAAGAAAGACGGAGGGAAGCAATGCACTGGGGTGCAGCACCAAGAAAAGCTGCGAGTTCAAGAGCTAGGACTGCCGTTCAGCACCCAGGATAGCGGCAGGAAACCTGTTTGGGGCTGGGGACTATGTGACACCAAGGACACCAAAAATGGCATTGAACGAGGCACTCTGCTGTGCACTTGGCCGACAGGGACAGTTGGATTTTGGTCTAGGGTCTGCTGTATTGTGAGGCAGTGTGGCCTTGGTGGAGTCCATAGGGTGTGCTGCTTAGCTGGAGATCTGGATCTGTGTAGACCAGATGGCAGCAGGGCCCTGACCATCCCGGATGGGCTTCACAGGTGGCTCAAGTCCAGACAGAGATCAGACCTCTCGGCTATCTCTGGGATTGTCAGCTGGAGCCCTGAGAAGATGAAATCTCTGAGAAAAGAGGGAGCACCCCGGAGAACACCCACCAGGCTGCTTTGCTCCCTGTCCTTGGGGTACTCTGACCTGCTTGGTTATTGTACCCCCTAGGATCTGCTACCTACTCTCCGGTTCCAGCCACAACATGTGGTGCTGCTTCTGCAGCAGTAGAATAGTTTCCTTTTAAAATGAAGCCTAACGCAGGGAGCAGGTGCCCAAAGGCTAAAAGGTCAGGAGTGACAGGTTAGTGAGATGCTCCTGTGGCTTGGATTAGGGACAAACCAGGGAGCCGACCAACACGTAAGTCAGCTTAGTCAGGTATGCTGGCTCATGTCTCAGGTGGAGAGCCTCGACCTCTATCTAACGTGGGTCTAGTTTCCGTATGTCCACATTCTGTTCCCACATCTCCTGGCAACAATAATAATAAAGTGGTGCCATAAACTGAAAGAAATACTGTGTGGGCCAGCCTAGGCTTGAGTGTGGACACAGAGGTCATGGAGCAAGAAGCAGCCAGAGCAGGTGAGGGTGATGGCCTGGAGCAATGAGGGATCAGAGACACCCTCTTCCCAGGTTGCAGAAAGCAGTGAGTGGCTGTGAGGCCTGTGGGTCTAGGAGCGTGGGACAGGGAAGGATATGATGGAGGCCAGGCCACAGGAGCTGCTGATGGGGATTGTGTTCCTGAGTTTTAACTCTGCACTAGGGAGCCCCAGGCAGGCTGTGGGCTTGGAGGGTAGGGCTGGGCCTGGTCAGAGACAGACCGTAGGCCCTTACAGACTCACATGCAGGAGGCCTGAAGTGGGCCCGTAGCTGGCACAGGGGCATGATAGGAACTGAGAAGCAGGAGGATGGGCTGGAGAAAGCTTGGCTGGGAGCAGGACAGAGAAGGGTGGGGGCGGGCCAGCCTGGACGTCTAGACTAGAGAAGCGGTGGGGCAGGGGACTCGGGGGAGGGTCCAGAAGCACTGTCTGTCTTTCCTAAGTGGGGTGTGTGTGTGTGTGTGTGTGTGTGTGTGTGTGTGTGTGTGCGCGCGCGCGCGCGCGCTATCCTCACACATTAGAACATGTCATGTTGTGAATTCCTACTGAAGGTATCTGTAATAACTAATCCAGTCTTGTGGGATTGGGTGTTCACTTGTGAGCTCACACACAGTCACCAAACGTGCAGATTCCTAGGCCTGGAGGTAGCTCAGTCAGTACAGTGTCTGGCCAGCACCCCATGAGCCAGGTGTAGTGCACACCTGTAATCCCAACATTGAGGAGGTAGAGGCAGGGGGATCAGGAGTTCAAGGTCATTCTTAACTGCAGAGTGAATTAAAGGCCAGCCTGGGCCACATGACATTATGCCTCAAAAAACTAAAACTTTAATAATACTATGAAGGTTGCGTTTTAACTGGTGGATGAAACTCCTCTGAGCAGAGGCTTTGGGAACTGGACCCTTGGTTCCCCCACACTCAGCACTGCCATCCAGAGCTGTGGCTCTGGATCCACTAATTGAGTTCTCACAGCAAATCTAGTAAAACATGAATACCACGCTTGACAAGTGTGGGCCTTGGGTGTGTTTGTGTGTGCGCATGCACACGTGTGCATGTGTATGTGTGTGTGTGTATGTATCAAGGACACTCCATCTTAACTCATCACTCTCCTTTCCCATCTGCTCTCCCGTGAAGGTACCTGGACAGTCCCGAGCTCTTCGTGGGACTTTGTAGCCGCAGGAGCAGGGCCTCAGGTGTGTCCTAAATGGGGAGAGGCAGTCAGGCCCCGTGGCCTGGAGGCCTTTCGTTACCATCTATGTTTTTCCTCTTTGGGTTTTCCCAGTTACATGTGTACTGTGTGTATGCTTGTAGGAAACAAACAGAACCATGTAAAAATGGATAATGTCAAGCCGGGCAGTGGTGGAGCACGCCTTTAATCCCAGCACTCGGGAGGCAGAGGCAGGTGGATCTCTGAGTTTGAGGCCAGCCTGGTCTACAGAGCTAGTCTAGGACAGGCACCAGAGCTACACAGAGAAACCCTGTTTCGAAAAACCAAAAAAAACCAAAAACAAAACAAAAATGGATAATGTCTCCCAATGATAACTGTGGACACACACATAATTCTTGGGTTGTTTTGGAGCTGGGAATGGAATCCAGGGCTGGTGTGTGCCAGGCAAGTGCTTACCACTCAGCCACATCCCCAGCCTTTACACATCCTTTTGTCTTCTTTTACTTTTAATTGAACTTTATACATTTTATCTATTTAATTTGATACAGGGTCTCCTATCCAGCCTAGACTGACCTCAAACTCACGGTGTACTCCAGGCTGTCCTTGAACTCCTGGTCCTCCTTCCTCTACCTCCCAAGTGTAAGCACCATGCCTGCATACACATACCTTTCTTTACATTTTATCTCTTTATTTTTACTTTGCTGTGTGTGTGTGTGTGTGTGTGTGTGTGTGTGTGAGAGAGAGAGAGAGAGAGAGAGAGAGAGAGAGAGAGAGAGAGAGAGAGAGCATGAGTGTGGAAGTAAGAACACACCTTCAGTGCTCTCTTTCCTGAGGATCCTGTGGGTTTTAAGGATCAAACTCAGGTTGTCAGTCTTGGTGGCAAGTGCCTTTACCCACTGAGCCATATTGATGGCCCTGTAACTTTTGTTTGTTTTTTTGAGACAGGGTTTCTCTGTGTAGCCCTGGCTGTCCTGGAATTCACTCTGTAGACCAGGCTGGCCTCGAACTCACAGAGAGCTGCTGCCTCTGCCTCCTAACTGCTGGAAGTAAAGGCGTGCGCCACCACCGCCCAGCAGACCCTGTAATTTTTTAATAGAATTATAGTACCCAGATTGGGTCCCTTGTTTTCCTTGTTTGAGACAGGTAGATTGTGGAGGTCTCTCTCTTTTTTTTTTTTTTTTTTTTTTTTTTTTTGGTTTTTCGAGACAGGGTTTCTCTGTGTAGCTTTGCGCCTTTCCTGGAAGTCACTTGGTAGCCCAGGCTGGCCTCGAACTCACAGAGATCCGCCTGCCTCTCCCTCCCGAGTGCTGGGATTAAAGGCATGTGCCACCACCGCCCGGCTTTAAACGATTTTTTATAAAGCACAATGAGGACTGTGTGGACCAAATAGTGGGGTGCTTGAAAAGCAAGGGTGAGGTCCCAGTGCCCTACCTCCGAAACTTAACATTTCAAGCAAAGAGAGTTGAGTGGTATAGAGAGTGAGCCTCCTGCCCCCCCCCCACACACACACAGCCCTGCTTTGCAGAGCAGCCTTAGTGCTAGCGTGGCGAGCATGTGCATCAGTGGCTGGCTGGCACCTCGGCGGTGGCCTGAGACACATGCTTTGTTGATTTATGTGTTTATTTATTTTTGGTTTTTTGAGGGTTTCTCTGTGTAGCCCTGGCTGTTCTGGATCTCACTCTGTAGACCAGGCTGGCCTCAAACTCACAGAGATGCACTTGTTTCTGCCTCCCGAGTGCTGGGATTAAAGGTATAGGCCACCACCGCCCGGCCAGATGCTCTTTTTGAAAGTCTGTTTTTAGTTCATGTGTATGACTTTGGTGCCTGCATATATATCTGTACACCAGGATGTGTAGTGCCCATAGAGGGCAGAAGAGGTGTTAGGTCCCCTAGAATTGGAGTTGCAGATGTTTGTGACCCAACATGTGGGCACCAGGGATTTAATTCAAGCCTGATGGACTTAGCTTCTGACTCATCTCTCCAGCCCCAGGTTTTGTGTAAGATCTGGCTTGGTTGGGTGGTTTGTGGTTCATCTGCTGGTGTCCACTGTAGTCCAGCCTCTGTGGCTGTTCCCTGTGGCTGTTCCCGTCTGTAGGTCACTGGGAGGTCTAAGGCTCCAGTCAGACCTCACCTCTGCTTCACCTCTGCTGTGCAGGGGCCCTGTGGGGTAGATTCCTCCACTACTAAGGGAACACACAGAGAAGCCCAGAGTAGTCTAAGGCCTGCCCAGGAGGTGGGAAGTAACATTCAATACTGAGGGAGGAGAGATGAATGTCTGTCGTGGGGGCAGGAGTGCTGTGCATACCAGCCTTGCTCACTGCATCTGCAGTTTCCAGCATGTTGTGAATTTGGATCTCAGCATACATGTGAAAAGCCCGCACAGCACTTATAACCCCACTGCTGGACACAGCAGAGACAGGTGGGTGGTCGGACCTCGATGGCCAGCTGTTCTAGCTGGGTCAGTGAGCTCCAGGTCAGTGAGAGCCTTGCTCAGCGAACAGGGTGGAGAATGATACCTGAGAGGAAGCAGCTGCTGTTGACGTCTGCATTTGACACACACACCCCCTGCACATAGAGAATCGGATACGCACTAGAAAATAAAAATATCACCCTGGGGGTGTTGACGTGACTCAGGGTAAAAGCACTTGCTTCCAGGTCTGATGATGGGTTCAAGCCCTGGGAGCTGTGTGGTAGGATGAAAGGACTCATTTCACCCCAGGCTGTCCTCTGACCTCCACGTCCATGATAGGTAAATGTTAGGGAAGTGCCGCTGGACCGGGGAGATGGCTGGACAGTGCCTGCTGCCCTGCAGAGGACCCAGACCCTCTTCCTGCTCTCTGAGGGTATCCCCCCCCCACGTCATCATTATCGTGCCAGGTGCGGTTGATGCACACCTTTGATCCCAGCACTTGGATGGCAGAGACTAGTGGATCTCCGTGAGTTCTAAGCCAACCAGGTCTATATAGTGAGTTCTAGGTCAACAAGACATAGAGACTCTGTCTCAAAAAAAAAAAACAAAAAACAAAAACAGTGGTAATAAAAATGCTACCATCATGGTATCATCCTGTTTCCCCAGCTTTCAAGAGACATAGGCCGTAGGATTGGTAGGACCAGCCTCTGCTACATACTGGTACATAGTAAATTCCAAGCCAGCCTGGGCTACAGAGTAAAGCTCTATACTTTTTTTTTTTTTTTTTAATTAAAAAAGAGCCCTTTTCTTCTAAGCTGTGTGATGTAAGCATCTGCACTTACTTCCAGGCCAAGGTTACCTGATTTGGCTGATGAGAAATTACACCAGACTTGGGTTGGAGGGCCACAGCAAGACTGAGGCTGTGACAGTTTTATTGAGAGCAATCAGACTTTGTATACCCTTACCAGAAACAGAATATAGTGGCAATGGCCAGGATCAATACACTGTAGTTGCCAGGATATGATGATGTTGCAAGCTCTACGGAGCACACAAGGTTAACGTCTGAGACCAGTGGTCCTGCCGAGCTTCCGTGGCTCCTCCACTACTAAGGGGACACACAGAGAAGCACAGAGTGGCTTCGCTGCCTGAGGGAGTGCCTGGGTTCTCCGGAACTGGAAAGTACACGGTGCCCCAGGAGCCATGAGCTCGAACCTGAACAATCTAGGATGCCTTGCCTCTCAGGCAGCCAGGCCAGGCCAAGCCCTGGTTCCCTGCAGTGTGGCCCACCTCTTTTTATGCTGCCATGAACTAAACAGTGTTTTTCTTTTGAAAATGGTTGAAACCTTTTTCAAAGAAAACGTTGTGGCTTGTGTGTGGCTCATGCTGGTCCCAGTGATGCTCATCTGCTTCTCTTCTGCTCCGTGGCTCCTTTTGTGCACTCTGCTCACATTCCCATCGTGCCCCAGCTACAAGCTGCAGGCCCCATGTTAGAGGTGCACATAGGTTTTTCTCACAGAGATCTCTTGTGAAGTAGTATGGAATGGGAAGTGGATGGGGTGGGTGATTGGCCCCAAGTGACAGCTGCTGACACTGACTGGTGAGCACTCTGGTGTTTGCCATCCACTGATGCTTCCCACACATGGACAGCAGACATGGGGACTTTGAAGTGGCACTGAGCACAGGGGACTGTGGATGCCACCTCGGCCCTCCTGTGCTTTTGGGTGTCTTAACCACAGAGATCCTGCAGGACTACCTGAAGGTGGTGATGGCCCTCAATTACGAGGAGAAGCCGCCTTATGCCATGCTGAGGAACACTCTAGAAGCCCTGCTGAAGGATCTGCGGGTGTCACCCTATGACCCCCTGGACCTCAGGATGGTGCCTTAGGTGGAATCCAGGTGAGGAGGTTGTTGTCTTAACCCCTCACCCCCAACCAGGCTTGTGAGGGCCTGGTTGCCCCAGCCCAGCTCCTCGTAGACCCTTGGTTTCCCCATGGGCTCCTGAAATCAGTTCAAGAGGAAACCTGACAGTAGAACTCAGCCGGGTGATCTGTGGTAGCCAGAACGTTCTGAGGGCACCCAGGTGTGATGATGTGTACCTGCCCCTCTTTTACTGTTTCTTTGAGACAGGGTCTCATGAAGTTCAAATTCTATGTAGCTGAGGCTGACCTTGAGCCCCTGATCCTCCTGTCCGACCAGTCACATTCACCTCATGATTCACCTCATGCCCCCTTCCTGCCCGGCCCTGCCTCCCATCGGCAGTGACTGACTTTGCGCTGCCTTGTCTCAGACCCCTTGCCTCCACACTGCAGGCCCTCAAGGCTGTTGTCCCTCATTGTTAGTGTCCCTCCAGTGCCTCCCAGAAGTGTGCAGCACGGAGGACCTTAACACCCGAAAGTTCCTTGCAACCATGTTTATTATTTTACAGAGCTTCTGACTTGCAGCTTGAAATAGAATGTGAAGTAGTGTATCGAGGCCTTCTGTTTGAACTCATACACCCCTAAAAGAATCCCTTGAGTGCATTCTCGCCGCTCCCTTAGGACATGCGAAGCAGCCTCTCAGTGCTGGAGAACCTGAGTCATCTCCCATAATGTGAAACTTCCTCATCCCTCCACAGTTGTGAATGGAGGTGACTGGATGCTGGTGGCAGCAGTGGCCACACCCTAGGGTCCTCCATCCATGGGCATCCCTGTGATTCCATAATAAACTGTTTTTAATCAATGCCTGGAGAGTCCAGTGTTCACAGTTCTGGGAGAAGCTTTCCCCTCTTCACCCAGCTGCTCAATCCCTTGATTCCAGTGGGCCAGAGTGATAGCGCACACACGAAGCCCAAGGGGCAGAGACCAGCCTTAGCACAGCAAGAAAATGTCAATCAGACAGAATCTTCCAACTGGCTCATTCCTACTTTCATAAAGACAGTCACCCGTCCAGACAGTATGGTACTTCATCTAGCCACCTTCACACCCTCCAGCCTTCTGTTCATACATCCATTCATGCTTCGATCCTTCAGCTACTTTTCTTTCATCCATCTGCCTAGTACTCCATCCTACCAGACAGGGTTTCTCTGCTCTTCTGGAACTCGCTCTGTAGACCAGGCTGGCCTCGAACTCACAAAGATCTGCCTCTGCCTCCTGAGTGCTGGGATTAAAGGTGTGAGCCGCCGCCGCCGCCGCCACAGCCACCACCACCACCACCACCACCACCACCACCACCACCACCACCTAGCCAAGATTTTCTTTATTTATGCATCTGGCTGATTTCACAGCTTAACAAATTGTGACTGGTACTGCAATAAACATGGGCCTGTGGGAATCTCCTGGTGTCATGACTTCCTTTCCTTTAGTGTGTCAGGATTCGTTAATTTTGTTTTATATTTTCTGAGGTACCTCCATACTGGTTTGCATAGTTGCTTCCCAACTTTCCAGTTCCCCGTCAGTGGATAGAATTACGTTTGCCTTCCATCTTCACTAGCCTGGAGTGCTCTGCTCAGCTGTGCTTTGTTTTCTGGATAACCATTCTACGTGAGGAGAACTGGACCCTCACTGGAGCCTGATCTTTGTAATAGTGCCCCGGGGGGTCTGTGTTCTATTCAGTATCCAGTTTTGGGTTTTTGTTTGTTTGCTTGGAGAGGTGAGACAGGACACCACTATGAATTATTGGCTGTCCTGGAACTCACTATGTAGACCAGGCTGAACTCCGATCCACATGCCTCTGCCTCCTGAGAACTGGGATGAAAGGTGTGGATCAGCATACCTGGCTCATTCTTATTTTTCTTTGTCTGCACATGATATTACTTCAGACTTGTCTTCATACTCTGATATTCCTTCTACTTGACCTAGTCCATTGTGAGGTGATAAGCTGGTGATATTTTATTTTTTGAGGAATCGTTTGTGTGTGCAGCATAGACTGGCCTGGAACTCAGAGCAGCCCCTCTGCCTCAGTCTCCCAAGATTTAATGTCTTGAGTTTTTGTTTCCAAGGTTCCTATTTTTCTCTTTTACAAAATCCTTATCTCAAGACTGGAGAAAGGGCTCAGCAGTTAAGAGTGTATATTGCAACAACAACAACAACAAAAAAAAAAGAGTGTATATTGCATTTGCAAGTTCAGTTCCAAGCAACAGGTCAGCTCACAACCATCTGTACTGCAACCAGGAGACTTGATGCCCTCTTCTGGCCTCCATGAGCACCTGCACTCACGGTGCACAGACACACATTGTTTTAGTTACTTTTCTGTTGCTGTGATAAAACACTATGATTGTGGGGGTCTCTGTGACTACCTTGTCCAGCAGAGTAATAATCCACAGGAGGCAAGAAGGTAGTTTGTTGCAACAAGACTTAGTAGCCAGTGTTGGTTCAAACTTTGGAAGTCTGATCCTGAGTAGTTTATTTTAGGAATATTTAAGCACAGCACAATTTGGTGAAAATTTTCATGGTGATAATTAGCTCATTATGTACAATAAAGCTTAAGACATGACTATACTGAAACTCTTTGGTTCTATAGATTGCCTACATGTGACACCTTTCATAAAGATAGGTTTTATAGATTGACATGCTATAATAAGGATCTGGGGGAGACATTTTTTCTATAGGTTAATGCATAATCTAAAAAGAATTTGGCCTCCCCTCCTGAAAGTACAGCTAGCATACCCTTTCATCAGCTTGATACAATATAAATTTTTTTTTTTTTTTTGGTTTTTCGAGACAGGGTTTCTCTGTGTAGCTTTGCGCCTTTTCCTGGAACTCACTTGGTAGCCCAGGCTGGCCTCGAACTCACAGAGATCCGCCTGGCTCTGCCTCCCGAGTGCTGGGATTAAAGGCGTGCGCCACCACTGCCCGGCACGATATAAATTCTTATCCTAATAGTGAAATGTTCCACTAAAGCATGTCCAGTGATTAGGCAAAACCATAACTTATTATAAACCACAGTCATCCTAGGGTCCCCCCTGCTAGGTAGCCTTCCTGAATCTATGGGTTGCAGTCTGATTGTCCTTTGCTTTATATCTAGTATCCACTTATGAGTGAGTACATACCATGTTTGTCCTTCCAAGTCTGGGTTACCTCACTCAGGATGATATTTTCTAGTTCCACCCATTTTACTGCAAATTTCATGATGCCATTGTTTTTCTCTGCTGAGTAGTATTCCATTGTGTATATGTACCACATTTTCTTAACCCATTCTTTAGTTAACAGGCATCTAGGTTGTTTCCAGGTTCTGGCTATTACAAATAATGCTGCTATGAACAAAGTTGAGCATTCCTTGGGTATAAGCCCAAGAGTGGTATAGCTGGATCTTGAGGAAGACTGATTCCCAGTTTTCTGAGAAACCACCATACTGATTTCCAAAGTGGCTGAACAAGTTTGCATTCCCACCAGCAGTGGAGGATAGTTCCCCTTATTACACATCCTCTCCAACATAAGCTGTCATCAGTGTTTTTTATCTTAGCCATTCTGACCGGTGTAAGAAGGTATCTCAGAGTCATTTTGATTTGCATTTCCCTCATTACGAAGGATGTTGAGCAGTTCTTTAAATAACTTTTAGCCATTTGAATACTTCCATTGAGAATTCTGTTTAGTTCTGTACTCCATTTTTTAGTTGAATTATTTGGTGTTTTGATGTCCAGTTTCTTGTTCTTTATATATTTTGGAGATCAGCCCTCTGTCAGACATGGGATTGGTGAAGATCTTTTCCCATTCTGTAGGCTGTTTTGTCTTATTGACTGTGTCCTTTGCCTTACAGAAGCTTTTCAGTTTCAGGAGGTCCCATGTATTAATTGTTGCTCTCGGTGTCTGTACTACTGGTGTTATATTCAGGAAGCTGTCTCCTGTGCCAACATGTTTAAGGCTACTTCCCACTTTCTCTTCTGTCAGCTTAAGTGTAACTGGATTTATGTTGAGGTCTTTGATCCACTTGGACTTGAGTTTAATGGATGGCTATAGATGTCGATCTATTTGCAATCTTCTGCATATCAATACCCAGTTATGCCAGCACCATTTGCTGAAGATGCTTTCTTTTTTCCATTGTACAGTTTTGGCTTCTTTGTCAAAAATCAGATGTTCATAGGTGTGTGGATTAATGTTGGTGTCTTCAATTCAGTTCCATTGATCCACGTGTCTGTTTTTAATGCCGATACCAAGCTGTTTTTATTACTATAGCTCTATAGTAGAGCTTGAAGTCAGAGATGGTGATGCCTCCAGAGGTTCCTTTATTGTACAGGATTTTTTTTTTTTTTTTTTTTTGCTATCCTGGGTTTTTTTGTTTTTCCATATGAAGTTGGGTATTGTTCTTGTGAGGTCTATGAAGAATTGTGTTGGGATTTTGATAGGGATTGAATTGGATCTGTAGATTGCTTTTGGTAAGATTGCCGTTTTTACTATGCTGATCCTACCTATTCAAGAGCATGAGAGATCTTTCCACTTTCTGATATCTTCTTCAGTTTCTTTCTTCAAAGACTTAAGATTCTTGTCATATGGGTCTTTGCCTTGTTTGGTTAGAATTACCCCAAGATATTTTATCTTATTTGTGGCTATTGTAAAGGGTGATATTTCTCTGATTTCTTTCTCAGCCCATTTATCATTTGTATACAGGAAGGGTAGTGATTTTTTTTTTTTAGTTAATCTTATATCCTGCCACATTACTGAAGGTGTTTATCAGCTGTAGGAGTTCCCTGGTAGAATTTTTGGGGTCACTTATGTATACTATCATATCATCTGCAAATAGGAACAATTTGAGGAGTATTGGTATTCACTCTTTGAAATTCTGCACTGAAACCATCTGGCCCTAGGATTTGTTTGGTTGGGAGATTTTTAATGACTGCTTCTATTTCCTTAAGGAAAAACCAAAGTATTAATTAAAAATAAAAACATCCTCCACACAGGGTACTTGAGTAAGAGAAGTTGTTGTGGAATATGAGTTTAAGGTATGTTACATTCATTTATGCTGTGGGATATTTGTCGAATGATGAAAAGATGTATTGTATTCTTTTATGTTACATTTGTTTAACTCTGTAAAGCTGTGTTATTTTGCCTGTCTAAATCACCTGGTTGGTCTAATAAAGTTGGCCAATAGCTAGGCAGGAGAGAGATAGGCAGGGCTGCCAGGCAGAGAATAAATAGGAGGAGAAATCTAGGCTCAAGAGCAAGGACTGAGAAGAGTGAGGAGCAAGAAGAGGAGAAAGAGAAGAGGACTTCAGGGGCCAGCCACCCAGCCACAGAGCCAGCCACGGAGTAAGAAGGAAAGAGGGGTGTTTTAAAGAAAGGTAACAAGCCCAGAGGCAAAATAGTAGTTAAAGAGAAATGGGATAATTTAAGAAAAGCTGGCTAGAAACAAGCCAAGCTAAGGCCGGGCATTCATAAGTAAGAACAAGTCTCAATGTAGTTATTTGGGAGCTGGGTGGTGGGCCCCAAAGAGTGAAAAAAAAACCCAAAACTTAAGAGGTGGCAATCACCGCTGACACCATTGAAGCTCCTGGCTTTCTCAGTCTGCCTAAGCACTGACAGCAAAGGAGGGGTCAGAGGTCATGTGCCACCATCTTTCCATTGCTTCCCTTGTGGCAAGCATTGGCTGCCATTCCTCCCACTACCTTGGCCAGATCTCAAAGGGGTGGAACACGGGTCTGCCAGAAGCAGATTCTCTCCAGAGCCCTTTGGGCCTCACACCCCCAGCCATGAGGACTGCTCTGCAGACTGCTCGTGCAAGGGATGGCAGTTCTCGAGTCACCCCCTGGGCCCTTCCCACCCCCAGGATTGCTCCCATGACTTCACTTCCTCATACTCTGAACAAGCTTTGGGAAGCACATGTTTTTTTGTGGGGGAGGGGTGTTTTTCGAGACAGGGTTTCTCTGTGTTGTAGCTCTGGATGTCCTGGATCTCACTCTGTAGCCCAGGCTGGCCTTGAACTCACAGAGATCCACCTGGCTCTGCCTCCCAAGTGCTGGGATTAAAGGCATATGCCACCACCACCAGGCTTTTTTCTTGTTTTTGAGACAGGGTTTCGCTATGTTACAGAGCCCTGGCTGTCCTGGAACTCGCTCTGTAGACTAGGCTGGCCTCAAACTCACTAGAACCTCCTGCCTCTGCCTCCTGAGTGCTGGGATTAAAGGCATTGTAATCAAACTTGCTCAAAAGATGACTCGGACAGCTGCAGGACACAGATGTTTAAATAAGCCCCTGCCTGCATGTAATCTTGTGGAGTTTGCCTTTCTGAACCCTGGGGTGATATGGCTGGGGGCTGCATCTTAGGAGTGCTCTTGGGTAAATCAGTCCTGGTGCCAGTGTCTGATAAAAGCCTCCCCTTTTTGAAGTTGATTCATGGTCATGGTGAATCTCTGAGCGCCCCCGGACGCGTAACATTCTGTTTCCTGAGACCCTGGTGCAAGTGCAGAGAATACCAAAACCAGTTCGCTCTAGTTCCCAAACGGGCTGTCTGCTTAGACAGACACAGCTGGCTGGGAACGTTCCCACCTACCTTCATTCCCAGCAAAGGTGTCATGTTACCTAGAACCCTGCCCTGGGGTGCTGTGTGTCCATTCCTCCAGGTTCCTGCCCTGTTTGAGTTCCTGTCCTCACTTCCTCCAGTGATGGATGACAATGTGGAAGTGTGAGCCAAATAAACCCTTTCCTCCCCAACTTGCTTTTGGTCAAGGTGTTTCATTACAGCAGTAGAGAAAGAACCCTTAGACAAGTTGGTTCCAGGATAGTGGGGTATTGCTGTGACAGACCCCACCATTTTTTTTGGGGGGGGGAGTGTATAAGGACTGTGCAACTTGGGATTAGAAAAGCCACTGAGTGTTCAGATCTCAGTGGGCTCCTGTTCTGTAGGTGCTTCGAAGATATTGGGGTTAGTGCAGACAGTGGCGTTCTGGTTAGGTTCAGAGGGAAGATTAAACTCTCTCCTGGGCCTTTTGTGTGAAGAATGTGTGGTGTCTGGTCAGCTGGGGCTGAGGTCAGCTGTGATTAACAAGAGCCCAGCACCCTTGAAATGAAACCTTTGTGTTACTGGGACAATATTGATGCAGGTTAGCTGGAGCTGATCAGGGATTAAGAAGAGCCCAGCATCACTGAAGTTTTCTGGGAAGTTTCCTAAGAGTCAGCACACACAAGCTGTGTTCCACAGGCAGCTAAGGTTGTAGCTCCTGCTGGCAGCTGAACTTGGTAGTTTAAGAGTCACCCAGGTAGTATACTGGTTTTGAAGGCATGAAGTGGTCATGGAAAGCAGCTAAGGCTTGGCACTGTGAAAGGCCACAAGAGGCTGTTGGTGAAGGTGTAGCCAGAGTAGCAGTGGAAGCCCCCTGGATTGAAGGGGTCATGGAGAAAAGTTGAGGCTTTGTATCATAAAGAGAGCCCTGGAGAACTCTTGGTGAAAGTCTGGCCCATTTGCAGAAGACCTCTGAATTTTGGAGATGCCAGTTCTGTGGGGTGACCACCAAGGACAGCAGCATTGGTGGAGTGGAGCCTATCAGAGCTTAGACTAGCTGTGTGTGCTGCAGAGGACGGAGCCAGAGAAGTGACCCAAGCCCTTTAAAGGATCCCAAAAGATCGTGAATGGATCGCAGACATTGGACGTTGTGTTGAGTTTGATTTTGATTTGATTACAACTGTGATTCTTCCCTTTTGAAGTAAGTATTTATTTTTTATTTTACTTTTTTTTTTTTTTTTTTTTTTTTTTTGGCTTTTTGAAACAGGGTTTCTCTGTGTAGTTTTTGTGCCTTTCCTGGATCTCGCTCTGTAGACCAGGCTGGCCTCGAACTCAGAGATCCACCTGCCTCCCGAGTGCTGGGATTAAAGGCGTGCGCCACCACCGCCTGGCTGTGTTTGACTTTTTAAAGATTGTGGGACTTGAGCCAGGCAGTGGTGGCACACAATTTTAATCCCAGCATTTGAGAGGCAGAGGCAGGCGAATCTCTGTGAATTTGAGGCCAGCCTGGTCTACAGAGTGAGTTTCAGGACAGCTAGGGCTGTTACACAGAGAAACCCTGTTGTGGAATATTTGTTTAACTAAGCAAAGATGTGTTACATTTGTTTATGCTGCATTTGTTTAACTATGTAAGGATGTGTTGCCTTGTCCGCCTGAGGCACCTGATTGGGCTAATAAAAAGCTGAATGGCCAATAGCTAGGCAGTAGAGGGACAGGCGGGGCTGAGGGGCAGAGAGAATAAGGAGAGGAGAGAGAACAAGAGAGAAGAAAGGGAGATGCCCAGGGTCAGCGAGCCAGGCAGCTGCCAGACAGACAGACCCAGGTAGGACAGACAGAATGAAAGGTAAAAAGCCCCAAGGCAAAACACAGACGAAGAGAAACAGGTTAAAGTAAGTTATAAGAGCTAATGGGACAAGCATAAGCTAAGGCTGAGCATCCATAACTAATAATGAGTCTCCACATCATGACTTGGGAAGTGGTTGGTAGCCAAAGGAAAGCCTGCTACAAAATGCTGTTTTGAAAAAAACAAGGGCTGGAGAGATGGCTCAGTGGTTACGAGCACTGGCTGCTCTTCCAGAGGTCCTGAGTTCAATTCCCAGCAACCACGTGGAAGCTCACAACCATCTGTAATGAGATCTAGCTCTCTCTTCTGGCATGCAGGCATACATGCAGGCAGGTCACTGTATACATAATAAATAAATCTTTAAAAAAAAGAACAACAGCCGGGCGGTGGTGGCGCTCGCCTTTAATCCCAGCACTCGGGAGGCAGAGCCAGGCAGATCTCTGTGAGTTCGAGGCCAGCCTGGACTACCAAGTGAGTCCCAGGAAAGGCACAAAGCTACACAGAGAAACCCTGTCTCGAAAAACCAAAAAAAAAAAAAAAAAGAAAAGAAAAGAACAACAAAGATTGTGGGACTTTTAAAGTTTGGATTTGAGGAGTGGGATTCAAGACAGAGTTCCTCTGTGTATGCCTGGCTGTTCTAAAATTCATTCTGTAGACCTGGCTGGCCTCCAACTCAAGAGATTTGCCTCTGCCTCCTGAATGCTGGGATTGAAGGTGTGTGCCACCACGCCTGGCCTAATTTGGAATATTTTATATTGTGATATTATTAATGTGAGATCTTGGGAATGAATAAGAAAGGAAAGGTTGCCAGGCGGTGGTGGCGCACACCTTTAATCCCAGCACTCAGGAGGCGGAGGCCGGTGGATCTCTGTGAGTTTGAGGCTAGCCTCGTCTAGTGAGTTCTAGGACAGGCTGCAAAGCTACACAGAGAAACACTGTCTTGAAAAACAAAAACAACTAAAGAAAGCAAAGGTTGTGGCTTAGTAGTAGTGTCTGTGTGTCAAGCTGACAAGGGGTCAGTTGTGCTGGCTCATTTTATGTCACCTTGATACCAACTAGAGTCACTAGAGAGGAGAGAGCCTCAACTGAGAAAATGCCCATAGGGTGTTTTTTTAGTTAGTGATTGATGGGGCATGGTCCAGCCCATTGGTGATTTCCATCCCTGGCCTGGTGGTCCAGGGTTCTATAAGAAAGCAGGCTGAGCAAGCTATGGGGAGCAAGCCAGTGAGCAGCACTCCTCAATGGCCCCTGCATCAGCTCCTGTGTCCAGGATCCTCCCCTGTTTGAGTTCCTGTCCTGACTTCCTTCCGTGATGAACAGTGATGTGGAAGTGTAAGCCAACTAAACCCTTTCCTCCCCAACTTTCTTTTGGTCGTGTGTTGTGGAATAATCTTTTTGTACGCTGTGAAGATTTGTCACTCCGATTGGTTTAATAAAAAGCTGAACAGCCAATAGCTAGGCAGGATTTTCAGGGCAGAGAAGATGCTTGGAAGAAGAAGGGTGGAGACCAGGAGAATGGCCAGCCAGCGACAGAGGAAGCAGGAGCAGCATGGGCAGTACAGAGTAAAGGTGATCAAGCCACAAGGCAGGACGTGAACAAACAGAAATGGTTAATTTAAGTTATAAGAGCTATAGAAGCAAGTCTAAGATGTTGACCAAGCTTTCATAAGAAGTCTCTGTGTCATGATTTGGGAGCTGGCAGGGGGACAGAAAAATTCACCTATAGTCATGGTGTTTGGGGGGGGGGAAATCCCAGAGAAGGAAATTCAAAAGACTAAACTCGGACTGGAGAGATGGCTCAGTGGTTAAGAGCACTGGCTGCTCTTCCAGAGGTCCTGAGTTCAATTCCCAGCAACCACATGGTGGCTCACAGCCATCTGTAATGAGATCTGGCATGCAAGCAGAACATTTTTTTTGGGGGGGGGTTTTGGTTTTTCGAAACAGGGTTTCTCTGTGTAGCGCCTTTCCTGGAACTCGCTTTGGAGACCAGGCTGACCTCGTACTCACAGAGATCCGCCTGCCTCTGCCTCCTGAGTGCTGGGATTAAAGGCATGTGCCACCACTGCCTGGCTCAGGCAGAACATTGTATACATAATAAATAATAAATCTTTAAAAAAAAAAAAAACTAAACTCCATTCCCACCTCCTCAGGGACCTCCATGCTTAAAGCTGCTCCCTGGGCATCTCAGACACCCAGAAAGGGACAGTGGACAGAAGTACCTGACCCCTGAGAGTGGGCGTCTCAGACACCCAGAAAGGGACAGTGGACAGAAGTACCTGACCCCTGAGAGTGGGCGTCTCAGACACTCAGAAAGGGACAGCGGACAGAAGTACCTGACCCCTGAGAGTGGGCGTCTCAGACACCCAGAAAGGGACAGTGGACAGAAGTACCTGACCCCTGAGAGTGGGCGTCTCAGACACCCAGAAAGGGACAGAGGTCAGAAGTACCTGACCCCTGAGAGTGGGCATCTCAGACACTCAGAAAGGGACAGTGGACAGAAGTACCTGACCCCTGAGAGTGGGCGTCTCAGACACTCAGAAAGGGACAGTGGACAGAAGTACCTGACCCCTGAGAGTGGGCATCTCAGACACTCAGAAAGGGACAGAGGTCAGAAGTACCTGACCCCTGAGAGCGAAGTGTACAATACAGTTACCAGCATTCTGTGCTCGTGATAATAGCTGTCCTCAAGAATGGAGAAGACACAGGGAGGGGCCTCCAGCGAGCAGGTCAAGTGGCAGTATGTCTCAGAGGTTCACACGGGGCCCCCTCCGGGGTCTGGTCTCTCCTCCTGTCCTGACATTCCTGCCCCATGCTGGGGGCCTACAACCCCATGCCATCCCCTGGACAGAGGGTTGTGGGGTCCAAGAAACCTCACAAACCACTCCTCTGCAGGGAAGCCCTCATGACATGGGGTCACCAGGGTGACTGCTTTGCTTCCTCTCTGCCTGCCTCAGTGTCATCCCAGCATCCCACACAGCTCCGCTGGTGCACCGCCCAATGCAAAGCTGGTTGACAGCCTCAGACCAGAGGGTTAGAGCAACCTAGGGCCTCCTTAGATGCCAGCCAGCAGGAAGGTTCCAGTGTCCCTTTGAGAGTTCCTGGTTCATACAGCCCTCTATCACACCAGCTTCTGTTGGTTCTTTGCTCTTTTGTGGGTATGGATGTTGGGGGGCGGGGGCATCAGTCTCCCATGCATTGAGCAGCTGCCTTTCTCAAGGTGAACAGGGAGGCAGCTGTCACGAGGAAGGATACACCCTCTTCTCCAGGGCCTTTCTGCAGGGTAGGAAGCCCACCACCTACCACAGTGACACAGGTCAGAGACCTGTGATGCCAAAGAGTCTTCTGCTGTTTGAAAGATCACATGTAACCCAGGATGGCCTCAAATTCAATTTACAACTGAAGATAAACTTTGGTTCCTGATCCTCTTGCCTTCACCCAGAGTGCTAGGATTACAGGTGCGCCAGCCAGGCCTGGTATGTGCAGGGTTAGGGTTAGAACACAGAGCCTTGTGCCTGCTTGGCAAGCACTTTCCCAACTGAGCCTCATCCCCAGCCTCCTAAGAGGCTTTTGTTTCAGGAGCACATGGACACAGTCCTAAACCTGGTTACCAGGATTATCCATCCCCAGGCCAAGCTCATTCTCCACACTCCCTCCCTGCCCAGGCTTTGCTCCACACTGGCCTCCCCTGTTGTTCCTCACTCTCCCCAAATGTCTAACCACACCCCCCCCCACTTCTTCCCTCTTCTTTGCACACAGTACTGAGTGTCCCTTAGCCGTCTGCTTCAGACTGGACCCAGACCCTCTTGGACACCGGGTACATAGGGCTTCCCCAGGCCATGACGGGGTCTCAGTTGTTCTAGAGGACCTCGTTTGTCAGTGTGGGAGAGCTGGGTGCAGAATCTGGGTAGGGTGCACGTAGGTGGCCTGGTAGGTAGGTGGCCTGGTAGGAGCAGCCCCAGTGACTGTTGGGGTCTCCTGCAGCAGTGCTGGCTCCACACAGGGCCACTGTCAGCTGCCTCCAGGGGATTATTTGGGACCTGCTGCAGATTCCAGTGTTCCTGTGGGTGACCCCAGTACTTAGTCTGCAACTCCTTAAAAGGTCAAACTGATGCTAGGTGGCTCAACGTGGCCAGTATAATCCATACTAACCCAAATGTACCTCTTGGCTGGCCAGTTGTCATGGGAACAAAGATCCCTCAAGCGAACAGGACTTGGCAGGTGCTTACCCTAAAGACTGACTCCCTCCCAGAGCTCTGGGGAGCCCACTCTCCACCACCTTTCCTTTCTTGGACCCACAGCACCATGTGTCTGCCCCCAGGCGGCTTCCTCAGACAGTCCCATTAGGACACTTCTTCCCTCCAAGTCTCTCAGTTTCCTTACACTGTGACTTCACTGACAGTCTTTATCCTCCACACTGCTTGGTGCAAGGCCATGAATCACACAGGTGGCTGCTGGGGACTGGACTCGGGGCTTCTGGGAGAGCAGTGTGCACTGTCAGCTGCTAGCTTGTTATTCGGGATCTATCCTGGAAACTGAGTCAGGTCCTCAAGCTTGCTGAGCAAGCTCGCCTGCTACTGCAGGGCCAGCCCCGTCTGACGGCATCCTTGGTGTACATGCTGTGATTACTGCTGGTTCGTCGTCTTTCTCCTGCTGCCAATGGGAACAGTAACAGCCTCCGGCTCAACACGGCACGGCGCTTGTGTCTCCACTCCTGGTCTTGCCAAGCGGATGTACTTGTAAATATTACTAGTTACCTTTGGTGTGGCTTCACCGTTCTGTCAGAGGTGGGCTCACTCTGTAGCCTAGGCCAACCTCAAACTTACAGCAATCCTTCTGCCTCAGCCTCCCAAACGCCGGGACTGCGGTCTGACTTCCTTCTCTTAGGCTGGGCACATCCCGTGGCGCTTCGGTCTCGGCCTTTGGACTGGTCTCGGTTGCCCTATGACTTCCCTGAGCCCCTCTCCAAGACAAGACGCACAGGCCACAGGAAGTTCTGCACTTTATTTGTGCCCACAACCCCTGGATGATCAGCCCCACTAGACGCGACCCTTCCCCAACACCTGCACGAACACTGATTCTCTCCAGAGCTAAGATGACCCCTAGTTACCCACTACAGCCACCCTCCTCTCCCTTGGCCGGCTCTCCTGCTCCGAGGACCTGGCTCCTCCCCTTGGCTGCCTTCTCTTGGTGTTCCACGTCCCTGCCTTAAAACCCTCCCTCCCTGACTAGTCCTCATCAGCTACTCTGAGTGGCTTCCTGCCTTACCTCCATGCCAGGCCGGCAACCCCCCACACCCAACTAAGGACTACCTGCAAAAAACACACTTGCTTTAGCCTCCAGAAACCAGGGATCAGGCTGGATCCTCAAATTCCCTGAGGGCCCTGGTTCCTCAGTTGCACTGAAGGGGTACAGAAACTGACTAAGCCAAATGACCCACAATGGGGGTAGGTGGGAAACTCCACACATGGATGGATAGGAGAGTGGAAGGGGGGGCTGGAATAAAGCTGGAAGCAGAGGGAGCCTGGGCCTGCCCCCTAGGTGCTGCGGGTCCTCTGGCTTCGGGCCTTGTACACCTCGATTAGCAGGTCCTTCACGTACTGGATCTCCCGCTCCACTGACTCGGCCCGCTCCCTGAGCTCCCGGTTCCGGGCCTCCAGCCCCTGACACTCGCCCTCCAGGGCCTCGCCCTCTGCCCGCTTCCTCTGGCGGTACCTGAGAGCCGCTGACTTGTTCTGATCTCTCTTCTTCTGCTTGCGGTCCCCTCGGGTGCTGGCAGGACTAGGGTAGGGGGCTGGGCGGGGCGGTGAAGGCAGAGGGGCCAGAGGAGGCGGCGGCTGCTGGGGGACAGGCAGGGTTGCCAAGCCTGCATCCCCTGGACCAGCATCACTGCGGCAGTAGACAGCCAGCAGGTCCAGGGTATCCAGAGCAGGGGGCTGAGGGAGGTCAAAGGTGGGCAGGGGCAGGGGCAGGGGCAGGGCGGGTGCTGGTGGCGGTGGCGGGGAGGGTGGTGGGAGGAGTGGGGCATCCAGGAAGAAGTCTTCCATCTGTTCTAGCTCCTTCTTGAGCAGGGATGCCATGGCTTCCAGGTCAGGGGGGGCTGGAGAGGGTGGGGGGAGGGTCCCTGGGGGCAGAGGGGCCTCCAGAGGGAGGAGGGCCGTGAAGTCAACCCGCTCTGTCATCCAATCAGAGAAGCCGTCACCTGAGGATGGAAGGGGTACATAAAAGGCCCCTGAGGTCTGTCCTTTACCCACCTGATGCTCACTCCTGTCCCATTCACTCAATGTGACAAGTGACCAGCTAGCCAGCCATCAAATCTATACATCTGTCAGCAGACCAGTAAGTCAGGGCAGAAATCAGTGAGCCAGGCAACCAACACACCCACACCCACTAACTAGTCAAGCAGTCAACAGACCGACTAGCTTACCCACCAAGCCACTAACTAATGAATTAACCAACTAATCAGTGAGCCATAGAATCTACCAACAAACAAACCAGGCACCAATAGCCAGCCAATCATACAACAAACCAACCAACCAACCAGTCAACCATAGTTTACCAAACAACCAACAAACTGACCCACTAAAAGTGAATGAGGCAACCAACCAATCAGCCAATCATCCAGTTCAGTAGCCAACCAAGTAACCCATGAAGTAGGCAATGAACCAGTGAACCAGAGTTCACCAGCCAACAATCAGCTAACCCACTAACCAATGAACCAGTCAACCAACCAACCAGCCAATCAAACAGTTCACCAGACAACTTGTTGATAAACTAATTAACTCACTAATCAATAAGCCAATCAATGAGTCAAATCAGTCAACCAATCAAGTCAGCCAATCAACCAATTAATTTACCAACTAACCAATGAAATAATCAGCCAACCACTCAGTGAAGCAGCCAACCAACTAATGATCCACCCACAAAAGTCAGCTGTTGTTTCTATAACCATTCTCTTTTCTGTAGGGCTGATGGACGGCACCCACCCCCCACCTATGTTTTCTCTCATTGACTCATTTATTCACTTATTTATTTATTTGAGATAGGGTTTCATGTAGTCCAGGTTGGCCTTGGACCTGCTCTGTAGCTGAGGACAGTTTTAAACTTCAGGTCCTTCTGCCTCTCTCCCAGGGTGCTGCTCTCTCTCTCTCTCTCTCTCTCTCTCTCTCTCTCTCTCTCCTCTCTCTCTCTCACACACACACACACACACACACACACACACACACACACACACACACACACACACACTCCATCTATTCATTCTTGTTTTCTGTTTTTGAGAAGCCTAGGTTGGCCTGCAACTCGTGGGCTCAAGAGGATGAGAAGCCCCTTGAACAGGGGAACCACAGGCTTGTGCCACCAGGGGCAGCAACTCATTAATTACTGAAATCCCGGCCTGGGCCAAGCATCTGTTGTACAGTCACAAGAGACTGCTGTCTGCCCGAGTCTCTTATCACGCTCCTTTCTTCTCATCCCCCAGCCCTCGGTTCAGATGCTGTCTAAGGAGAAGGCTACGGGACTTCTCAGCTAGGTCTTCCGTCACTTCCGGCTCAGTGCTGTTTTCCACTTCTGTCTCTTGTGTTTTCTGATGTTCCATGAGCTTAGGGATCCCTTGAACCCTGAACACCTACAACCGCGCTGGGCACACTGCGGCCCTCAGCACCGATCTCGCGAATGAATGAATTCTTCCCTTTTCTGCCCCCTCCCCCGCCTCCAGCATCCTTACCTGCCAGGGGCTCTCCCCCCCCTGGAAGCCCGCCCTCCAGGGCTCCCCCAAGGACCTCGTAGGGGCCCAGGGGGGCAGGGGCCAGGGGGAGTTTCCCATAGTCTACGAGCCAGCCCAGCCCGCTAGCTGGGAGCAGGGCCCTGTCCAGCTCCAGCCCCAGGGTCGCCAGGAGTGACATGGCTGAGGCGCAGGCGCAGGGCACCGATGGCAATGGAGGCCACACCAGCAGCGGGGCGGCAGCTTGGGAGACTGTTCAGCTGGGTGAAGACGGGCACCAAGACCAAGGTGGCGGACCTGTGAGGGAGACAGGGGGTGGGGTGGGGTGGGTCACTGCCGCTTGACCCACAGGCCGCTCACACTTCCCTTCTCTCCCCAGATTCCAGAGAGCCACACATTCCCGCGGGGAGCCTGGACACGGAAGCCCAGCGCAGGGGTGACGCCAGCCCCTCCTGCCCTCCTCAGCTCCTGCTCATCACAAGTGTGGCTCCCAAGGGAGCCCCCTAGCCAGGCCCCTTCTGCATCAGTGTTTCCACTAGGTTCCATTCCCTTTGCAGTCCACCGACCCCACAGGGGTGCCCTTCATCAGTGCCACACTCTCCAGTGCCACTCTCCCCCTAAGTTTCAGGTGACTTCCACAGACACTACACGAAGCCCCGCCCTCCACTAGCCCGTCCCCAGAGGCCGCCCGCGGCCCTAGCTCCGCCTCCTTCCTAAAGGCGTTCCTAAGCCTTGTCCTCCCTGTCAATCTACGCCAGTCCCCGCCCTAGAAGGTCCCTGATTGGAGGGGAGCTGGGCCTGAGTCAGCGCCTCAAAGAACCCGGGCCGTCTAAACCCCACCCTCCCTTTCCGCCTGTCAGCCAAGCATCAAAGCGCACGCTCAGTCCCTGAAAGCCGTCCACTGTGGCGTCACTAGTGCGCATGTTTAGCTGACTACCGGCTGCCCTTCCTTGTTCAGGCCTCGGGTGGGCTAGTGCGCGTGCGCAACAGGGTGTGTGCCGCATCCTGGGAGTGGAGGGAGGAAAAGGATCTGGGAAGTAGCGCGCAGGCGCGCGAGCCGACCCTAAGCCTCCCCCACTGCCCCTCCAGCTCTCCGGAAGCACACCCTCCCCCACGGCTCGAGCCAAGTGCGCATGCTCAGCGGGCCCGCCGGCCACCTTCCCCCTCTTCTGCGCCTGCGCGGCCGTGGTTCCGCTCTCGGCCTCCCCACCCCCCGCGAGGTCGGCCAGTGAAGCCCCGCGAGCTCTGGGAAAGGGCGGGAAAGGCGGTTGGAGAGGGAGGGGCGAGCGGTTACTCACTCCATGGCTGCGGAAAGAAGAGGCGACGGCGGCGGCGGCGGCCTCGGCTGAACGATCGGTGGGAGCAGAGAGTGCTGGCGCGGTGAGCGCGGGGACAGGGCCGGGGCACGACGGGATCACGGCTACAGAGCCATGGCGGAGGCCGAGCGGGCGGAGGCGGCGTGGCGGGAGCGTTAGAGGAATGGTTCTGAGACGATCGAGAATGAGGCGGCCCCGGGGCCTGGCGACAAATATACTGGGGGCGGCGCAGCGCGGGCGCCTGGATCCCTCCGCGCCCCGCCCCCGCGTGGCCCCGACGGGGCGGTGGCGACCCCGGGCCGCCATGCCGCCCGGACCCTCCGGACGCACGCCTCGTGCGGAGGGCTGGGGCTCGATCTCCTGGTTTGATGGGATCCTACCCCATCTCTCACACACCCGCAGTCAGCGCCTCTCGTTCTCTCTCCCTGGTTCGCGAATTTGCCACCAGTCCCCAACCGATGTCTCCCCCCGAGAGCCTTCGTGGGTCGCGCCTGTCGTGGGGTGGCGGCGAGCTGAAGCTAGCTGAGGCTTCAGGGCCGAGTTGAAAGCAGGAACAGCAAGATATTGTCCCCAAAATGTTTGTAGATAGGTGTATAAACGTACAAATGGAGCAGCTATGGAAACTAGGCCACGAATTCCTCATCACAGGGCGCCTAGTTCAACTTTTTTTTTTTTTAAACATATATATATTGTGTGTGTGTGTGTGTGTGGTTAGAGGACCAACTCTCAGGAGTCGCTTCTCCCACCATGCGGTCCCAGACTTGGAACTCGGTCAAAATGTTTGGCAGCCTTGACCCCCTGAGTCACTTCACCTCCTTCTTCTGTTCGGTGTGTTTTGTTTTAGTTAAGAACCCTGGGATGAGCTCTCCGTCTCTCCACCCAAACCCTTAGCCATCAACGTTCATCTGGTGATGTGTGTGGCCCACCTCCCAGGGTTTCTCTTTGCCATCTTACTCTAGTTCTCATTGTTCAGGCTGGTGCTCAGCCCTGCTGGCCTCTTAGCTCTCATCAGATGGCTCCTTGTTTTGCCCCTTGCTCTGACTTCCTTTCAGTCCTTGGTCTCTTGCTGAGCCCACTAGATAATTGTCTCCTGGCCCTGTCTAAAATAGGACGTTTATTTCCCATTCAGTGTAAGAAGCCCTCTTGTCCTTCCCCGGGCTGGTGCATGAGCTGTGTTTCCTACCCCGTGGCCATCTATCTGTATCTGTATGTTTGTGGCAGCTGAGAGACTGAATCCACATCCAAACTGGGGGTGAAGATGGAGCTCAGTAGAATGCTTGGACATAAACTGGGGTTGGTGCTACCTGTAATGCCAGCGTTTGGGAGATGGAAGCAGAAGGACTCATGAGTTCAAGCTGTTTTTAAGAAAGCAAAGATTAGCCGGGCGGTGGTGGTGCACGCCTTTAATCCCAGCACTCGGGAGGCAGAGCCAGGCGGATCTCTGTGAGTTCGAGGCCAGCCTGGTCTCCAAAGTGAGTTCCAGGAAAGGCGCAAAGCTACACAGAGAAACCCTGTCTCGAAAAACCAAAGAAAAAAAGAAAGAAAAAAAAAGAAAGCAAAGATTAAAGGCCAGGCCTGAGCCGCTGAGTGATCGCTCAAGTGGTAGTCTCTGAACTTGGCGATCTGAGACCTGTCCTCAGGACCTGTGTGGTGGGAGGAGAAAGTTGTCCTCTGACCTCCCTGCACTTGAGTGGTGGCATGTCTGCATACTGAATACGAGTGTGATTTGTAAAAAGTTCAAGGCTTGCGTGGACGAGAAAGTGAGTTCTTGGCCCATCTAGGGAATTTACCAAAAAAAAAAAAAAAAAAATTATAATGGGCTGGGGTTGTAGGTCTGTGGTAGAGTGCTGCTTTCGAGGTCCTGGGTTCCATCCCTGGTATTGGAAAAGAAGAAAAAAGCAGGTGGGCAAAGCTGATTTTGAAAATTACAAGAAGGAAGAAGTCCTTGGGAGCTGACCATCTTCCCTTGGAGTGAGCACTCGTGTCCGCTGCCTGTGTATGAGCACAGGTTCTGTAGCCACGTGTCCCACTTGCCACTATGGGGCTGTGGTAAGTCTGTGTGGAGTGTGCTTAAGCTGGTCGCTGAGAGAAAGGCTGCTACAAATACAGAAGTGGATGTGTTCTGTCTCCACGGCTTGCCTTCAAAATATCACCGGTCTTCCACTTTTTTCTCTTTTCTTGTGGTATGCATTAGGGATTGGATTTGGATGCCTTGTATTGAATAGGCCAAGCCCTCTTGTACTGAGCTACATCTCCACCCCATAGAGGTGTGTGTGTTGTGTGTGTTTTGTTTTGAGAGTCTCTTGCATTCCACACTGGCCTTGAACTTGGCTGTGTAGCTGAGGATGGCCTTGCACTACTGAGTCTTCTTGCCTTTACCTCCCAAGTGCTGAGATGACAGGTGTGCACCCTACCTTTGTAGGTGATGCTGGGATAGACCCAAGGGCTTCCTGCATGCTTCATCCCTGGTCCCTTTCCCAGAGGTGTTTTATTCTTGAGACAGTATACTATGTTGCAGTGCCCATGGTGCTCTTAGTTTTGGTTTCTTGAGACAGGGTCTCTCTGTGTAGCCCTGGCTATCCTGGAACTTGCTCTGTAGACCAGGCTGGCCTCGAACTCATAGAGGCATGCCAACACCGCCCAGCAATTTGGTATTTTAAAGTAAACTTTTGGAATAATCAGAGGTTGCAAAGACAGCACAGAAACACAAAGTCCTGTGGGGAGCCAGGAGCAAGGGTGGAGCTGCTTGGAACTCTTTTCTGGTGCGGAGGGGCCTGAGCTGAGGAGTGAGGAGGCTGGTTGCAGGCAGTTGCATCAGCCCTGGCTCTGATGGGTAGGAAGGGGTGAGGGAATTCTCTGGGGGCCACAGAGCACCTGGCAACAGCTCCCGGGTAACAAAGCCCTGGGTAGGAGGTCCCAGAGCAGCAGTGGGGAGGGGTACTTGGAGGGGTGTGCCTGGGCAGAACCCAGAGAATCTGGGGCTTTGGGCTAAGAAGAAAGCCTGGCATCCCAGAGGCCCCTAACTTGGAAACCAAGACTGAGGAAAAGGGGGAAAGAATTGTGCATGACCACAGTTGTCCTTGATAGAGCAGGGTTCCCCGCCCTGCCAGGGTCCCGTGAGTCCTCAAACCCAGGCCATTACCTAGGTTGGTTCTTTGCTTCAGTTGCCAGATGCTACCCATACCAGCCTGCCCCAGAGGAGACATACTTTACCTGATCTGCTTTTTAATTTTTGGTTAGTATGCAAAGAGAGGTTTCATTGTGACACTTCCTATATGTCTTTGTTCTTGTCCACCCAGCTGCTTCCCTCATTACCTGTACTGTTGCAGCAAGCCCTGGTTTCCCAATTGAGGGAACAACAGCCCTATGTGATAGAAAAGGCTTGGGCTTTTTGGTGCCTGTGGCTAAGGGTTGGTCCGCCTGCTTGTGTCTTGGTTTCCATCTGCAGAGCAGGGTGAGCACCGGCCCGTCAGTTGACAATATGAGTGCATGGGGCATCATGGCTGGCTGTTTGCCGACTGAGAGGACCCACCTGGTACAGGGAGGTGATGAGTTCATCAGCACACACTGCAGTGCGTGGGACTAAGGGTGCGGCCGAGGGAAAGCTCTTCCAGGAGCTCAGGGTCTGGTGGAGCTTCCCTTCCTGCCCCCACCACACTTGTACATTCTGACCTGCCTAACGGACGGATGTCTGTGTACATGACCATCTCCTCCAGTACACAGAGGACAAGGTCAGGACTTTGTTTTCCCAGAATCCTCCCCACAGCCCCCAGCACTGGGCCACCACCCACACACACCAATAGTCAGCAATGCCATAATCCCCACACAGTGCTGGGGAGCAAGTTAAGCCATGTCACTAAGGCCAGGGGGCAGGGGTTGGAGGTGGGCGTCCTGGCAAACAAGGGCCCGAAGGCCAAGGCCAGCTCAGCTGGGGAAAGGGCAGTGCCACGTGGCCAGGTGCTCAGAGTTCTCCAGAGGCCGCCTTTGTAACTCATCACCACCGCTTCTGCGCCAGCTCCCGCGTTGTGGGTGTCACCTGTACTGGTTTATCCCCCCTTGCTGCTATGACAGGTGGAACTTAAAAGACTTGGACAGCGTACACTTGCCACCTTAGAATTCTGGAGGTCCCCAGGGGTCCTGGCCATACAGATATCTAGAGGTGGTCTCGTTTTTGAGGGTGTGGCCCCTTGTACCCCTCAGGCCTGCCTCTGCCTCCACACTGGCAGCTTCTCCTTCCTCTGCGCTTCCTGCTTTCCTTACAGAAGCCCTGAGTTTGCACGTTGGGCCTCCTCAGATAACCCAGGGTGACGGAGTCTGGGAGGAGCCTTCATATGACTTGTCTGCGCGGAATGCTTTGCCAGTGGGACAGTGTCCACAGGCCGGGGACTGGTGTGGGTGAATCTTGGGTGGCCATCATCCAACCTGTGTCATCCAGGAGCTACATACATACCCTTAGCCTGAGTAGAGGGAAAGACCAGGGGAGACGGGTAGCAGTTGACACTAGTGTTCTGGAACTCAGAAGCCAGTCCTGATCACTGTGTGCTTGGAACCTTGGTGAAGAAAACAGGGACAGTGACGGCGACTTCAGGGCAGTGATGGTAGAGGGTTAGTTGTGAACAGGCCCAGGCGTCAGGACTAAGCTGTTCCAGAGGGACAGGAGGGCCCTCTTGAGCACCCCAATCACACCTGAAAGGGATTGCTGATTGAGCTGGGCAGCTGCTGAGTTGATAGGGAATATGGAGGTCTAGATTTTGTCTGAGGTTCAAGTTTAGACTATTGGCAAGTACTTGAGAAGAACTTGAATTCCCCACCAATTTGTGTCTGGTCCCTTGGAGCTTTAGCGTGGGGGGTTGAAGTCTACATTCTCTGTGGCTGCACCGCATTCCAGAGTTGCTGAGAACTTTTGTGAGGAGGGACCTGCAGGACAGGACATGGGGAACAAGTGACTGCTAGGAGGGGTCCTTTACCCTTTCTGCCCCTTAGCTGCCTTCTGTGCCCCAACAGATGCCACCTCCTACAAAGGTGAGGGGACTTTCAGTCAGCAGAGGTCAGTGGTGACCTGGGGCTTTCTCTGGGTTGTATGCTAATGGGGCCATGAGCTCTCCTGGGATTGGTTAGATGATATTGGCTTGATTATTTTGGAGGTTGCTCTCTATTGAGATATAATGCACAGTGGTCCTATCATTGTAGTGTGTCGTATTCTCTGCAGCCTTGCCTGGGTGGTAGTACCATGAGATGTTGCTTTGTGCCGCAAGCTGGGTCGGAGGGACTGCTATAGCCCTTTGCACTCGACAGTGCTAGAGTTACCAGCGGGAGCCCTGCCATGGCCTGCAGGAGTGCCTCATCACAGAAGAAAGGAACTGGGCCTGAACACAGCAGAAGAGTTTGGCCTGCGGGGACAGATAGGAACCGAGGGGAGAAGACAGGTGTGAGCCACACTGCAAAGACCTCAGGAGCTCTGGATTCCTTGCTGCCCCTCACGGGTGGGCAGACCCCACTCCCTGGGAGACACTGAGAGGTCAGGATGCCAGGTCTTCTCAGCAGGGCTATCTATCCACAGCAGGTGGGGACAGGAGGTGCTCTGTTTCTGCTGAGTTGGGTTTGAGAGTGGCACCTAAGCAGATCTGGGGTGTCGTGGGGGAGGACCGGAAGACTGGAGGTGTCTCATGATGGGTAGGGTGGAAATGGGAAAATGTCTTGTAGGAGAGGTTCAGCAGGCAGCTGCTGAAGTTCTCTTGGCTTCGGTGGGACAGTAACAGGCTCCCACCTCATTTGCTGGGAGATCGTCACACAGGGTGGTGGCACGGGCTTTGTGACTGACCTTGGCTCTTGGAGGTGGAGACAGCTGGAGTGGCTAATTTTGAGGCCCTGGCAACTTTGAGACTATCAAAAATACAAATTTTTAAAGGGCTAAGGGTATTGCTTAGTTCGGGGATAGGGCCCTCTTGGCATACAAGGCACTGGTTCTTCTCCCAGAGCTACAGCAGGGGGGCGGGGGCCTGCCCTTGGCCTGAAGCCTGCTATCACTCGATCCCCAGAGAAACCATCCCATATAGCCTGGGTGAGCCCTGCCTCTGTCACTGCCTCTTCAGAAAACTGTTGGCTGAGAGAAGGGCTAGGGGGGTGCATAGTGAAAAAGGAGCCCCTGAGCACTCTGTGGTACTTCTGGTATTCACTCAGATGACCAGACCATTTCAGCCCCTTTCCTCCCCGCTGGCCTGCCTAGCATCTGGTCTTTGCTCTTAGGACTCAGTTCCAAGCAGAGCTGTATGGTACTGTGCTGCCTGCCCTCTGCCCCCATTGTTTGTTTGTTTAGAGGCAAGGTCTTGCTGTGGAGCCCAGGTTGACCTCAGACTTTGAGCAATCTTCCTGTCTCAGCCTCCCAAGTGCTGGAAATAATGCATACACTTCGGCAGGCTTCCTTACTCTTTCTGAGGCTAATGTATTCCATGGATGGATGTGTCAGGTCTGTTTCATTGGTTTTGATGAACTAATGAACGGTGTTACTGCCCTGGGGGTACATGTGCAAGGCAAGCTTATGTTGTGGTGCCAAGGCATGGGTGCCTTGTTGAAAGGAACTGACCTTAAGGCACTTCCATTTTGTTTACAAAGTGGCTGCCACACCCTACAGCATCATAATTCATCTCTTCTGTGGCCACCCTAGTGGTTGTGAAATGGAACGTTTTTGTGGTCTGTCATGGATTTTCAGGAGGCTGGTAGTGATGAAAATTCCCAAGGAATTTGCCTAAAATGACGTGGTGACCTGAGACCACCACCCCTTCCCACCTTGAGTAGCTTAGCTTCTCTACGGTCTCCTCTCCTTAACAGTGGGCCCTTATAATAGCTTCCTGGACTCTTCCTTAACAGTGCTCTGGGGAAGCCTGACGCTAGCTACCTCCTGGAGCTTCTGGACTGTTGTTAGCAGAACTTGGCATTGTTTTGTCAGTGTATTGTCCTGTAGCTCTAAAGGACGGGTAGTTGGCTGGAGGAGTGGGTTTATTTTGCTTGGGAAAACCTTGCCCTGGGTGGCATTTGAGATCGGGAGTAGTTGGGTTGGAAGAGACATGGACTTGGCCAAACAACGTCTTTATCTCGTTTAACACTGGGTGTTGGAGGCTGAGCTGTGCCTTGCTGTCTTTGTTGGCCACACAGGTCTGTCCTGCTTGCTGTGATGGGTGCTGAGTGGCCAGCTTGTGTTTATTGTTAATGTGTTGGTACAGTAGGGTGTGGAAGGCCTGGAGCCTCCTCTGATGGATGAGGGCATGTCTGTCAGACAGTGTGAGTGGATAAAATGTGTCCCGACTGTAGCCTGTAACAGCAGCTGGATGAAAAACAAGCTGGAAGTGGGTTTACAGGGATAGTCTGTGATACACACGCGCGCGCGCGCGCGCACACACACACACACACATACACACACACGGATTAATGAGATTTGTCCCTGGGGAGATGCTGCAGACGCTTCTTTGAGCACTGTGGGACTCCTTCCTGTGTGTGTGTGTGTGTGTGTGTGTGTGTGTGTGTGTGTGTGTATGTGTGTATGAGAGAGAGAGAGAGAGAGAGAGAGAGAGAGAGAGAGAGAGAGAGAGAGAGCGAGCGCGAGCGCGAGCGCTTTTGTGAGATGCTGTGCCCAAGGAGGCCAGAGGGCAACTCCAGCATTGTAGTGAGAGGAGGTTGTGAACCACCTGTTGTGGGTGCTGAGAACCAAACTCCTGCCCTCTGCAAGAGCAACACGTGTTCTTCTTAACTCCTCAGCCAGCTCTCCAGTCCTTTTCCTTTTTTAAACTGTCTTGCTATGTAGTCCAGGCAATCCTCCTGCCTCAGCCTCCCTATTGCTAAATTACGCTCATGAACCATTAGGCAAGGTGTGTTGGCTGTAGGAGGTAAAAGCAGGAGAGAATTTTGATTTTCATGTTTCCCTATTAAATAAAACAAAATTAAAAATGGGGTTGGGCATAGCAGAAAGTTTTTCAGTGAAAGAGAGAAACTTGCTTCAAATGAGTAGGAGCAGACACTGGACAACACCTGTGACTTTAACGGGCCACTATATGCCCTGTAGCAAGATTCGGTCTCAAAGGGTACTTCTAGAACCCTACTTGAGAACTAGGTGGGCGGTGTGCACTGTAAGGATTGCTGCTTAAGCCTGGGGTTCAAGTTCATCCTAGCCAGTGGCAGGACTCTATCTCAAAACCTTTCCTTTAACCCCTCTGCTATAGGCTCCTGGTAGATGAGCTGGCTAGGTTGAGGGGTTGGTGTCTGTTTGTCACTTGAGCTGGTGGAGGCCCTAGGGAGTGAGGAAGGATGTAATTGCTAATTAGCTGTGAACTGACTTCTGAGGTGCAGAAAGTTTCCTCTGGAGGAAGAGGGAGAAGGCTGAGGACCTGCAGGCATTAGACACACACAGGGACAGGATTTCGTCAGAGCCTCTGAAAGCCTCATGGCCTTCCTCTACCCAGTGAGACTGTGCCCGCTTCACACGGTGTCTTCCTCTACCCAGTGAGACTGTGCCCGCTTCACACGGTGTCTTCCTCTACCCAGTGAGACTGTGCCCGCTTCACACGGTGTCTTCCTCTACCCAGTGAGAGACTGTGCCCGCTTCACACGGTGTCTTCCTCTACCCAGGGAGAGACTGTGCCCGCTTCACACGGTGTCTTCCTCTACCCAGGGAGACTGTGCCCGCTTCACACGGTGTCTTCCTCTAGTGCTGTTACTGCTTGAGACCAGATCTTGTTGTCAGAGCTGGTGTTGACAGACTCTAGATTCTCTTGGCCCCCCTTTTTTCCCCTTTACTTTGACGTGATGGAAAAGTCTTAGAAGTGCACATATGGGAAAGAAATATGGTGATAGCTGGGTGCCTGCTGGCTAGGGGTGAGGAAGGAAGAGGAATGAGTGATGGCCCTTTTTCTTCCCCCTTTCCTCACCTTCCAGAATTCAAACCAACCTCCTGAGCCTTCTCCAGGGCCTCAGAAAATCCCTCCCACCCCTCGACACTTAGCATATAGGTCAGGCAGAGTTTGTGTCCAGGTCGTGTCTGTGTGGTGCTTTGTGTGCCTCAGTCAGGTCATGAATACCAACCTTGAAGTCAGTGGGGTACTACTGCTCTCCAAGGTGGGTGCTGTGCTTAGTCCTCATGGTGACATGGATGGCATTGTCATCTTGGGGAACACATCACAGTACAATTTATGTGTGTGCATGAGGAAATCAGGGCAGCTATTAGGAGTCAGTTTTCTCTGCCTTCTGAGTCCTGCAAGTGGAACTCAGGTCACACAACTTGTTGTGTTTGGACAGGGAAAGTGCAGAATGGTGCTTGCCTACATGTTTAGAAACTTTCTGGAAAAACTGGGTATGGTAGTGTTGACCTGTGATCCCAACACCCAGGGCAGCAGAATCTGTAAATTCTGGGCCAGGTCTCCATTCAGGAGACCCTAGACAGAAGCATAGGTGACAGCCTGGGTCAGTGGTGGCTTGGGACCAGTACTTTAGTATTGAACTAAGCCATGTGATCAAACCACTGGATGTGGGGAGTGCACATGCTTGTTGTGGAATAGAATATTTAACTATGTAAAGATGTGTTGCTTTTGTTTATGCTGCATTTGTTTAACTGTGTGAGGCTTGTGTTGCTGTTACACCTTGCCTGCCTAAGGCACCTGATTGGTCTAATAAAAAACTGAACAGCCAATAGCTAGGCAGAGGAGGGATAGGCAGGGCTGGTGGACAGAGAGCAAAGGGGAGCCAGACAGCTAGCCGCAGGCCAGCAGCAGAGGGCCAGACAGACAGGCAAGCAGATTGAGGTAAATGTGCCTCAGGGCAGCACATAGATTAATAGAAATAGGGCACTTAAATTTGGTTTTTCAAGACAGGGTTTCTCTGTGTAGTTTTGGTGCCTGTCCTGGATCTCGCTCTGTAGACCAGGCTGGCCTCGAACTCACAGAGATCTGCCTGTCTCTGTCTTCCGGGAACCCGGATTAAAGGCGTGGGCCACTGCCCGGTGGGTTACTTTAAAGAAAAACAAACAAACAAAAGCTAGCTAGAAACAAGCCTAAGTGAAGGCCAAGCATCCATAATTATTAAGTCTTTGTGTCATGATTCAGGGGCTGGCGGTCCAAAAAGCCTGTTACACATGCTTGTAGAGGGCAGAGGTCCATGTGGGGTCTCTTCCTCCACCTTATTGAGACTGGGTCTCCCACTGGATCTGGTCTCCGCTCTGGTCTGGCCATCTACACAGGTTGCCTCAGCCCTTCCCAGCTAGGAGGCACTGCCTGCTTTGCACTGAAGGAACCGTGGAGCTGATTTGTTCCCCAAGGGTTAGAGGAGGAACATGGTTCCAAGGAGATCTGGCACATTGTGGGGGTCACATTGTGGGGATCGGTGTGGCCCAGCCCCCTAGGGATCAGTTTCCCTCCGTCCCTTTTTAAATTGATTGTTATTGTATGTACATTGGTGTTTTGCCTGCATGTTTGTCTGTAAGGGTGTAGGATCCCCTGGAACAGGGGTTACAGACAGGTGTGAGCCACCGTGTGGTTACTGGGAATTCAACTCAGGTCCTCTGGAAGAGCAGCCAGTGCTCTTAACCTTACTGAGCCATCTCTCCAAACTCCAGGTTCCCCCTTTTCTTGCCTCTGCCTTCTCTCCTCCTTCCCTCTCTGGTGACCTTTGGTCCTGCCATTAATCTTTTCCTGCAGACTTTTATTTTGTCTCAGCAAGGCAAAACTTCTGGTTAGAAGGGTGTTCCACTCACAAAAGCAGCAGCAGAAGAGCAAGCACCCTAGTTTTGTTTTTTTAAAGACATGATCTCATGTAGTCTAGGCTGGTCTCAAGTTCACTGTGTAGCTGGCAGACCTTGAGCCCTTGTTCCTCCTGATTCCACCTTCTAAGTGCTGGAAAGTACAAGCGTGTGCCACTATGTCCATCTTGTTAGAGTTCTTAAAACTATTAACTGTCCTGCACCAGAAGGTTCCCAGAGAGCTGCTGCCCAGTCCTTCCCTGGCTCTGCATTGTCATAGCACCACCTGGTGGCCACTGGCTGTATGCCAAAACAAAACCTGTTCAGTTTTTTTCCACAGCTAGCACCTGACGGGGATCTGATTTCCATCCATTCTTTAATACCCTTACTTTTTCAGATGGAAAACCTGAGGTACCGTGGCAACCTTAAGACTCAGATCCCGGGGCTAGGACTGGGTTTCAGGTGGGCTCTGGGCCTGCTCCTTGACTTGGGTTCAGTGATAGCTTGGGTACTGTAAGAAGTGGGGGCAGCAGGAGTCTGGGGTAAGGATGCCATCGGGGCTTCCATCTGCACTGTATGGCTGGCCTGGCCTCTGCTGTATTCCCTTGAAGAGGTTAGTTACAGCCTCTACCCTCTTTGATCCTGTTTTCCACTCAGGAAGGTTCCTGTCGAGTGGTGCTCTGGCTAGTGCTGTGAGGTAACGTGGCAGTTAGCAGCTCTTGTTCAGACTAGCCACGAGCACTTACACAGTGCCCAGAACAAAACACAGATGCCATCATCCTTGGTCAGTTGGTCGCAGATAGCTTATTGCTGCTGAGGTCTCTTGGTGGACAGTGCTTACTGTGCATATGAAGATATATGGCCCTGGTGAAGCAGCAGCCACACCTGATTCTTGAACACTTTGTGTGTGCAGGCACACGCCCCCCCCCCCATCTCCAGCTTCTTCTTGACCCCACACTAGACTTCCCAACTGTGCCTCTTGTTAAATGAGCTCTGTTCTGCACATGGCCTCTCCTCGGTTCCCTCTGGCGACTCACTGACCACCATGGGTGAGGGGTCAAACCAGCACAAATGGAGTGACATCATTGTGACCCAGCTTCCTGACTTGTGACCTCTTCTTCCTCCTCTGTAGTTGGTTGGTTTTGTTTTGTTTCTGGCTTTTGTTTTGTTTTACTCTCTGCTCTTGGGGGCCAACCACCCAGCTCCCAAATAAATACATTGAGACTTATTCTTGCTTATGAGTGCCCGGCCTTAGCTTGGCTTGTTTCTAGCCAAGCTAGAAACGTTTTTTTGTTTGTTTGTTTGTTTGTTTGTTTTTTTAGATTTATTTATTATGTATGCAGCATGTATGACCAGAAGAGGGCATGAATGACCAGAAGAGGGCACCAGATGGTTGTGAGCCACCATGTGGTTGCTGGGAATTGAACTCAGGACCTCTGGAAGAGCAGTCAGTGCTCTTAACCTCTGAGCCATCTCTCCAGCCACTAGAAACAAGTTTCTTAACTTATCCCATCCACCTTTTGTCTCTGGGCTTTTACCTTTCTCTATTCTATATACCTCTCTTTCCCTCTTACTCCGTGGCTGGCCCTTGAAGTCCTCTTCTCCTTTTCTCTCTCCTCCCCCCTTGCTCTTCTCTGTTCTCTAGATTTCTACTATATATTCATTCTCTCTGCCTGGCAGCGCAGCCTGTCCCTCTCCTGCCTCCCTAGTGACCATTCCGCTCTTGATTAGACCATCGGGTGTTTTAGACAGACACAGTAACACAGCTTCACAGAGTTCAACAAATGCAACATAAAAGAATGCAACACGTCTTAAAGTAATGTTCCACAATGCTCTACTGAGGGACCTGTGTGATAGCCTTGGGTACAGATGGGTCATCCGGAGCTATCTCCATCTTGAGCTCATCTTGTGTATGTCAAGTCCTTTAGCCACATAAGGCACACGCTTCTTCTAGAACATGCTAGTGATAGCTGTTGCTTTGAGCACAGCACTGCTACCACAGTGAGTGCTCAGCTTTCACGTGGATGACTATGCAGGTGGAATTTGTTTGTGTTTCACCACTTGGGTTCAAAGGACAAGCCCTAACTCCCTGCTTAGGGTAGTGTTGAGTGTGAAAAGTAGTATGAGTGACTTTGGTAGGCCAGCTGTAAGTCAGCACACAGATGATCAGGAAGCAAGAAGGACCTTCCACTGCCATTAAGGCTCAAATCAGAAATCCCAGCACTCAGGAGGCAGGAGCAAGGCAGCCGGCATGGCTCAGAAAACTAACCAAGACATGGGTGGAAGGAGGTTGTGGAACTGGGAACAAGGCTGGTGACTGGGGGCTGGGGAGAATGCAGCAGCCTAGGCTACTCCTGCCTCAGCGTGACTGTCTAGCCCATAGGCCATGTTGTGAGCCTGTTACCAGGAGCTGGCTGCTTCCTTTCCCCTGGGCTCTCTTAGGAGCCTCTCCTGTGGTGAAGATGGATGGCCTGCAGCTAAAGGGGCTTCGAGGCTTAGTGGGTCATCACTTGCTCAATGAGTCAGGCCCTGGCTGTGCTTATCTCTGTCCCCAGCAGTCAAGTTCCTGACCTGGCTCATCACCCCACCTTCCTCCCAGTACATTGCTTCCAGCTTCCTCTCCAGTTTCGCCCCTCACTTGTCAGGCCCTGTATTATGGTGTAGAGGCAGAGGCAAGCAGGCCTCTGAGCTGGTGCTGTGTCATGGACTGGCAGGAGAGCCACGTACATAGTGAGTTCCAGGCTATGTAGTGAGGACTCATCTAAAAAACAAACAAACAAAAAGTCTGAGTCATTGGCATGGTGTTTGTGGCTGTGCCAGCACTGGTGCCAGTAACCAGGACCATCGGCTCCCGGTGTTCGACGGGACTTGGGTGGCCCTCTGCTTTCAGTCTGGACCTCACCCACGGTGCTGCATACTGGCAGCTGTCCTAGCAGAGACGGTGTGGGTAGCCAAGCCGTCAGCATCCCAGGAGGATTGTGTCATGGACTGACTGGCAGGAGAGCCATGTACCAGGTGCAACTGAGTGCCTGTCTGAAACCAGGGAAGCTCACCCGAATCATGAGGGTCACCCCTGTGGTCTCCACCACCACCAGTTACATCAGCACAGACTAGTGGGTACCTATTCCGGGAACTTGGGTTCCCGCCATATGTCCTGGCACTGTGGTCTGAGCTGGGGACTTTAAATAGTGTCACAACACCTTAGCACCATGGAAACTTGACATAGTTTTTTAGTAACTACAAACTTTCTATAAATGAGAAATCTCAGCTGCAGTTTATAGCAAAAGCTTTCCACTGAGTTCTTAAGAACTGAGATATGAAGCATAGTTGATTGGGTGCGTGGGCAGCTTTAACTCCTCCAGTCCAGGTGCTCACCAGTGAGGAAGTCGCTGTCGTGCCAGAGTTGTCTGGGTGCTAACAGGGCTCCAGTGGACCTGCTATGGCCTTTTCAGAGTGAAATAACACTCCTTCCCCAGAAGCTCCTGTAAGCTCAAGGGGCAGGACCAGAGTTCAGAGCAGGCCTTAGCTGTGTTCAGTGAAGGAAAATGGAACCCGACTTGGCTTCCTCCTGAGTCCCATCTCCCTTCTGTGCACTGTCCACAGACCCATCTCTCCCAGGACTGCTGTGGGGCCAGGGAAAGAGAATACCACATGGTGCTGCCCCCAAAGTAGGGCAGGGGCTGCTGCCCAGAAGCCTCCGGGCTGCTGTTGTGGTTCTTGTCACGGCCTGATGACTCACTGAGCAGGCCCACGGTTTACTAAATTCATAGTAAACCCGAGGTTAGCCACACTGGGTCTTCTTCAGAGCTTCACAGCTGAACATTGGCTCTTACTCTGAAAATGTCCCAGAGACAGCAAGCACCCCAAATCATGTCTTCATGTCAGCTGCTCAGCACCGGGACTGAGCTCAGAGAGGCTTAATGTTGTTGTTAGTGCTGAGAGGAGGACCGGGTCACTCGGATCTGCTGCACTTGACATGTGTTTGTTTCCTCCGGCTGTTGTCAAACCTACCATAGACTTAGGGCTTCCGAACAGCGGGCCAGGGGGGAGGGTAGGTACAGCAGTATGTGCCTGTAATCCCTCCACTGGAAAGACTCGGGCAAAGGGATTGTAAGGTTGAAGCTATTCTGAGCTTCATAGTGAGACCCTGTCCCAGAGAACAAAAGGTCAGTGGCTGGGGGGTGGCTTGATCAATAGAGTGATTACCACACAAGCATGAAGACCTGAGGTCAGTCCCCAGCACCCCCATGAAAAAGCTGGACATAGTGGCCAGTGCTAGAATCTCAGTGCAGGAGAGGTGTTGGCAGGTGGGTCCCTGGAGCTTTCTGGCCAGCCAGCCAGCCTAACTTAATTGGCGAGTTGTAGGTCCCAGTGAATCTCTCTCTCAAAAGATAGATAATAACCGAGAAAGACATGTCATTACCACACAGTTTGGAAGCTGTGGTGCTTCTCTGCTATGGAATGAGCCTTTGGGCAGTGCTGCCCACAAAAGGGATGGGGTACCTATCGCCTCAAGAGGCCACAGCAGGGGTCACACAGCTCTGAAGGGTCCATTCTGCTGCACTTGATTCCACATGGAATGTGTGTCTGGTATTGTATGAAACATTGGACTCTGCATCTCTGTCTGACTGTCCCACACCAGGCTAGGGAAGTGCCCTGTGACTCCATCAGGTCCACTGTACCAGCTTCTTCTCTCTCACCATCTGCGGGGGCCTGGGGAGATGACAAGGCTTCCGGCTGCCTCCATAGCACTGGTGGGACAGAAATCTCACCTCCCAGGTGGTGCCTGCAGCACCCTGCCGGAGCTGCTTCAGTTAGAACTTGCAGAAATCCAGCACTCTGATTGGGTGGCCTGTGGTGCTGTTGGCTTGCTGAGTGCTCCTTTCCTCTGCCCTCTCTGTCCCTTGCACCCATCACTGGTGGTGACTGCTCGCTTCCACCTAGAGGAGAACCCCAGATAACATCTGATTGTCTGATCTGGGTCTCTATTTATCCCTGAGCACTGGATGGGCTCTCATGCCCACCCCGAGTTAGGAGGGCTCAGGCCCGGGCCTGCTCTGCCCCAAGAATCAAGGGCGAGTGCTGGCAGCCTGGAAGAGCTGGTCCCGCGGGTGGTCCCACTCACTAGAGTGCCTTCTCAAGGACTGCCTCAGACCTCCTCCCTGGGAGTGGGAGCTGCACATGGCCAGGAGTACTGAACTCAGTTGGTTTGCTGGAGCTTGTTAGGTTAGCAGAGGAAGAGGCAGGGCTGCTGCCAGCTCTGTCTCCAGCCCGCTACCCTCCACACCACTGAGCTTACCTGTCCCAAACTACCATCTGACCATGTCACTTCCTCTGCTCTAGAAACCTCCCCAAGGTTGCAGACGCTGACGGATTTGCCCCAGAGTCGGAGTAGCTGCCACCCGGAGATTCCACAGCCATGAGTGGGTTTAACTTTGGAGGCACCGGGGCCCCTGCTGGCGGCTTTACATTTGGCACTGCGAAGACTGCGACCACCACAGCTGCCACTGGCTTTTCCTTCTCGACTTCCGGCACTGGAGGGTTTAATTTTGGGACTCCCAGCCAGCCGGCCGCAACCGCCCCTTCCACTGGCCTCTTCTCCCTCACCACACAGACCCCGACCACACAGACCCCGGGATTCAACTTTGGAACAACGCCTGCTTCTGGAGCGACTGGCTTCTCCCTGGGGATCAGCACCCCAAAACCCAACCTGAGTACCACAGCTGCCACACCAGCTGCAGCCAACACTGGCAGCTTTGGGCTTGGCAGTAGCACCCTTACCAATGCCATCTCAAGTGCTGGCACCTCCAGCCAGGGGACAGCCCCCACTGGCTTTGTCTTTGGGTCCTCTACCACCTCTGCTCCGTCTGCTGGCTCCACGGGGTTCTCATTCACCAGCGGCAGTGCACCCCAGCCTGGAGCGTCTGGCTTCAGCCTCGGCTCTGTGGGTAGCTCAGCCCAACCCCCAGCACTGTCTGGCTCTCCCTTCACCCCAGCCGCGCTGGTGACCACGACAGCAGGCGCGGCACAGCCAGCTGCTGCTGCACCCACTGCTGCCACCACCAGTGCAGGGGCCACACTCTTTGCCTCCATAGCGCCTGCTCCCGCCTCATCATCCAGCACTACGGTGCTGTCCCTCTCAGCTCCGGCGACAACTGCAGCCACTCCTGGTGCTGGAACTCTGGGCTTCAGCCTCAAGGCCCCTGGAGCGGCTCCTGGCACCTCCACCACCAGCACCACCACTACCACCACCACCTCCTCCGCTGCCGCCACTGCTGGCTTTGCCTTGAGCCTGAAACCCTTGGTGCCAACTGGCCCCAGTAGTGGGGCCACTAGTGGGGCTGCTGTGCCCGGCTCCGGCACCGCCGCTGGGACAACCACAAGTCCTGCCATGACCTACGCACAGCTGGAAAGCCTGATCAACAAGTGGAGCCTGGAGCTGGAGGATCAGGAGCGGCACTTCCTGCAGCAGGCCACACAGGTCAATGCCTGGGACCGCACGCTGATTGAGAATGGGGAGAAGATCACCAGTCTGCACCGCGAGGTGGAGAAGGTGAAGCTGGACCAGAAGCGGCTGGATCAGGAGCTGGACTTCATCCTATCACAGCAGAAGGAGCTGGAGGACCTGCTGAGCCCACTGGAGGAGTCGGTGAAGGAGCAGAGTGGCACCATCTACCTTCAGCATGCCGACGAGGAGCGGGAGAAGACCTTCAAGCTGGCTGAGAACATCGATGCTCAGCTCAAGCGCATGGCACAGGACCTCAAGGACATCATCGAGCACCTGAACATGGCTGGCGGCCCTGCAGACACCAGCGACCCACTGCAGCAGATCTGCAAGATCCTCAACGCACACATGGACTCCCTTCAGTGGGTGGACCAGAGCTCTGCCCTGCTGCAGAGGAGGGTGGAAGAGGCCAGCCGTGTATGTGAGGGCCGCCGCAAGGAGCAGGAGCGCAGCCTGCGCATTGCCTTCGACTAGCCCTGCGTGAATGGGAGGGGCTTCTCGGGTTACAGGGATGCTGGCTGTGTTGGGTGGGTGTGCTGTTGAGAGAGAAAAGTTCTTTGGTTTGACTTCCGGCTAGCAGAAGTTGTACAAGGCATGGCGCTCAGTGATGTAGCCTGTGTGCTCTGGAGCCAGGCATGAATGAATGTCCCTGAGCTCTGGGCCAGCATTTAAAGAACAAGGGCAGTGTTGAATTCAGTGCTGCCTCCCGGCAGCTTCAGTTCTAATCCGTCCAGCTCGTACCTCAGCCACTCCAGCATGGCTGTGACTGTGGGACAGCGCTCCAAAGGAGATGCTGGCCAAGAAGTTTACCTGGCATGGAGACACGGTGGGTTTGAAAGACCAAGGTTTCTGCATCTCTCCAGCTCCCATCTAGCCCGTGTCCTCCAGAGCTTCTGCCATACCAAGCAGACTCACAAGCAAGGCACTCTGAGCTAACAGTTGTTTTGCACTGGCTACCTCCTTCACCCCTAGATTGTAGGGCTCCTGTGGCAAGGACTGATGACCTTGGGGCCAGAGTGAGAGCAGATTTGCTTCTGGATACCCCAGTGTCAGAACTATCTTAGTCACGGTCTTGAAGGCCAGCGGTCATGTCCTGGTCTGTCTTATTTCCTGTACTCTGCTGTAGCCTTTGTGGTCCCTGATCAAATGCTGTTTTTCTAAATAAAGAAAACTGTGTGAAATCAGACCTGTTGTGAGCGTAAGGAATGAAGAAAGGTCCGAGACTCGGCAGGGCAGGGTGGGGCACAGCTGGTGGATATCTAGTCCTGGGCCCACTCTACCTCCCTGGGGCGGTGGGCTGCAGGTGCAGGAGAGAGTCCTGTCCACCTGTGTACACAAGTGCTAAGTCGTCACCCATCACTCCAGTGGGTGCCCCCGTCATTGTGATGTCATCAGTGGTGGAGACCAGGGAACTCGGGGACTTCATATGCTGGGCTCATGCCAAGCATTTGGCTGCCACTCCTACAGGACTGGGGATCCTGGACCAGCAGTCTGAAGATTCCAGAATGGGGCCACAAGTTATTTCCTTGGATCATGTTGGACTTCAAATCACAAGAGAAAGCTGGGGGGTAGGGTGAGAGCCTAGAGAGGTAGCTGCTAAGAGCACTGGCTGCTCTTCCAAGGACTCTGGTTTGATTTACAGCACCCACATGGTAGCTCACAACCATTTGTAACTCCAGTCCCAGATTATTAGGTGCCCTCTAATAATTTTGGGTACTGTGTGCAGAGATAAACATGCAGGCGAATAGTCCTATAAAGTCTCAAAGATTAGAAAAAAAAGAAAGCCTGGCATAGTGGTGAACATCCAGTAACCCCAGCACTCTGGAGTTCAAAGTTATCTTCAGCTACGTAGTCACATGAGACCTTGTCTTGGAAAAGCCACATAGAGGCAGGTCCAGTGAACTGGAAGGCTCAAATCCTGAGACCCTCAGTGGCCTTTCTACAGTATGTGAGTTTTTGTTGGTTTAAGACAGGGCTGTCCACCGTAGTCCAGACCCTCCTTGAATTGGTGTGGCCTTCCTGCCTTAGGCTCCTGAGTGCTAGGATTATGGGCAAGCCACCACAGCCCAGCACTGCACTCCATGGCTTGACCCCAGCTGACCATGATGTTTAGGCCTCAATTCTCAAGATGTGTTTTACACACATGGCTGTCATTTTTAGGGCTCAAACCATAGAGATGGTCAGCGTGCATTTCTAATGTGTATGTGCTCATTCTGGATTGTATATTGGACATAAATAAAGCTGAATTATCTTGCTTTTTGGGTGTAGTTGCATGCTAAGTATACACTCTGTCCCTGCACTCTATCCTAGCTGTCTAGTAAATTTTTTTTATTTTTTATTTTTATTTATTTTTTTTGGTTTTTCGAAACAGGGTTTCTCTGTGTAGCTTTTGCGCCTTTCCTGGATCTCGCTCTGTAGACCAGGCTGGCGGCCTCAAACTCACAGAGATCCCCCTGGCTCTGCCTCCCGAGTGCTGGGATTGAAGGTGTGCGCCGCCACCGCCCAGCTGCTGTCTAGTAATTTAAAAGTAAATTGAAATCACGCCCTGAAGGTCTGCCCCACTTTGAAGAAAACAGAACAGGTCTCTGTGTGGGGAGTTGGAGAGGGTTGCCCAGGGTGGCAATGCTACTTGGCACCCTGCTGGGCACTGTTGCCCAGGCTACACCATAATTGCAGTTTCCCTCTCCAGGAAGAACACAGACAGATGTCCTGCCTCGCTGGCCAGTCTCACCATTAACCACCATGAAGACAGCAAAGGTGACTGCATGGGAGCCTCTTCCACGTCTCCCTAGGTAGCCAGGGGCCAGCTGTCATCCAGCATGGTGGGACGAGCCTGACCTAGCGTGAGACCATCTCAGAAACACAGTAGCATAAAACGTCCAATATTTAAGTGGGAAGTTATATGCATGTCACATGGAGAATGAAAAAGAAGACCAAGAGGGAGCCCCAGTTTCAGTTCTCCACTCCCCTGTCTTTACAAAGAAAGAACTCTGTTCTGTATTGAGCAGCACAGAAAACGTGGTATGGGGAAGGATGGAGTGATGAGTTTTTACAGAGGTCTCTCAAAGTTTTCTAAGGCAGAACAGCAGGATGTTGCCAATCTATATACACATGTTGCTTCCAGCATTTATGGGGTGTTTTGTTTAAGGTTACTTTCAGCCGATGACTACCAGAAATCAAACCCACTCACTGGGCCCCAGGCATTAAAGTACAGCCTGGAGCTAAACTCCAACAACTGATTGGTGGAGAGAACAGGGCTAGAAAGATAGGCCCTTTGTTATCTTAAGGGCCAGTTAAATTTGAAGAGGCCGAGGACATGGTTTGAAAAGATCTCAGGGTGCCGGGCGGTGGTGGCGCACGCCTTTAATCCCAGCACTCGGGAGGCAGAGCCAGGCGGACCTTAGTGAGTTCGAGGCCAGCCTGGGCTACCAAGTGAGTTCCAGGAAAGGCTTAAAGCTACACAGAGAAACCCTGCCTCGAAAAACAAAACAAAATCTCAGGGCATGTTTTTGACCTGATTACAAGGTCTGGCAAAAGTTCAGCTTCTAAAGGAAACACAGAAAAAAGTCCACAGAGGGAGGGTTTCAGATAGTCATTAGTAAAATTTAGTTGTAAATATTGTGTGTGTGTGTGTGTTTTGAAATGAGGTTTCTAGTCCAGTCTGGCCTCAAGCTCTGTAGATGACCTTGAACTCTGGATTTCCCCTGCCTCCATCTTTCAAGTGCTGGCATCAGAGTACCGCACCACCTCAGGCTTATGTGGTGCTGGGAATGGAGCCCAAGCATTGTGCATGCTAGGCCAACTACCAACTATATCCCCAGCCTGTAACAGGTCATCCATGTGTGAGCCCTGCCCCGCCCCCCTTTTTGGAGACACAGTGTGTGTATATAGCCCCAGCTGGCCTGGAACTCAGGTCTGCTTGCCACTGCCTCCAAATGCTGAGAAGTTCCTGTCTTGGAGGGTGGGAGTTGGCTGCCTGTGGCCTTACCTTCTGGTTGTCAGTGAAGCTTTTTAGGAGCACTGCCACCCTCACACTGTGAGACAGGCCAGGCAGGCCGGGCAGTAAACCCTCCAGTAGTCACAGGGGAAATTCAACCATTCCTGTCAGAGAAACATCTGCAAAAACAGTATGCCTGGGACGTGATTCAAAATAGCCCCGTGTCAGAGGAGACAGGGAGAGGGAGGCCCCACGGGCATGGTGGCACACACCTGTTAGCCCAGAGTTTAAGACAAGACACAAAGATGGCCTCAGGTTGGAGGGCAGCCTACGCTACAGAGTTAGACCCTCTTTCAAAAAACAAACACATTCTCTCAAAAATTCCGCCACAGCCTGCCAACTGACCTTCCTCTCAGGACCTGGCTTCTCTGGTCTAACAAGGCAGTAGGACAAAGCTGTCACCATTTGCCCTGGCTCTGCCTGCACCAGAGGATGACTTCCGTTCCAGGCTGACCAGAAAGGCCATGGGCGCCAGGAGAGCCCCCCAAAGACCAGCATGCAGTGAGTGTCCCCTGCCTGGGGTGGGGAGGCAGGATGCAGGCCACAGCTGTTTTGTCCCTGTCCAGCCCTGGGTCTCCCTACCTCCTTCTCTTGGTGACAGTGAATTCAGTCCACTAGACTGAAAGCCATGTACTTAGTGAGGGCCAAGGGCCTCTCCCCCAGCTCCATCCCCAGGACCCCTGGGAGGCCTGGAGCCAGGTCTGCCTGCTGGGATGTGGTCTAGACTTGTAGCACTGTCCTGTGGATCAGAAGCAAGCCACGGTGGGCAGGGGATCCCCAAAGACCATTTCTACATAGAAGGCCCATCATGAAGCTGGGTTTCCCAAAGCTAGCTGACAGTTTATCTGGTTATGAAACATGCGCACACTAGTGTCTGAACTCCTGCCCTTGCTGCAGGACTCTGAGCCTCACTTGCACCTCTGGCTCCCAGCTCCTGTCTCCCTGATCCCATCCCCACATGCCCTGCCTTGTCCCCAAGACTCCAGCATAACCAAGGAAGAACAGTCTGTCCCAGTGGTGGCCCAAACTTGATTCCCAACTTAGGCCCAATAATACTGCTTGGAACTAACACTGGGGTTTTGGAGTTTTAAATAGATATTTTTTCTTTTTTAGATAGGGTCTCACTGTAACCCAAGCTGGCCTTAAACCCCTGATGTTGGGAGTGGACTGGAAGGGCAAATACATGTGCATGCTCACACACACCTTGCCACTGGGTCCCGTGAGCTTGGGGTTTGGCACCCCTGCCTGAACCCATTCTCTTTGCTCCTTGGCTCCCCAGAGCTCCCCAGCAAGGGGAGAAGCCCCAGTGTGTGAGGGTGTGGCAGCGCTCCAAGAAAGCTTGACTGACAAAGCCCCAACCAGAGATCCAAAAGCTGTTCCCATGGGGCTGCAGAGGTGGCTCAGAGGATCAGGGTTCAATTCCCAGGACCTCCATGGGGGCTCACAACCATCCACAACTCCAGTTCCAGCTTTGGGCGCCAGACACACACACACAGCACACAAATGTACATGAAGTTCCACATAAAGAAACAAATTTAAATGTAAAACTGGTCCCTGAGTGCCAGGAACCCCCCCCCTCCCCCCTTCGCCCTTTCCACAGCAACTTCAGGCTCCTGGGGCTGAATTGATCCAGAAACTTGAGGAAGAGCATGCAGCTGTAATTTTCTCGGGTCCCGCCCCCCACCCCCACCCTGTGTGCCACAGCTGCCCAATCCCAAGTAAGCACACAGAGACATATTTACAGACTCTGGCCTATTGCTCAAGCTTCTCGCTAGCTGCTCTTATATCTTAAATTAGCCCGTTTCTGTTTATCTGTGTTTTGCCACATATTCCGTGGCTTACCGGTCTGCTGGCATGTTGCTCCTTGGGGCAGCAAGCTGGTGTCTCTCCAGACTCCACCTTTCTCTTTCCTGTCTCTCTCCTTGAATTTCCCGCCTGGCCTCTAAGCTGCCTTGCCATAGGCCAAAGCAGCTTTTTATCTTGTACCCATGGGAACAACATCTGTTCACAGCTGCTGCCATTCTAGCATTCAGGACACTGAGGCCAGCCTGGGATCCAGAATGAGACCCTGTCTAAATAAATTCATAAAATAAATGCCAGGCTTTCCCCCTACCTACCCTCTTCAAGACTATCAATTCCTCTGTAGGCTTGAGAACAAGTACACCCTAAGCCATGGAGTTCTGCTTGACCAGGCCTCCAGCCTACATGGCTTTGCGCTTCTGGCCACTGTTTGGCCCAAGCCACAGAGCACACACATACACCAACCACCTCCCCTTAATGGGCTCTGGAGTTTCCCATTCTGTTCTCCTCGTGGCCCCACCCTGGCTTTTCTCCTGACCCATCTTCTCCCCAACCCCAAGGAAAATCCCCCGGCACCCTATTGCCTCACCTCACCAGCTTTAGCTGACGCTGGTGTCATCTGGTCCTCACTACTCATGGCCTCCTGAAAGCCAGAAACAGAAGTGTCTGCGGACATGTCTCTGAGATGTCCGTCCACAATCTGCTGCCCAGCAATTCGTAAGACAAAAAGATAGCACTGTCTCGAAAAGCAAAACAAACAAACAAAAGACAAAGACAGCAAAGAGGGACAGGGTGGCCACTTGGCCATCACCACCCGGTCCTCCTCGTGTTCTTACAGCTGCAGCAACAGATTCTGGACCTCGAGAGGTGATATGTGCAGGCCCTGGCCTGGCTCTACTCCTACCATACTGTGCTTTACCAATATGTGATAGTATCAGGCTGAGATGGGCACCAGAATGTGGCCCTGTCCCGAGAACTCAGGGCCCAGCCTTGGATATGCCCATTTCGTAGAGTTGGAGATAGGCCTGGAGAGGTGGGGAGGGGAGGCCTGGCCTGGGGATTGGCAGGCCCAAGACAAAAGTCCAGGAGGTCTCGAGCACAGGGCCCACCACCAACGATGCCACCTGGTGGGCAGTCCCCACCCACAGCTTCTGCAGAGCTATTTGGGGCAGGAAGGAAAATCGCCTGGGTTACTTCCCCTGTGACTCTTCTCCACCTCCCCCGGCATCTGACCCCACTCCAGGAAAGCACTTTCAATTCCCCAGGGAGGTGAGTGGGCGGGCCTGGCTGCTTTAAGGGGAGACCTGCAGAGGCTTTGCTCTGCTGTCCTGTCCTGAGAGCCGGAGGTGAGAGCCTAGGGTGGGGGCGGCAGTGACTGGACCCTAACCCTAGGGCTAGGAGCAGGACGAAGGGAGCTGGGCCAGGGACTGGGAGACTGGGAACGCTGAAGGGTCAAGATGAGGTCTGGGGAACACGCCAAGAGAGGAGGAGAGAGACGGCTGCGGGGGGTGGCCCCTGACCCCGTCACAGTGCCCTCCGCTTCTCCACTCAGGCAGCAGCTGCCTCTTGAGCCATGGCCTGGCTGGGTAAGTGAGCGAGGGAGGGAGGAGGGTGCTGGGACTGTAGCCGACCCTGCGCTCCTGCTCCGCCTGCTCTGACCCTCTTCCATTGCAGCCCCGCGGCTTGCCCTTGTGGCCAGCATCCTTGGCCTGGCGGCCTCTCTGGACTGGAAGGCGGCCTCCAACCTGAATCCCTTCGAGAAGTGCATGGAGGACCCCGATTATGAGCAGCTACTCAAGGTGGTGACCTTGGGCCTCAATCGGACCTCGCATCCCCAAAAGGTGATCATTGTTGGTGCAGGTATAGCCGGCCTGACAGCTGCCAAGGTGCTCAGTGACGCGGGACACAAGGTGAGAGGTGCTGTCTGCCGTCTGCCGGGGCCTTTCCTGCTGCGGGTGGGAGGTCCTTGGTAGTGGGGTGTGGGGAAGCAGCAGCTTTCCCAGAGCCCCCGTCCCACTCACCACTGCACCCCACTCACCCATCCTGGAGGGAAGGCTACTTCCTCTTGTGTGGCTGTCAGTCAAAATGGGGCTCCGTGCTGCGGGAGCACTGAGAAATTCCCAAGGGGAAGTGTCCCCTTCACTACAACCAGGAAAGGTCCCCACTCGTGCCTTAGGTGGGAAGTCCCTCCACAGTCGACCTGGTGGTCTTCCTGCTGGTCTTGAAGCCTTCCCTCCGTTCTAGCAGCCCCGTCCACCCTGAAGAAAGGCTCTTCTAGACTGGGTGGGCCTTGTGGTGGGGGTTGGTGGGGGTGTAGTGAGGGGAGCTGAGGTCCCTGCTTGCCCAACCTCATCTCTAGGTCACCATCCTGGAGGCAGATAATAGAGTTGGGGGCCGCATCTTCACCTTCCGGGATGGGAAGACAGGCTGGATAGGGGAGCTGGGGGCCATGCGAATGCCCAGCTCCCACAGGTGAGAGCCAGAGCCCACCTCCACGCCCACCCCATATTGAGCCAACTCCCATCCCCGACTGAGGCTCAGCCAGGCCCAGCCCACCTTGCCCTGGGCTCAGTGAGAATCCAGCCCCATCCCTAGTCCATGCTCCAGTCTGTTTCGAGTTGCTGTGTGTAGAGCCATGGGTCTCAAGCTGCACCCCAACTCCACCCCAGTGTAACCCATATTCTCCCCCGTCAGAAGTTAGGTCTGGACTGGCTTCCCACTCAGCCCTCAGGCCTTCCCTCCTGGCCACTGGCCTGGCTCGGCACTCCAGTGCAGTCACATCTGCCTGGGCCAGCTCTGCCTTCTGGAGGGCTGGGGTGACCCCTCACCTCCCCACCTGTGCCCCTGGCCTGCAGTCTGCCTGAGTCAGCCCTCCGGCCCCGGTCACCAGTTCTGTGCCCATCCCCATGGCCCCTCCTGTGGTGCCAGGCCGGCCTCCTCCAGCAGCCCCCCACTTCCAGGATTCTGCACAAGCTCTGTAGAAGCCTAGGCCTCAACCTGACTCAGTTCATGCAGTATGACGAGAACACGTGGACGGAGGTGAATGAAGTGAAGCTGCGGAACTATGTGGTGGAGAAGATGCCAGAAAAGCTGGGCTACGACCTGAGCCACAGGGAGAGAGGCCATTCCCCAGAGGACATCTACCAGATGGCACTCAACAAGGTGGCCGCCAGCTTTCCTGCCGAGCCCGGCCCTGCCCACCAGAGTTCTGTTTAGGTGTAACCACGCCTCTGCTGATGAGAGCTCATGGAATGCATGTCCTCTACTGTAGCTCCTGGCACTCCCAGGACCCTCCAGCACCTTTGCCACCCTGGGTCCCCAGCTGGTCGCCTTAGACTGGCTCTCAGGCCTCACTCTCCTGTCCCAGAGGGTCTTTCCACACAGACTAACCCGCTAACGCTGCCCACAGCTCCATATGGCTCCCCAGTGCCCCTCAGGTCCATGGACCAGACCTGCCAGAGAGTTTTCCCTCCCCTCCATCCACCTACTGATCCAGACAAACCCGCTGCTTCTGGAGCCCCACCTGGTTCATCCATTATCCCTAAGTCTGCATCCACATGGTCTCTGCCTGAGCACCTTCCTCCTTTACCCAGGAAAAGGAGGGAGGGCAGGGTAGAAAGGCTGGAGGCCACATTTAGAGGGAGCCTGAAGGAAGATAACTAAGTGCCAGGCAGAAGAGTCTGTATGCATTTTAGAACCACTGCTGCCTGCGGCAAGAAAGGGGGATGGAGGCTGCTGGGCCTTGGGGGCCAGGCCGCTGCTGCTGCTGCTGCTGCTGCTCACACTCCCTTGGGTCTAGGAAGGGGAAACCTCTAAATGAACTTAGCTGGTAGCAGCACCCTGTTAGGCTGTGAGAGGCCCTGACCTGGCTATGCTCACAGTGGTCTAGACACAATTACTGAGCCTCTAAGAAGAACCCCACTTCCTGATCCACACAGAAACAGCCGCCAATACTGACGGGGTGGGGGGTGTTTGCCGATGAGGGAAATCAGTATTTGGGAGGACTTCCAGCTACAGAGGAGGCCTATGCAGCATGAGCCAAGGCCTGGGACTTGAAGTGGCGTGAGGCTGTTCCCACTGCAGCCATGGTCCTCTGGTTGTCCCCACAGGCCGCCAAGGACCTCAGGGTTCTAGGCTGCAAGAAAGCCATGAAGAAGTTCAACAGGCACACGCTCCTGGTGAGTGAGGCGCGCCTGTTTCCCTCTCCCGTCAGAAGACATGGCTGAGATCCAGGGCTCAGGGAAGGGTCTCACCAGGGCTGCTGCCTCACTGTACAGGAATACCTCCTTGGGGAGGGCAACCTGACCCGGCCGGCCGTGCAGCTCCTGGGAGACGTCATGTCCAAGGAAGGCTTCTTCTACCTCAGCTTCGCTGAGGCATTGCGTGCCCATAGCTGCCTGAGCGACCGACTTCGGTGAGGGCACAGCGGATGGGGCAAGTCACAGGGAGTCGCATCCTGGGAGAGGCGGGGCCGGAGTGGGCGAGGCCTTCCCTAAGAGCCGTGCCTCAACCTGAGTCCACGTGCTTGCCTCGCCCTGCAGGTACAGCCGCATCGTGGGTGGCTGGGACCTGCTGCCGCGGGCGCTGCTGAGCTCATTGTCCGGGCCGGTGCTGCTGAATGCGCCGGTGGTGGCCATCACTCAGGGGATTCATGACGTGCGTGTGCACATCTCCACTTCGCTACAGTCGCGCAGCCTGAAGGTGCTGACCGGCGACCTGGTACTGGTGACGGCCAGCGGGCCCGCGCTGCAGCGCATCACCTTCTCGCCGCCGCTGACACGCAGGAGGCAGGAGGCGCTGCGTGCGCTGCACTACGTGGCAGCCAGCAAGGTTTTCCTGAGTTTTCGTCGGCCCTTCTGGCTCGAGGAGCACATCGAGGGCGGCCACTCCAACACCGACCGCCCAGCGCGCCTCATATTCTATCCGGCGCCGGACGAGGGCGCACTGCTACTGGCCTCGTACACGTGGTCGGATGCTGCAGCCCCCTTCGCTGGCCTGAGCACAGACCAGGCCCTGCGTGTGGCACTCAAGGACGTGGCAGCCCTGCACGGGCCGGTCGTGTTCCGGCTGTGGGACGGCACGGGCGTAGTCAAGCGCTGGGCAGAGGACCCGCACAGCCAGGGCGGCTTCGTGGTACAGCCTCCATCGCTCGGGCATGGGGATGAGGATTATGACTGGTCATTCCCCTACGGCCGCATTTACTTCGCGGGCGAGCACACAGCCCATCCACATGGCTGGGTAGAGACCGCTGTCAAGTCCGCGTTGCGGGCCGCGGTGAAGATCAATAAGCACTGGTCCAGGGTACCCAGCCCCGAGAAGCAGGCCATTCTCCATAGGCTGGAGCACATACACGTCAGCGAGGATGTGCAGCAACAGGGGGAAAGCCCCGAGGGACATGTGTTTGTGGAGGCCATCCCCCAGATGCAGGAGCACATAACCGTGGAGACCCTTACCCCGGGGAAGGGGCATGTGCATGTACACCAGAATATCCCCTCACACGTGCATGAGGTCTTCCCTGAAGTGCACGGCCACGTGCATGAGAAGGTCTTCCCTGAAGTGCACGGGCACGTGCATGAGAAAGTCTTCCCTGAAGTGCACGGTCACGTGCATGAGAAAGTCTTCCCTGAAGTGCACGGGCACGTGCATGAGAAGGTCTTCCCTGAAGTGCACGGGCACGTGCATGAGAAGGTCTTCCCTGAAGTGCACGGCCACGTGCATGAGAAGGTCTTCCCTGAAGTGCACGGTCACGTGCATGAGAAAGTCTTCCCTGAAGTGCACGGGCACGTGCATGAGAAAGTCTTCCCTGAAGGGCATGGGCACGGGCACGTGCATGAGACGGTCATCCCTGAAGGGCACGGGCCCCTGCACCCCGGAGGACACAGGCAAATGGAACCTGGTTCCCAGCGGCACCGACACATGCACTCTTCCTGCAAAGGGGGAGGAGGCACCTAACTCCCGACCCAGTCCTCTAGAGCAGGCCACCCACAATAATAGCTCACAATAAATTTTTTTTTTTTAAACTCAGAGGCCCAGCTCCCTCCCCCGCCCCCCCCCCCACTGCTCCGGTTTCCTGAATATAGCTGCCCTGGGCAGGCGACACTTGGGTGAACACTACACTGTGATCAAGTAGATCAGAAGCTACTGGAGGATAAGGTGCCAACAGGTCTTGAGGCCAGCCTGGGCTGGGAGCGAGAATTGAAAAACAAGGCTTGCTGATGCCAGCGCAGTCCAACAAGAAGGGTTTATTGCCTCACACTGGCAGCTGGTGGGCGGGTTCTGGGAATCCTTGACCTCCAGGAGGACTGTCCTCCACTTCATTGGCCGGCTTAAGGTCTCCTCCTGCTCCAGGCCTCCTTCCCCCACAGGCCTTGGGACCTGGCAATCTGCGGGCCCCCAGTCAGGTGCATCTGGTTAGGAGTCAGCGCCATCGTCGTCCTCGGGCAAGATCTCCAGGCTGCTGTCAGGCTGCGCGACTACATCCTCATGGGGCGGCGGCGGGGGTGGTGGGGCCCGAGTGGGCGACAGCGGCAGCGGGGAGACGGGAGGAGACGGGCTACCGGGCTCCTTGGGCTGCGCCAGTCCCAGGATTTCCTGCACGTTGTGTGGCAGCTCCTGGGGAGGGAGGGTGTCCAAGAGGCTAGGTGCTGAGTGGGGGTGGAGTCAAAAGCGGGGGAGGAAGCCTGGCGGGAGAGCCATGCGGGTTTATGCCTTAAGAGCAAAGGACTCACTGGGCAGGCAGTCAGCTGCCGGTACAGGGCCTCTGCCCGCGTCAGCACGTCCTCCACGCTCAGCTTCATGGTCAGTTCATTGATGTGCTGCAGGAGGGAGAGCAAGGCGCATGCCCACCTTCTGGGGATGGAAGGGAGCAGGCTCGCCCTGGGGTCCAGGACCCAGCTAGGGGAGGCCTTGGAGATGCCCTGGCCTGCCAGTCTTCTGTAGCACTCCCCGCTGGGACACCCCCCACCCCCCGGACGCTGCAGCATAATAGGAAGGGCCCTGACTGGGGAGGGGCAGGCTCCTCTACCCCACCGCTCTGCAGGTACAGGCCTGGGAACCTGGCAGGTGGGGACAACAGTTCAAACCCAACCCGGACAAGGTGATCCACTCCACAAGACCAAGACCACACACTGCAGGTGGTCACCACAGCTACGGCAACCCTGCAGGAGGGAAGTGCCCTCGCTTCACCTTAAGGATCTCGTTGGAGCCAAAGCCAGACAGCATCAGTGTATCCCGCTCCATGTCCAAGATGGCACATGCCACCAGCAGGTGCAGATTGGGGCCAGGAAGGCCAGTCCACAGCACCTGGGATCAGAAGGACCCCTGAAGCCCACTCTGACATGTCCATCTCCCTCGACCTTCCGGCCCTTCCCCCAGCACCTCACCCCAACTGGCTGCCCACCTCCCACAGCCGAAGGACATCGGGGAAGGGAAACTCCCTCTTGAACCAGATGAGCAGCCACCGGAAGCAGAAGCACAGTGAGCCCGAGTCCTGGGAATCTGGAGGAGGACCGCAGACAGTTACTCGCCCTAGTCCAGATCAACGTCCTCAGCAGCTGGCACGGGCAGGTGACAGGCATGACTGCACACACAAGATCTGGTACTCTAGGATGGTGCCACCACCATAGACTGCACCAAGAAAGCAACCACGGCCTGTGCTGGGAAGACGGGCACCCTGAGGATGTCAGTGAGGGTGGTGTTACCATGGACACAGTCCCTCTAGGACAGTGTAATGGTAACCGAGGACCTTGTCTAGATCATTAGTGGCCAGACTATCTCGTAGGTGAGTGAAATCGGTCTCAGGCTGTCCTGGAAGTGCAGTAGAGAGGACTCTGCACACCCAGAGAAGTTGGGTTCCAGGAGATTTCATGACGGAAGCAGCCGTCTCCCTGTGCATACAAAGTGACACGCTTGTCCAAGACCTCCCTGCCAACATGGTCCTGTTTCCTCAAGCACACACCCAGGGTCTCCTGTAGCTGAGGCTGGCTTCAAGCTCCCTCTGCGGCCGCTGCCTCCTCGGGGCCGAGACTGCAGGTGTGCACCACTTGCCGCTTTCTGCAGCACTGGGTTTCATGCATGTTCGGCAGGAATCCTCCCAACTGAGCCAGGCCTTCAGCATTTCTCATAGTAAACAAGCGACAAGGAGCCCACAGCTGGACTGCAGAGGCTGACTTGCAGAGGTCCAGAGAAACCTCACCTGGCCTACGGTGGGCAGACTTCCCATCCCCTCCGCTTTGAAGGCCAGGTTCCTTGGGACTTTTTCTCATTCGGATGGTCGCACATAGGACCTACCCAGGAAATCACAGAGCGGCGGATCCAGCACCCGCAGAAGCAGTAAAAGCTGCCCAAGCTGCCGCTTCATAGTCTCCTGACTCTCTTCAAAGTTCCCATGCTGCAGGGAACAGGAGAAGCGTGAGAGGAGAGCAGAGCACTGTGCTGCTGACTGGGTACCTCAGCGGCTGCCCCAACACCACACTCCCTCCCCATCCTGTGCTCACCACAAGTTCCATGAAGCCACAGAAACACCAGAAGGCATCCACTTCGTTCTGAACAACGAAGAGGATTGGGGACAGGAGGTCACTCATGCCCTGAACATAGCCTGGAGGAACACAGGGTCAGCTGCAGCACCTTGAGCACCCAAGGCAGGCACCCAGCCTTCTCCACCAGTGCAGCGCTCACCCAAGTCGAAGTGGTACATGCAGTAGGTTAGGAGGATGTCATTGAGCAGGCCCAATCCTGGGTTCTCAGGGCCTTCGTAGAATTTGTTAGTCCTGTCGGTGCGGCTTACATCTCTCTCTGGGGGCCAACATGGTGGGAACGTGAGAAAGGTTAGCTGGCCTTCCTAGCTGGTCACAGGTACCAGCCCTGCTCTCCCGCACGCTGGCAGCCCTCAGCTTCAGGGCTCCAGCTAGAGTGAGGGTGAGGGCTGGGCCAGAACCTCTCCCTGCCACCCCAGTGTGAGACTCTGGCGATGCCTCCACAGGTGGGCAAACAGCCACACCACCTCCCAGAGATGCCATCTCCCAGTGAGAGCCAACAAGGCCTCTTCCGCCCGCCGTCCTGCCTGCCCACTGCAGCTCACCCCCACTGCCCCGACTCCCACCCAGCTGCTTCCTGTCTGCCCCCCACCCTGCCACACACCCACCAATGAGGCTTCGGTATCCATGCAGCAGTGAATTCCTCCGCTCCTGCTCAGCACTCACAGATTTCCACTGCAGCTTCATTCGGAAGTACTCATCCCTGAGGGAGGGGCACGGAGCTAGGGCCCCTGCTAGCACAGCTCCCAGGGAACACTGGGAGAAGCGCCTGCCCACACCACCACTGCCCAAGCCTTGCCCCGCCACACGGCCACCTGCTCCTTGCCTCTCCCTTCTTCCTCTCCCCTGATGTCTCTCCACAGAACACCCTGGGGGCTTCTGGAAAAGCATGTCCAGGGGCACTGAGGCACCCTTGGGTCCTCACGAGGGGCCAGACACGGCAGGTGTATGACACCCTCAGGAAGGAGCTGACAGCTACGGCAAAGCTGCAGGCACCACAGCAGCGCAGCATCAGCCTGACGGACTCTGGGGCAGGAGGCGACCCTGTGGGGTTAGCCTGCTCACTGCATACAGTGGGTCCAAAGCAGCGTCTGAGGAAGACGCCCCAGCAGAGCTGACACTAATCCCATAAACCAGCCGGGACCGTGCTGGCTCCAGGACACCCTGACATGGAAGACGAGGGAGTCAAGCCCCAGGGCAGGGCTGTGTGGAGGATAGGGCCGGACTGTCTCACTCACGTTTTCTTCCGCACGTGGGCCTTGTGTTCTTCAGCTGAACCCTCCCAGCTAAGGTACCCCAGGAGGAACTTCCAAGCCTCCCGCCGAAGGCCAGGGCTAAGACCCTGGGGGTGCAATGGAGCAAACAGGTCAAGGGGCTTCCTCCCGGCCAGCTGCCAGCCCATGCTAGCCTACATCCACTGACACTCACCCCTGAGAAGATCCGAGTTTTCAACTCGGGGATATTCTGCAGGCGCCCGTCAGGGCCCACATGGTGAGCCCATTCTTCTTCTGTGACTGGAGGAGCCCGCTCCACTGTGGGACGCTGCCCCAGCTCCACCTGCAGGACACAGGGAAGGTGAGCCCCAAGTGCAAGTGAGCATCAAGCTCCTGGGCTGGAGGAACCCTAAAGACCAGGGGTCAGCAAGAAGCTTCCAGAAAAGGCACCTGAAAACAGGAACAGCCACAACCAGGCCTGAGGCAAGAGGACCACCCAGTATAAGGCCAGGCTGGAAGACTGAGACATACACCTCAAAAACCAGGAGTGGTTGGGAAACTACTTCAGCAGGGGAGTGATGGTCTAGATCACCCGTGAGGGGCGGGGGGCGTGGCCCAGTGGTAGAGAACCTGCCTAGCATGTAAGAGCTCTGGGGGTTGGCTGGATCCTCAGCATAAGAAAAACATCCACCAGTTGAGCGGTGGTGGCGCATGCCTTTAATCCCAGCACTCGGGAGGCAGAGCCAGGTGGATCTCTGAGTTCCAGGCCAGCCTGGTCTACAGAGTGAGTTCCAGGAAAGGCGCAAAACTACACTGAGAAACCCTGTCTCGAAAAACCAAAAAAAAAAAAAAAAAAAAAAAAAAAAAAGAAAGAAACAAAGAAAGAAACAAAGAAAGAAAAACATCCACCAAGGTGCATTAAGGAGCTGGCCCAGAACATGAGCATGAGATCTCTGTGATGTCACTTCTTATGCAGTTCCAGATACTTTCATGTTACCGAGGCGCTGTGGAATATTATTTTAACTAGACAGAGACGTGTTACACTTGTTTATGCTGCAGAATATCCCTTTAACTTGGTGAAGGTTCTTTTTGGTTGTGCTGCATTTGTTTTTATGGCTGCACTCCCCCTGGGCTACACCCGGTCTAGCTCCAGAGCGCTAGCACCCAGCCCTGATCCATCTTTCGATTCTCAGCTACCTTTTGTTTCTCTTGTTGCCCTCTATGTGAATCTTGTCTGAGAGTCTCCCAAGGATACAAAGCCTGTGCAGAACTTGGTTCAGGACACCTGGGAAACTGTGGTACCTGATGAATCCAGAAACTTGCACTTGGCATTGTATTTTTGAAGACTTCATTCAGGTTGTTTTGAGCATATGGAAATGAACTGGCTAAACTGTAGATATAGAGAAAAATAAAAATGCCATAGGTGAAGGGAAAGTGCTTCAGTCCTTAGAGACCGGATCCCCCTGCAGCAGCAAAAGGCTAGACTCATTCCTAAGGTGCCTCAATGGTCTGGTCCCACGTGAACCCACACCCCCACGCTGTGACAACTGGTGACAAAGGATCCGCTGGAGGACAGAGGCGCCGCCATCTGAAGAACTGGAGGAATTCACTCTCAGAGTAAGAGGACTCCAGGATCGGCAGGGTCCTGGGGAATTTCAACTCCACATCTCGGGAGCAACAAAATGTACAGCTGCTAAGATGCTCGTTAAAAGGAAAAGTGGTAACTGCACAATTTTTAAAGACAGAATGGCTCCTGAGACAGGAAATAAATCTAGGAAAAAGACTTTTCTCAGTAGAGAAAAGGGAAAGAAAAGAAATAAAAAAGGAAATCTTCCCAATAGAAAAGAGGGAAGGAAAGGAAATTTCTCGACTGAAAAGGGAGAAATTTTTAATCAAGAAAAAGGATTTTCCTGGTAAAAAGGGAAAAAATATTGAAACTAGGCCTAAAGATTAAAAGGCCCCATACAAGAAATATAAAGGAAAGAAAAAAGCCTCTTCCCAATAGTAACAGAGGAAGAAAAGGTTCCTCTATATAAGAATAAGGACAGCTAAAACTGAGCTCTTTCTGGCTGCCAGCACAGAGCTGCAGCATCTGAATTACAAAGAATCAACAGGTGGGCCTCACTGCTGCTGGCTGAACAAGCAAGTAAGCCCAGAGCTTAGAATTTTGTTGTCTGTTTGCTTACACTTGGTGTGAATGTTTTTTATTTTTCCCTCAGGGCAGGAATAACTCAGTATTAAAGATCCCTCCACGGGAAATGTTTTCTGTTATTCCCTAATGGTGGGAATAACTCATTATTAGTAGTCCCTTCATGGGAGAAAGAAGAAGTTTAAACGGGCCCAACTTCTGGTGAAGAACAGTTACCGTCAGGACTTCGAATGCTAAGTCAATGCTGTTTGATTTCCCAGAGATATAAATCATTCAGTGTATAGAGGATGTTCTCTTCTTTTGATTGTTTAATAAATATTTGAATGAATGTTTGATTTTCATGATAGATAAGATAAAGGAACAGTAGTCACAATTTTAAGCTATATATTGGATATGCTCTCGTCTGTTGATCATTACTGAGAATTTGGCTCTGCTCTTTAAGTTGCTTTCAAGAAATTCTTGGTTAAATTCTTAAAAATGTAGCACCTAAAACAAATTGGTTTGTAAGCTTATTAAATAATGTGGTTAGTAGGATAACTCATAGAAAATCATCTTTTACTGATAAAGAGCTTACAAAATTATTTTTTGACTAAATAAAATACAGGTAAATTGTTTAATCCACACTGTTAATACTTGGCAAGTTGCATTAACATGTTACTTTGGATCTATAAAAAAGGATCTTCTTTTTAAGATTTTATAAAAATACTCCAGAGTATTGTCTAAAGTTACCTCTTAAAATCCTATAGAGATTGTATTTAATGCTTTTATAGATGGCATATGTAAAAAGGACCATGGAATTAGAAGCTGGTGATAGAATTGTTCAATTATTATTGCTTCCATATCTCAAAGGCAAAGTGATGCCTATATGTAGAACTGGAGACTTTGGAAGTACAGGAAAAAGGGTGTTTTGGCAAACAGTTATCAATGATGAATAGCCTAAATTAAAAGTAAAATTAAATAGGACTGAGATTGAAGGACTGTTGGATTTTGATACTGATGTATCTATAATTTTTCAAAAATTTTAAAATTCCACAATTGGTCTCTACAAAAAGTCTCCACTCAAGCTGCAGGCATGCTTGTTAAAGAGAATGGGGATATGAGGAACCCCAGCAATAGGCTGCATACTGCTTTACTAAGCTACTAAAAAACATTGGATTGTGGAAAATAACTGCTAAATTGAGTCAGGCCAAGTATTATAAATCTTTTAACATCAAAATAGTCCAGGGAAAGTGTTAAGTTAGGGCCGAGGTTATGCTTATATTTCTACAGGAGATAAAAAAAATTGTGGATTTCCCTGCAGCCATGAAAGGCTAGATTCGTTCTTAAGGTGCCTCTGAATCTTCATTCAACGTCAAGTCCTTCGTGAACCCACACAACACGCTGTGACATGTTTTAATGATGAGGATATGTGTTTAACTATGTAAAGATGAGTTGCATTTGTTTTACCTTGCCTGCCTAAGGCACCTGATTGGTTTAATAAAAAGCTGAATTGCCAATAGCTAGGTAGGAACAGGACAGGCAGGGCTGTGGACAGAGAGAATAAATAGGAGGAGAAATCTAGGTTCAAGAGAAGAAGAAGGAAGAATGAAAGAAGGAGGAGAGAATGATGGACATGTCCAAAGCAAGAAGTTAGGCATCCGCCAGCCAGACAGAGAGAATTAGTGAAGGTAAGATATACAGAAGTAAGAAAGGCAATAAGCCTGGAGGAAAAAGGTAGAAAAAGAGAAACAAGTTAATTTAAGTTTAATTTAAAAAAAAAAAAACGAGCCAGAAGCATGCCCAAGCTAGGCCGAGCATTCAAAACTAGTCTCTATGATTTGGGAACTGGTTGGTGGCCCAAAAGAAAAAGCCTGGTACACCAAGGAGAAAACACAGTCCTTGAAGTCATATGGCTGTGCAGCACAACAGAAAGTCCCAGCCAGGGTCACCTGGCACTTACGCAGGAGATGACCTCGAAGCCAGGCTCTGGCTCATCATCCGGCAGCAGGGGTAGGTCAGGGGAGGAGGCTCCCTCAGGGTGCGGCTGTAGGGCTCCCCGGAAGAAGTTGGTCACTCGAGAGAAGCTACTGAAGGTGGTAGAGTACGGATCCTGGAGGAAGCGCTGGGGACAGGCGACAGGCATCAGAGCGGCCCCCAGAGCCCGCCCATCCCAGCCCCGATGCCCTGCATCTGGCTCTGGAACACTCACAGACACCACATTGGAGCTGTCCTCGTCAAAGAGCTGCAGATGGTGAAAGGAGCTGGAGAGGGCGGAGGAGTCGTGGGGGAAGACCAAGTAGAGGCGGGGGTCCTGCGGGGAGCTGGGAGAGAGGGACACAAGAGGCCCCAGGCCCTGACATACCCGGCCATACCTTGTTCTGGGTGCTACAGTCCCTCTCCCATCACCCAAATGTTACTGCAGGAAAAGGCTCCAGACCAGAGCTGGGCCTTGGAGGCCGGTGAGGCTTTTGCACTTCTGGGCCAGTGAGACTGACTGAGGGAGGAGCCAATGAGCAGCTTTGTGGGGAGGAAGAGATACTTTCTATGCACCAGGAGACTCCTACCTAAGTCCCATTGAGATGGGCCATCTCCTCCCTCCCTGCCCTCACTCTCAGTCTCGGGTACCCACACTGGCCTTGAACTCTCCACCCTCCTGTCGGCCCTCCAAACCAATCCTGGGACTGCAAGGGTGTGTGCCTGGATCTTTCTCTGTGCTTTGCTCACTGTCCTGAAGGGCACGCTGGCTCCCAGGTCCACCGCGGCAGAGGCTTACCTGGCCAAGAGCAGGTAGCGGCTGAGGACCCGGAGCAAGGCTCGGGTCCCCCCTCTGTGGAAGTGCAAGGCGGGGAGGGAGCCTCCAGCCTGGGTCACCAGGACCAGGTAGGCCCAGCTGAGGCCTGGCTTCGATCTGCGGATGGACTTGAGCTCCCCCAGGCTCACAGAGAAGGCCCAGGAGCTCCGGGGGCAGCTGGGCTCGGCACCTAGGGGAAAGCAGTGGTTACTGGTGCAGTATGAGTGGAAAGGCCAACTCAGTGCGTTCTCTCCACAGCACAGTCTTCGGAAGCCTTGGCGGAAGCCGCCCTCCACCTCTGAGTACTCTGGCATTTCATGAGAAGTAAAACTGCCTTGCTGTGGAATAATCCTCTTGTACACTGTAAAGATCTGTCACTCGAACTGGTTTAATAAAATACTGATTGGCCAGTAGGCAGGCAGGAAGTATAGGCAGAGCAACCAAACCAAGGATGATGGGAAAGAGGAGGGCAGAGTCAGGAGTCACCAGCCAGATGCAGAGGGAGCAGGAAATGAACATGCCATGCTAATAAGTGTACCGCCATGTGTAAAAGCACAAATAGAAATATGGGTTAATTTAATGTAAAAATTAGCTAATAACAAGCCTGAGCTATTAGCTGAGAATTTATAACTCATATTCAGCCTCTGAGTCGGTTATTTGGGACCAGGCAGACAGAAAGGGAAACATCCGATTACACTGCCTAAGATTAGAAAGAAGCCCAGTGGACATGGCTGTCCCAGAATATTCCAGAACCTTCCCAGGCCTTCCTCAGTTTGAAAACTATGTTCCTCTGCCCCTAGTCTTCTGGCTGTCTTACCTCTAATGCCCTCTTTGCTCCAGGCACTACTTGAGCCACAACAAAGGTTTGGGAGGCTGAGCATGGTGACATATATATATATATACCTTTAATCTCAGTACTTGACAGGAAGAGGCAGGCAGATCTCTGAATTCAAGGCCAGCAAAGGCTACCTAGTGAGACCATGTCTCAGGAAAAAAAAAGTCATCCTGTGATCAGCTGCCTGTCATCTCTTCCACAACCCACCAGCCTAGAAACCTTTAGGAGAACTCATGGGTACACCTAGAGCCAAGCCGGTCTTTCCTAGGCCAGAAAGGAAGCATCTGGAAGCCACCCTGACTGTGGGTGACAAAGCCTTTGGAACGATGATCACTAAGGCAGGGTGTAGCCCACCAGACCACCGTGGCACAGCTCCACCTACCTCTCCTGGGCTCTGCCAGGTGGGGCCGTGGCCGCACTGTGCTAATAACAGCCCAGTCAGGTTCATAGCCGGGGTCAAAGGTAGGTTCCTCCTCTGAGGTGCTGGGCTCGCCTCCACTTGAGTCCTTGGGAGAAGAAACAATGGAATGAAAAGCTATGGTCTTAAGGGTTTCCAGCTTGCAGTTTGAAAGCCCCAGTGAGGGCTGGAGAGATGGTTCAGAGGTTAAGAGCACCGACTGCTCTTCCAGAGGTCCTGAGTTCAATTCCCAGCAACCACATGGTGGCTCACAACCATCTGTAATGAAATCTGGCGCCCTCTTCTGCCCTGAAGGGATACACGCAAACAGAACACTGTATACATAAAAAATAAATAAATCTTAAAAAAAGAAAAAAGAAAGCCCCAGTGAGAAAGCAGCCCTTCGGAACAAGGGGGGAAACAGGCAGGAGGGGACAGAAAACTTGCTCAGTGTCACCCATGGTGGCTGAGGAAGAGCCAGGCTAGACGAAACCTAGAATCATGGTACACCTGAGGCCACAGCACCGAGAGTCCAGACTCCAGTGAGAAGGGACGGATCCCGGCCCTGTTCTCGGTACTCTGCACCCTTGCCAAGGCTCCGCTCATGTCTTTTTGACTTTTCCCTGTCGGTGAATGAAGAGCCTGAAGTGATGGGTACTGTCACTGTGACCAGCTGAGTCTACGGGAACACTGCTGACAGTCACGTGATGGACAGAAAGGGGTGCTGTCTCAAAGGACACTGTAGAGCAGGGAAGATGCATGATCTGAGTTCAGTCCACAGAACCACGAGGAAGAAGGACCAACTCTTCCAAGTAGGACAGACACGGATCAGTAAATAAAGCCAAAAGACAGTTTAGTGGTTAACAGGGCTTGTTCCACAACACACAGACCTGAGTTTAGAGCTCAGCACCCGGTTTCCAGCATGTGTCTGCACCCACAGACAGTGCACACACATGCCCATACACCCACACCACACCCACCCACCCACCACACAAACGAAATCTCTGGGCCAGTAAGCACTTATGCCAAACCTGAGTTCAATCCCTGGGACCCACTCAGTGGAAGGAGCGAAACTGCTTCTACAGGTTATCCTGACTTTCACACACCCACACCATGGCAGACACACACAGTAAATAAGTAAATGTAATAAATAAACCTAACAGTAGATCAGAGGGAAAAGACAGCTGCCTCAGACCAAACCCAGGCCATACCCCTTAAGAAATGGGAACCAGACCGGGTGGTGATGGCGCACGCCTTTAATCCCAGCATGGGGGGGGGGGGGGGCAGGTGGATCTCTGTGAGTTCGAGGCCGGCCTGGTCTGCAGAGTGAGTTCCAGGACAGGCTCCAAAGCTACACAGAGAAACCCTGTCTCGAAAAAAACAAAACAAAACAAAAAGAAAGAAAGAAATGGGAACCCAGTCCTTCACCCAACAGGGGTCCCCAAGCAGCCAAGAGGACAGGCCATCAGATCATTTCACAAAACAAACATGCGCACAGGTCCCCGGGTACGCTGCCTTCCCCTTGAGTGGTGAAGAGAAGCGGGCGCCTACCTTCTTGGAGAAGAGGATCTGGGTCGAGTCTCCAGCCTCCTCCACCGGAGCCCAGTGCAGGAGGACGTCGCTGTCCTAAGGGACAGAGTCAAGTCCAGACTTAGTCAAGTCCCGAACTGCCCTCAGCCATCAACCCGAAGTTCCCGGAGGCCACCTCCATGCCGGCTCACCTTCTCCACCACACGGATGACGCCCGCGATGAGCGAGTCCGGGTCCTGGTGCTTCCCGGCGCTGGTGTGCAGGTACACGCCCCCCTTCTCAAACACCACCTGGGGGCGGGCACGGGGAGAGCCAGGGTGGGGGGGGCAGAGACGGGCGCCCCCACGGCCGTGGAGAGTGCCAGCCTCTTCGCTCGGGAACGGCGCTCGCTCACTTGCTCTGCCTAGTCCCTGCACAGCGGCCGGGGGAAGCGGACCACCGCGGGGGCGGGGGGTCGCCCACAGACCAGCGAGGGGATGAGTCCCGGACCTTACCCTGTAGCTGGATCCTTCCATCGCCACCGCGGAGGTTCCACTGCCCCGATCGCCTCCTTTTCCGGGTCAAGGTAGTGTCGTATCCGGAAAAAACACTCCCTTCCAGGCCGGACAGTGGTAGCGCCCCTAAAGTTGTAGGGCTGCGGTGGGTGAAACCATCTATCTGAACAGGGTTGTGGGACCCAGGTCACGTGGTGAGGACGGAGCGGCTGGCCAGGGTCAGCAGACGGCGCAGGCGCACTATAACATCCTCGGCACGAAGTAAACAAGTAGGCGGTGCCATGGGCGCTCCCAACCACTCGTGATCGCTAGGGAACGCCTCTTTGGCTCTCTCCATTTTTTATACTGGCATCGAAGCCAGAATTGTGCCATTTTTCTCGAGGGCAAGCCGTCGCGGCTCTGTGGAAGCCATGTTAGTGCGGGGCCCTGCCATCTCTTTGCGGGGCGGGACGGCGAAGTGCTGGGAAAGCGGAACGGAGACAGGACAAGGTGAGAGGAGCCGTGCCGGAGGCGCTGACGGGCTCAGGATGAGGGGCGAGGCCGCCAGGCCTCTGGAGACGAAATCGCCCCACATTTCTCGGTCACCGTGGAAGGAGGGCTGCGCCACCATTTTTAAGCCGGGCGAACCGAAGCAAGAACTAGTGCCGCACTGAGTCTTTGCCAGCTCTGTGCCGAAGGGCGGGGTGGGGGAGCGGGCGGGCTGCACGGAGCGGAGTCCGCCGCTTCGGTGCCGGGGTGGACTCCGAGCGGGGACGCCAGGCCGCTGCCGTCGCCTGCGGTCGCGGGGCGTAGGCATGCAGCCGCATCTGCTGCTGGCAGATCGGAACGGCAGCCTTTCACCGTCTTCCCCGCGAGCACGCCACCGTTGCCGCCGCCCACGGCTCGCAGGTGAAGCTTGTATTTGGTTTGGGGCGTCCAGGGTTAGGGGGGCGGAGTGACACAATGGAGGCGGGGCAACTGCACGGAAGTGACGCAAGAAGCCGCCATGCCTTTTGAGGGCGGCGACGGCGCCCGGCCGGCCATGCTGGCTACGGGCACGTGAGTGGAGGCGGCGTTGTGAGCTGGGCTTTGGGGAGGACCTGGCTTTCCCGGGGCCGAGGGGCAGTGGGAGGGCGTGCGGCCGTGGGAGGGCACGGCCTGCGTAGGTCAGGGGCAGCGATCGCCAGCGACGCTTGGCTGAGTGCTGAAAGGGCTAACGCTCAACCCCTCGGGTCTGACCCTCGACGAACGCTACACAAGCTTCGCCTCTGTGGTGCAAACGGGCTGGGACCTCACGCTGTCGGTCAGCCACGTCCACGCGGCTGTTTGGGGGGTCGCTGGTGGGTGAGGGGGCCTGGGGCGGGACTTCCGGCCCGGTCCCCCCGGGGCGGGACTTCCTGTTTTCTTCCCAGCGGAGGGGCCTCTGTGCGCCGCGGGCGTGGTCCGCCCGGGGTCGCAGCCTTCGGTGGTGGGCTCCTCCTGGGCCCGCTCCTCCTGGGCCGGCTCTGCGTCCCGGGCTGCAGCCGTTTTCTTCCTTGTCTCCCGTCACCCTGTCCTGGGAGGCCCGCACCTTCCCGCTGGACAGCTCCCCCTTGCTGGCCTGCCCCTGAGTCCCACTTCATAGGAGGCCACAGGCCTAGGAGGTCCGAGTAAGTCGCCCTCCTTGGAGCCGCCCTTACGAGCCACTCACACGGTTTCCACGCTCTTGCTGTGGCCATTCCGAGAAGTAGTGCACAGGAGCTGGGTCCTGCCATCGTTTGCTCTCTTCTGTTCTCAGAGAATTGAGAACCCAGGCTAATAGCATACAGGCTGTGCCATCTTGGACCAGTCACTTTCCTTGCCCTGAGCCTTAGCCTTATGTTTCCAGACTCCTCCATCAGCTGGGAAAGGTGTGGGGTGTGTGTAGGAGTCGCTGGGTGCCTCCTCAAGCCGTGGGTAGGACTTGCAGGTCCAGAGACAGTACTATCAGACCACTACAGCTCATCCCCGTGTCTGGCCGGTGTCTGCAGCCTTCTCCTTCTCAGTGGAAAGATGGCATGGGAAATCTAGACTCTTGAAACAGGCAGGGTGGAGCTCAGGATTGGCAGAGGGCTCCGGACACAGACTGCCCTTGTCAGTGGCCAGTTCGGCTGGTGGAACAGTCCAGATTCCGCCTTCCTGAGTTTGGAGCTTTAAGACTGGAACGTGGAGTGACCACTGCTGCTTCGTGTCATAGGAAGTGAGAGATTGGTTAGGAATGGTGATCACCTTCTGGCCCAGCACGAGCAGTTCCCACCTCAAGTCAGGTGGCAGGCGACCAGTGTGGAGTTGAGCAGGCTGGCTTTTTTGAGTGTGAGTGACAGAAGAGCTTTCAAACTGCATTCAGACTTCAGATTCTGTTTCTCTTTACTGTGGTCCTGGTGGGCTTGAATCCCTCCAGTGGTAGGGTGCACGATGCCTCCCAAGGAGGGTCCTCAGCTGCCCACACCCTCTGGGTAGTGGGGAAGAGAGGCACAGCGGTCCATCATCACACTCCAGGTTTGAGTCAGTCCTGGTGGGGACCCGGATCCTTGCCCTCCTGGAGCTCCCTGTCGGATGGGCAGACAGCTCTACAGGCTCTGCAGAGCCCTGAACAGCAGGGGCAGAGGAAGTGTAACCGCCGTGGTGTGATTCCGAGCATCCTTAAAGTGGCAGTTAACAAGGCAGTTTCGTGTAGTTTATCTGATTATTTGGGTAAACTTAGAACCAGCAAAGAGATCAGTTACAGGATCCAGGAGAGGTGAGGTGCAGTCCAGTGTGGTTCTCTGGAGGACTCTGACTTGGTCTGCAATCCAGCATTCAGGATCACAAGGTAGCCAAGAGAGCCAGCACCTAGCCTCTCAGGTCTTAAAGAGTCCCAAGAGGCCACGCCCCAGGGGCAGCTCATAGGTGGATCAGTTACCTGCTGCCTCACTAGGGGCAGTGCTTCAAGGTCAAAGCTGGAACAGCTACCCACTATATATCCTCCTTTGCCCAGAGCTCAGCCCCATCCTAAGAGACTGACCCTGGAAGCCAGGGGGGGGGGGTGCTGGAGGCTGGGGAGACCTGGAGAGGGTGTGGCTCCCTGACCAGATGAGTGTAAGGTTGGCAGTGACCTGAAGGCCAGTGAGCTGAGTGCGGGGTCCATCTGGTCCTGGAAACTGGGGGGCAGTTCCCCTGCAGTGGAAGAGGACCTGCTGGACCAAGTGAAGGATGGCACCTGGCAGTGGCCAGGGTTCTGTGCTAAAGAAACCTTGCAAATCACCTGTGGTTTTTGTTGAGACCAGTCTCTGTGTCCGAGGCTGACCTCAAAGCCTCTGAGTGCTGTGATTTCAGGTGTATGCTACCATGTGTGGCTCACATACGTATTAATGTCCTACACGCCGTGAAAAAGGTGCGCATGAAATTCATGTAAGTCTTCAAAGGCTTTTATCAGGCTGGATGTGTGGTGCTTCACACCTCTGATTCCAGCGACTCGGGTAGTAGAGGAAGGAGGATTGCTAGGGGTACGCGTAAGTCCTGTCTTCAAAACTAGACAGGCCTTCGTGTGGCTGAGGGGGTGCTTGCCAGCACTGATGAAGTCTGGGTTCAGTTCCCAGCACCACATAAACCAGGTCCGGTGGGGAGCATGCGTAACCCCAGCAGCACTCAGGAGCTGGATACATGAGAATCAGGACTTCAGAGTCACCTTTGTCCACAGAGTGAGTTTGTGGCCATCCTGAGCGCTTGAGAGCCTGTCTCAAAACATAGGAAGAACCCAAACTGAAATAAGCACAAACCAGCTTGGCTACAATGCTCATGGCCGACACAGATGAAGACTCCAGGCTTTGGAGTGCTCCTGTGTGGGACAGGCTGGGGTCAAGATAAAACCCAGGGCTGGAAATGACTAGTTCGGGCCCAGGGAAAGCAGGTTTGAGAAAGGGGTGGAGCTCAGCTGGACAGGTGCATGCCACGGAAGGGGAGTCCCGTTGGGACATCGACCTCGGGATGGGCAGAGGTGGTAACTGCACAGCCTCAGCCCCTCTGTCCTGCTCTGGCCCACAGGGCGCGGATGGCGTCTGGACGGCCAGAGGAACTGTGGGAGGCCGTCGTGGGGGCCGCCGAGCGCTTCCGGGCCCGCACTGGCACAGAGTTGGTGTTGCTGACGGCAGCGCCGCCGCCGCCGCCCCGCCCAGGGCCCTGCGCCTATGCGGCCCATGGCCGCGGAGCCCTGGCAGAGGCCGCCCGCCGCTGCCTCCACGACATCGCACAGGCACACAGAGCTGCCACCGCCACCCGACCTGGTCCCCCACCAGCACCACAGCCGCCCAGCCCTGCTCCTAGCCCTCAGCCTCGGCCAGCCCTGGTGAGGGAGGATGATGAGGAAGATGAGGACGAGCCCACTGAGACCGAGACTTCTGGGGAGCGGCTGGGCGGTAGCGATAATGGAGGTGAGCTGGCGGGGTTGGTGCTGCAGCGGGGTTGCTGGTTGCTGGACACTTGTCCTAATGTATCCTCAAGCCTGCCTTCCCCAGCAGCCTCGCGAGGTCCAACCGCACGGGATAGTTAAACATACGGTTTCCTTGAGGGCTGGGCTGGCCCAGGAACTGGAGCATGGCTCTCTGTGAGAGATGCAGGAAAGGAAGGGTAGGGGTGCTGCCCCGTCCGTGGGAGGTGGAGAGGTTTGCCAGGAGTGGGGTGCTGCCACAGCTGAGGGAGGTGGAGAGGTTTGCCAGGAGCGGGGTGCTGCCACAGCTGAGGAAGCCGGGAGCGGGGGAGCTTCCAGACAGTCAACATGGCGCGTTGAGCCTCGGGCAGCATTTCCCATGGCCCATGGAGCCCCACTTTGGGGAAGTGGATCTAGAGACTGCTGTTTGGAGAGAGTCGGGAAGCTGGATATTTCTCGGACTGTACGGTAACCACAGGGCTTTGAGGGTGAGTAGGAATTACTCGTTTGCTATCACCTCATCCTTCCTGAGAAAACCAGCATGTCATGAAGGGGATGGGCTCTGGAGCCAGGGGGTATGGCCATAGGGTCTTATCCCCACCAGACCATTTTTGAATTATTTTGGGTCACATTGTCCCAGGCAGATCCCTTTTTTTAATATATAAGATTTATTTATTTCATGTATATGGTGCTCTATCTGCATGTACACCTGCAGGCCGGAAGAGGGCATCAGATCCCATGATGGATGGCTGTGAGGCACCACGTGGGTGCTGGGAATTGAACTCAGGATCTTTGGAAAAGCTGCCAATGCTCTTAACTGCTGAGCCATCTCTCAGACCCCCCTCCCCCCAGGCAGATCTTAGGAGGTTCCATGTTTAAGCTCTCTGTGGGCACCTGATAGTGGAAAGGGCCTTGAGTGACTTGACAAACACAGAATGTTGAGCCCAGGCTGGCCTGTCCCACCCACAGGACTCTTCATGATGGATGAGGATGCCACTCTCCAGGACCTGCCCCCCTTCTGCGAGTCAGACCCGGAGAGCACAGATGGTGAGGATCTGGGTTGTCCAAGCCCCAGGAGGCCAGGCCGAGGGGGGGGGGGACAGAAGCTGAAGCCTTCCTGTGTCACAGACGGCAGCTTGAGTGAGGAGACCCCCGCCGGCCCCCCAGCCTGCCCCAAGCCCCCGGCCGCAGCCCTGCCCACCCAGCAGTACGCCAAGTCCCTGCCCGTGTCGGTGCCAGTGTGGGCCTTCAAGGAGAAGAGGACAGAGGCGCGATCGTCAGATGAGGAAAACGGCCCGGTGAGGGGGACCAGACAGGTGGGATGGCCCCAGTGGCCTGCTGCAGGGGGCCCACCGCAGTTCAGGAGGAAGGCCCCTTATCTGTCAAGTCATTTGAGGGGTCAGACAGGGAAACAGGCTCAAGGTCAAATTATTTCCCACGCTTCCCTTCCCCACGCCGTTCTGTGTGTGGTGCTCTGGGGCTGTGCTGGCCTGGACCATCCTTCACAGAAAACTCCCTGAGGCAGAGGGGGACACATGGCTTCCCCCGGCTCCCCACGGCCGGCCAGGTTGCTATCTGCCGGCCCGCGGGTCCAGGCGGGGACCTCGGAGGGGCGGGGGTCGGAACGGTCAGGTTCCTAGCTTGCTGGACAGTCCGGGCAGGAGGGCGGCTGGACTGGGCGCCACCTCGCACTGAGCGCCTTCTCCCTCCACAGCCCTCCTCGCCAGATCTGGACCGGATCGCTGCTAGCATGCGGGCACTGGTGCTGCGGGAGGCCGAGGATACCCAGGTCTTCGGGGACCTGCCGCGGCCGCGGCTCAACACCAGCGACTTCCAGAAGCTGAAGCGGAAATACTGAGAGCGGACAGACCGAGCGGGCCGAGGGCGGCGAAAGGCCGCTGCGCGGAGGCTCTCGCGTGGGTCTCGGAGCCCTCCTCTGCCCAGCAACAGGACTCTTCTTCCCGGGGTTGGCCCGCTCCGGGGGGCGAGGCCAGCTCCCGGACGCTCAGTGGGTCGGCTCCCAGGCTTGCCCAGCGACACAAGCGGAGCCCGCCCGCGGAGTCCGGCTGCGGACCGGAGGCGGCTCCGCCCACTTCCGGAGAGTGGCAGCCGCCCTCCTGGAATCCCCCACCCGATTGGTCCTGGCCGCCTGGGGGCGTGGCCAAGCCCTCCCGACCCCAGCACTGGCCCGAGGCCTGGAGTTTGTTACACTACGGGGCTGGTTTTTGTTTTTGTTTTTGTTTTGCCCTGGTCCTGACACTTGGATCCGGTTCCCCACGGGGACAGTCCGGTCCTGCGCTGCGTCTGACGCCCCCATAGGTTACACCCCACAACAGCCTGTCCATCAAAGCCTGTCCATTACCCAGGACGGTACCAGCTTCCTGTCCCCCGACCCAACAGGTGCCTTAAAGGGCCCTCTCCCACCCGCGGCAGGGGGCAGGGGGCCTCGCTCTCCGGCCCTGGCCCTGGGTGCGGGGGAGTGGGGTGGGGGCCGGGAGTCGGGAGGGGCGCTCTGAGAGATTAAAGTTTTACCTCTGACTAGCGAGCGCCTGGTGTGCTCTGTGTGGGTGTTAGGCTGCGGTGCCCGCTCAAACAGCATGAAATGCGGGCGGAGACGGCGTCCACGCTGGCAACCCGGTTCCCGGACCGGGCAGTGGGAGTGGGCGGGAACCTCCCATCTCCCACCTAGCGGGCAGGACAGGCAGCTGCTTGTCCCCTTTACGCTGGCTCTGAGTGTCTGGGGCACTTCCCATCCACCCCACCGCCCGGCTTCAGCGCATTTGCCCCCGGAGAACTCAACATCACGGCAGCAAAGGAAGAGTGTGCGGCGGCGGGTGACGGGCACCGAATACTAGGGACAAATTCGGCTTCTTTCTGCTGTCAGAGGCGTGAAGAAGGCCGGCCTGTGGCGCACGTCTGTCACCCGGCAACAGGGAGGTGGATTTCGGAGGCGCAGGAATTAATGTCAACCTAGACTTCTAGAGACCCTGCCTTAAAGCCAGGCATACCCTTATTCCCAGAACTCAGGAGGCAGAGGCAGGCGGGTTTCTGAGTTTGAGGCCAGCCTGGTCTACAGAGTTCCAGAACAGCCAGGGCTACACAGAGAAACGCCCCGTCAAAAAAACAAAAATAAAGCAAAAAACCCCACCATCGGCCAGGTGTGGTTATTTTGTTTTTCAGGACAGGATTCCTGTGTGTACCCAACTGTCCAGGAGCTTGTGCTGTAGACCAGGCTGACCCTGAACTCAGAGGTCTGCCTGCCTCTGCCTCCCGAGTGCTGGGACTAAAGGTGTGCGCCACCACTGCCTGGTTGTAGCGCTTGCTACAGTATTTGGAAGGCAGAGGCAGACAGATCTCTGCAACTTCGAGACCAGCTAGGGTGTTGTGGTGGACTAACATCCAAGCCAAATAATTCACCTGGGCTGAAAGATAAGCCCAGTTGACAGCAGAATTCGCTCACAGAAGGAGGAAGCAAGGAGGGTCATGGGACCTTCACCTTGAGTGTCCTGCCGCTCCTCACGAGCAGCTATGTTCAGTTCTGCCCTAAAGGGGTAGAGGATATGGGCGATGGAGAAGCAGGGGAAAGGCTCTATTCTGTGCAGTATGGGAAAGGTGTCATGCCTGCCAGGTTAAGAAAGGCTACCCAGTGTGGCCTTGCAGGTAGCACCACACCCCGAGTAAGTACCTCTTCACGATGCTCTGTGAGCCCAATAAACTCACTGGTTCCCCCAGATTGACCTCTGGTGGAATCGTATTTCGGTTTATCTTTCAGACTTTAGGAGGGTAGACATTGTTTAGGTCTTCACTTGGAAAGAAACTTTTTTAGAGGTAGGGACAGGGTCTCACTGTAGCCCAGGCTGGCCTCAAACCCAGAGATCCGCCTGCTTCTGCCTCCTGAGTGCTGGGCTTAAACAGGTGTGTCACCGCCCAGGAAGGAATGGGGGTGGGAGGATCGAGACAGGGTTTCTCTGTGTAGCCCTGGCTGTCCTGGGACTCACTCTGTAGACCAGGCTGGCCTCGAACTCACGGAGATCCGCCTGCCTCTGCCTCCCGAGTGCGCCACCACCGCCCGACCCAGGAAGGAATTTTAACAAGAATATATCCGGAGACCTATCTCAGCAAACAAACTGAAACCAGACTCAGTAACTCCCGCGAGGGATCGAGTGCAAACCGACCCAGACGCCCCCATCCGCACCGGCTCCTAAAGCCGCGTGCGGGTCAGCGGCGGCGCACGCGCTGTGGGAGGAGCCAAGCCTTCCGCCACTTCTTTCCCACAACAGTGGTGAGTTTTGGAATGAATTCGGGTGACCCCAACCACGCCATCCTCGCTAGCTACGTAGGACACTGGTCGCTTGGGAAACGTTGAGCCCGCCCATGGGTGAGGGGCGGTATTTCCGGGGCGGCTCTAGCGGGAAGGCAGGACTTCCGGTGGCGGACCGACGCTAGCTGCGGCGAGCACAGCGGGAACTCCTCTCCTTCGCCGCATCCCGGGATGTCACAGCTGGGATCCCGGGGCCGCCTGTGGCTGCAGAGCCCCGCTGGGGGACCACCCGCTATCTTCCTGCCGGAGGGCCAAGCCCTGGTCCTCGGTCGGGGGCCCCTGACCCGGGTGACGGACCGGAAGTGCTCCCGAAATCAAGGTGGGCGCGGGAGTGAAACTGCGGCCGCAAGAGCTGCAGGGGAGCTCGTGCTAACCAGGAGCTAGACGGGGCTTTCGGGGAGGGACGGGGCGGATCCGGGCGACTGTCACCGGGCGGAGGTGCTCCAGCAGAGACGGTTTCTGAGCAGGATGTATCGGGCCGTGCCCAAGACCTGGGTCTACTCAGTGTGTCTCATTAGAGCAAGCCGACCCTGCAGATACAAAATACCTCTCTGGGCAGTCCCGGGTCTCTGGCGATCCTAGGGACTCTGGTCTCTCCAAGTGTAGGTCTCGGCCCTATTGAGGAATGAACGAACTGCCTCGGGCCGAGGGTGACACACACCTGTCATCCAGACACTTGGGTGGGAAAGACATGCGAATCAGTTTCAGGCCAGCCACCAGGATGTGGCGAGTTCTAGGCTACTTTGGGTTACTTGAGGCCCTGTGTTGGGGGAGGGAGGAAAGTGCCTCTTCCTCCGAAGTGTAGTCTGTAGCTGGCCACGCCCCCTACGTGATATAAAGCCTGACTCCATCCCCTTACCCTCAGTGGAGCTGATTGCAGACCCTGAGACCCGGACAGTGGCAGTGAAACAGGTACCAGTGTCTCAGCAACGGGCAGCAAGGACTTGGGGGAGGGGCCGGGTGGATTGCAGCCCTTCACAAGGCTAGTTAGCTATTTCCTTTCCCATCGTGCCAGACTGGACGCCTGTCACCTCTCAAAGTTCTGATTGGTAGCACGAAGTGACTAGGTGGAAAGATTAAGGATCTAATTGGGAAATGGGGTATTGGACTTGGTGGGGAGGTGGGTGTTCCCTGAGGGGGTGGAGCCAACCCTAGCTCCTCCTTTCTCCACAGCTAGGCGTTAACCCATCAACTGTTGGGGTCCAGGAGTTGAAACCAGGGTTGTCGGGTACTCTGAGTTTGGGGGACATCCTGTATTTGGTCAATGGCCTACACCCCCTGACCCTGCGTTGGGAAGAGATCAGCACATCGGGATCCCAGCCAGATACTCCACCGGGCACTCCTCCTGTGGATCCAGTGGACCAGGAGGATGCTGAGCCTCAGAAAAAGCGGGTGCGGAAATCGTCCCCTGGCTGGGAGAGCTTCAACAAGTTACTGGTGTTCACAGCATCTGGGGTGAAGCCCCGGGGCAAGGTGAGTTCACTGTCGTGCCATTTAATCCCAAGGTTTGCTGAGCAGACCTGGGATGATCTTATCAAAGTCTCTGAGCCTCGGGCTGGAGAGATGGCTCAGAGGTTAAGAGCACTGGCTGCTCTTCCAGAGGTCCTGAGTTCAATTCCCAGCACCCACATGGTGGCTCACAGCCATCTGTGATGAGATCTGGCGCCCTCTTCTGACTCACAGGCACACATGCAGGCACAACACTGTATACATAATAAATAAGTCTCTGAGCCTCAGCTCAGATTGTTGAGACCCCAGTGGTGGCCGCCACCACTAAGGTGCAGGATACCGATCAGGCCCTGTGATCAGTGATGACCAGACCTTTTTTGGATGTGTTTATGGACCACTCTGAAATGACGAGGCCGCTGAAAATGTGGAGTGTAGTCCCTGGCTGGGCACCCAACCAACAGTGTGTTTTGTTTTAAAAATTTACTCATTTTTTTTCATGTGAGCCTGAATGACTTTATGTGTATCACATGTGTACAGGTGCCTGCAGAGGCCAGAGAGCATTGGGTTCTCTGGAGCTGGAGTCACAAGCAGTGGAGAGCCACCTCATGTGTGTGCTCTAACCACTGAGTCATCTCTCCAGCTCTTCCAACAAAGACCTTTGCTCTTTCTGAGCTGTAATGCTCCAAGGAGATGCTCAGGGAAAGGGGCTCAGGATGGGTCTCTGTTAAGGGCTGAAGGGGGAGCAGAGGACACAGGAGCAGGAAGTCAGTGCTGTCTTTACCTCAGTCATGCGCTCTGGGACTTGGGTTCCCTGCTCCTAAGGGTGACCCCAGTATCAAAGGGCTGGTGTCAGTCAGCCTGTGAGGAAGGTCAGAGATAACAGTACTCCTGTCCCTGTTTTTGGTGATACCAGGTGGCTGCCTTTGACCTAGATGGGACTCTCATCACCACCCGCTCTGGAAAGGTCTTCCCCACTAGCCCTAGTGACTGGAGGTGAGGTGGGACAGGGGAAGAGGCTGGGACGGGAGCCGAGTTCTCTAGGCTACAAGACACTTGCTACTTCCCCTGGACCTTAGGATTCTGTACCCAGAGATTCCAAAGAAGCTACAGGAGCTGGATGCTGAGGGCTACAAGGTATGTAGGTGTATGTATGGATAGTTTCTGGATGCCGAGAGATGAGGCATGAGGGCTAGTGTGTGTATGCACGGATACATGCATGTTTGTGTAGCGAGTCCAGGCTGAGCTGTGGCAAGGGCTCCAGTGTGTCCCTGTCTATCCCCAGCTGGTAATCTTCACCAATCAAATGGGCATTGGACGAGGGAAGCTGTCAGCAGAGGTGTTCAAGGCCAAGGTGGAGGCTGTGTTGGAGAAGCTGGGGGTCCCGTTTCAGGTACAGCCAGAAGGGACCCAGAGGGAAGGCGTGGAGTGGAGGCCTTTGCTGGGGTTATGCTGACAGGAGTGCTTGGAGACCCCAGCACTGACGACAGTGTGTCCTGGCCGCCTCCACAGGTGCTGGTGGCAACGCATGCAGGTCTAAACCGGAAGCCAGTGAGCGGCATGTGGGAGCACCTTCAAGAGCAGGTGAGCATCCTCCCTGTGTGGCTGTCCCCGGCCCTCAGGCTCTGCTGCCTTTGCTCCTCTGCCCTCCTTGCCATCTGTCAATCCCTGCTTTGGACTTGGGAGACGGGCTCTCAATCTCTCTAAAGAGCAGAACTGCTGAGAAGTTGCAGGTCAGGGGTCTGCACACAGGGAAAGACTGTACATGCCGTGAGGTGCAGGGGACCAACTCCAGCCTCCTGAGAGGTCTGAAGCAGTTAGGTGAGCAGAGATGCTCATGGCTGAAGGGAGAGCTTGGCAGGTATCAGGGACATGAGAAAGTGGCCCAAGGATCAGAGCACAGGGATCCAGAAAGGCAGACCCTGATTAAGGGCATAACCCAAGCAGAAGAGCAGGGGGTCAGGGCTGCTGTGGGACGTACGCCCTCTGCAGGCCACTGGGGGAGCAGACGAGACACTCAGCAGCTAGGCCCTTGTGTATAGGGGGTCCAACCAGCCCCCCTGCTTTCCCTTATAGAGGGGCTTCTCGCTGCGTCTCTCTGCAGGCCAACGAGGGCATGCCCATTTCCGTCGATGACAGCATCTTCGTGGGAGGTAAGAGGAGCAGGCTTCTGGGGGCGTCGGGCACCTCTTCTGAGCTCAGTGGGGGACTTCCTTACAGACGCAGCAGGGCGCCCGGCCAACTGGGCCCCAGGGAGAAAGAAGAAGGACTTCTCCTGCGCAGACCGCCTGGTGAGCCTGCCGGCACCCGTCCCCCATTATCCCTGCCCGTGACCTCGCTCACGCCCACCCCTGCTGCACCTCTGACCCTTCTGGCCATCTTTCCTCCTAGTTCGCCCTTAACATCGGCCTGCCCTTTGCCACTCCAGAGGAGTTCTTCCTCAAGTGGCCAGCAGCTGCCTTTGAGCTTCCAGCTTTCGACCCGGTGAGTGAGGCACAAAGGTCAAGGGTGAGAGGCCCCTGTTCGGCTCCCCCAGCTTATGCTTTTTGTTCCCCTGCCAGAGAACCGTCTCCAGCGCTGGGCCCCTCTACACACCAGAGTCCAGCTTCCTTCTCAGCCCCAACGCAGAGGTGGTGGTCACAGTCGGATACCCTGGGGGTGAGCGGCCACAGCCCGACCTCTGGCCCCCTTTCAGTCATTTGGGCCCTAGACACTAGCTGATGGCCACACTGCCCCCACAGCCGGCAAGTCCACCTTCGTCCAGGAGCACCTGGTGCCAGCTGGATATGTCTATATCAACAGGGTGAGGCTGCACCCACCCTCCCTGAGCACTGGCCTGGGGGCGGGGCTCCCCAAACTGGCTTGTGACCTGTCCGGGTCCCACAGGACACACTGGGGTCGTGGCAGCGCTGTGTGAGCTCCTGCCAGGCGGCACTGAGGCAGGGGAGGCAAGTTGTGATTGACAACACCAACCCGGATGCCCCCAGTCGGGCCAGGTACTGGACCCCGCGGGGCGGAGGGGGCGGGGCGGGCGGGCGGAGTGCTGGCTGCAGGGACCGACCCAGCGCCGGCTCCTCCACAGGTACATCCAGTGTGCCAGAGATGCGGGCGTGCCCTGCCGCTGCTTCAACTTCTGTGCTACGCTGGAGCAGGCTCGCCACAACAACAGGGTGAGCCCCGCTCCAGGCCGCGCCCCTCACCTAAGCCCCACGGCCCCTGACCTCTGCGCCTCTTTTTGCAGTTCCGAGAGATGACCGACCCCTCGCATGCACCGGTGTCAGACATGGTCATGTTCAGCTACAGGTTCAGGGACTCCAGGGGACTGGAGGGTGCGTGGGGTGGGGGTGGGGGGTGCAGAGCCTCACCCACACACGTCCCACAGGAAGCAGTTTGAGCCCCCCACCCTGGCCGAGGGCTTCCTAGAGATCCTTCAGATCCCGCTCCGACTCCGGCCACATCCGGACCCAGCGCTGCAGCGGCTGTACTGCCAGTTCTTGGAGGGCTGAGCCCGCAATAAATAAACACTGCTGCTGCTACTCTGTTCACGGCCGCCTTGCTGGGATGTGGGAGGCACCGGCCACGGCACTCCACACTCAACTCAGGCTTTCACGTGGGCTCCTGTGCACCTACCACACCTGGCCTGGGGACTGGAGCAGCCAGGGCTATTTTGGGGTGGAGGACTCAGCAACAGGTGTCAGAAGCCAGTTGTGGGACACTGACCTGATGGGCGTTTGATCAGGTACGGTAGATTAAATGCATCAGAGGAAGGCTGTCATGCGGGTAATTAGCCTGACAGGCTACCTTCCCACCCACACTGGGTGACCTCTGCATCCATCCATCTTGCACTGAGCATACAATTAGCAGGGAGAGACAGCGTGTGGGTTAAAAGGCTTTATTAGGGAAACATACAGGGCAAGGACCATCCTTGGAGACCTCAGGACGCTGTCCTCCAGGCTGCTGGGCAGGCACAGTCCCCAGAAGCCCCTGCTCAGAAGCATCTGACCTGGGAGGCAGTAGGAAGGGGCGGCTTCTACTCGTGAGATGCTCCCTACCCCTAAGGCCCTGGCACCCATACCTTGCCAGGGACACAGGTCCCAGAAGGCAGTGCCTCATGGCAGCAGCTTCCCTAAAGCCAGGGCCACCCCGCTGCTTCCTGAAAAACCAAGTGCTGCTCACCAGTCTCCGTCGGGCCTCGTCTGGGACTGTGGCCTGCCCAGCCTGGGAGTCCACTAGCCACCCATCTGCAGAGACAGAAGCCAGGAGAGGTTCAGAGGGGGCACCCAGGGGCAGGGCCCAGGGGTGCATGCCCGGCAGAGCACCTCACCCCTCGCTGCTGCTGCTCCTGCTCCAGGCTCCGCTGCAGGACCTGCTGCTGGTTGGCAATGACCCGACGGATGCCGTTGACAAAGTTGCTCTGGTCGTGCGGGATGAGGCCAATGAAGATCTTTTTCTCCGAGGAGTACAGGAGCATCAGCACACGCACCTCACAGGAAGCCTTATAGGAGAAGTGCACGCAGCCCGCCTGACGGCAGGCCCAAGTCAGCATGCTCATTTGCCCACTCCCCCAGCCACAAGCTGGCCCATCTGGGAACAGCTGGACCCAAGACTAATGGGTCCCTAAAAACAGGTCCCAGGGGGTTCAAGGCTGCCAGGCATGTAGCCCCACCGTGGGCAAGTCCTGTTCCTTTACACTGGAGAAAAGGCCCACGAGACTCCTACAGACCCTGGCTGTTAACAGTGCCAATAACCACGGGCTCCCCACAGAGGAGCCGGCTCACGAGGTCCAGCTCACAGTGGGAACCTCAAGTTCCCCGGGAATTGTGTGCCAAGCTGAGAGCATGTGGTGGTTGGCAGCCCTGTGCTATATGGGGACAGGCAGTGGTCTAGGCAGCCCTCTCGCGAGGGGCCTGCTGATACCGTGTCTCTCTGTAATGACAAGCCTGGGCCTTCAGTAGAAGCCACCAGTCAGAGCCTGAGGGCTGCGGGGACCGCACATGCCAACAGGTGGCCCTGGTGCGGTTCCGGGCTGCAGGCCCTAACCTAACACAGCTCCCACAGGCAGCTGCATTAGCCTGTCTCCTTGGCTGCTGCCCTCCACTCACAAAGCCATTGTCCATGATCCGGCAAAGGCTCTTCAGAGTCTCCATGTCCTTAGTGAAGTGGAACTGTACCAGGCGCGAGTTCCGGAACAGTGGCACGAGAGTGGTCTGTGGGAAGCCAAGGCCCACTTGGTGAAACCCCCCTCTCTGTGGAAGCCGGGCAGCACCGCGCCAGCCCGCCACGGGGACTTCCGCCCACCCCCAGCCTGGCGTCCCCTGCACCTCACCAGCAACTGCTGTGGGATGAGCTGCATAAAGAGCTTCCGTGGCCACTGATCTGTCCTCCTGCCACAGCAGACAGCAGGTGTCAACCCCGAGGTCCTCCCACAGCGGCCTGCACTGCCATGTGCCCACCCCCCCCCCCCCCGCCTCTCCCCACTCACAGGATCTCCCCTTGGTTCACGTAGACGTGGGATGGCAGCCACCGCTTGGACCGGCTATTGGGCTCAGGCCTGGGCTTTGGGGCAGAGCGAGAGGGCACTTCAGGGGAGGGCAGAGGAGGACCAACAGCCCACACAGCCCCCGCAGCTCACCTCCTGCCACTCCATGACACCACTCCATGCCAAGAATTTGTTGTTGACGATCTGAACAGGTCCCGAGTGCACGCCTCCAGGACCCACGGCCTGTGGACAGGACACCAGTCTGCTGCCAGCAGCTCCGGCTCTATTCCCCCACTAGCTGGCTGCAGCCCTGACCGCAATTCCAGCAGGCCGCAGACTGGTTCTGTGCTCACTGCCAACATTCTGTGCTCCCAAGTGACCTAAGACAAGTCTCAGGCCCTGGGTGGTGTGGAGGCCCACAGCTACCTTTAGCAGCTAGCAGGTGGACACCATGAAAATCTATCTGGCAGCCAGGTGCCAGGACACATTGTCACCCTCCAGAGACTTTGGGCCTCCTGCTCTGCAAAGGATTCTACACCCAGGACCCACCCCAGTGGTCTCCTGTACCCTTCAAGGCCTATAAAGCTACTTTTCCCACCAAGTCAAGCCCTGTCTGGATGCCTGGCCACTGCCTTTCCACAGCTCCCCGGATGCTCCCTACTTCTGCCTTCACATCACACTCCACACCAGTCAAATGTAGATGGTGAGCCAACTGTGGAGCCAGGACCAGGCTGCACTCAGCAGGCACACCTGTTTGCGAGTGGTGATGACCTGCCGTATGGCGTTGACAAAGCCGCTCTGGTCGTAGGGGATGAGGCCCATGAAGATCTTCTTCTTAGACGAGTACAGGAGCATCAGCACCCGCACCTCGCACGGGGAAATGTGGGGGAAGAGCATGCAGCCCGCCTGTGGGGACAGGGCTGCAGATCAGGGGCCTGGCCCTCCACGTTCAACATCTGACCTGCCTGCCTGGACAGGCCAGAGTCACTAAAACAGCTCAGTCGAGCCTTCCCAAGAGCAGGTGAATCCCTCTTGGCTACCTCCTCAGCCCTGACGACTGACAGGCAGGGACAGTGGGGGCCAAGGACCTGTAGGGCCATGTCCCGCTTCTCTCCAGACCCCAGCCTTGCGGCTGGGTTAGCAGCAGGCGGCAGGGTGCTGGAGAGAAGACTCAGCACTGAGAACCAGCTGTTCTGGTCTGGACTGAGGTTTGGCTCCCAGTTGGCCATCTTCCACAGTCCCATGGGGTCTGACGCCCTCTGCTGGTCTCTGCGGCACCAGGCGTACACACGACACACACATACCATTAAACAAACAACAAAACAAAACCCTTACATTTTTAAAGAACAGGTAGTGGGCAGGCTGCTGTACCACCCAGGGCAGGCCCCACCTCCTCTTAGGACCCCAGCACCCCATCTGTAGGGCACAGCAACAGCACACACAGCTCTGGCCACACAACACTGAGGTGCCAGGTCCTCTTCAATGGGAGGACGGCCACCTGTAGGCCACCCCATCCTGTGCCAGGATGGAGAACCTGTACCTCACCAGCCAGCCTTCTGGACCAATTCTCCAGATCCTGGGCCCAGCTCCAGGATACTATCCCAGAGCTGCTGCTGGTACAGGTTGTGGCCTCACATGTCCCAGTCTGTGGGTCCCAGAAAAAGGACACATCCTTGGAGGTGGCCAAGTAGGAGGGGCAGAGCAGCCTAAGGCCGAGCCGGGGAAGAGCCTGGAGTCTAATCCTCTGCATGCATGGCCTGGTGACTTCCTCCGACCCTGTCCCGCCACCTGCTACAGTCCAGTGACCTCAGACTGGGTCCACAACAGTAGGGGCTGGCCACCAGATGACATGACCACCACCACCACCCCATACACACACACACACACACACACACACACACCCCTGAGTAGCAAGGCATGCTGGACTCCACACACAGGCAGGAGATGAGGAGCACCGTACACACACACACACACACACACACCCCTGAGTAGCAAGGCATGCTGGACTCCACACACAGGCAGGAGATGAGGAGCACCGTACACTCTGGCCAACTCATAGGCTCATGTACCTGCTGCTTCACAGTACCACCTCACCAAGGTCCTGGGATGACCATTTAAGAGGTACAGGAAGACTCCCATCACAGGACAGAACTAGGTCCCACCCCACTGCCCCCCATCCCCACTCACGAAGCCGTTGCCCATGATGCGGCAGAGGCCCTTAAGCGAGTCACAGTCTCTGTTCGTGAAGTGGAACTGGGCCAGCTGAGAGTTTCGGAACAGGGGGCCCAGTGTGGTCTGTGGGTGATAAGGGGAGCCGCTGATCATGGTGGGGCAAGTGTGGGGAGATCCTGGGGTCAAAGTTTGGCTCTGGGGGCAGGGCTTGGGCTATGCGGGCACAGTGCCCCGGTCTCACCAGCAGCTGCTGTGGGATGAGCTGCATGATCAGCTTCTGGGGCCACTGGTCCGTCTCCCTGCAGGAGGAGTACGTCAGAACCGTTCCCCGCATCCTAGGCCGCCCCGGGCTCTGCCCACTCCCACACTCACAGGTTCTCGCCCTGGTTCACGTAGGCCTGGCAGGGCAGGGTGCGCTTCAGCTTGGCTGTGGAGTCCGAAAAGGGTCTACGCTTCTGCAGGTGGGAGGGTGGTTGAGGACTCAGCAACGTGCCCAGGCTGTCCACACCCTCCACTGGCCCCGGGATCTGGGCCCAGCCAGGCTCACCTCCTGCCACTCCAGCACGCCACTCCAGGCCAGCAGTTTGTTGCTGAGCCGGTGCTCATTCACTGCAAGTCCCCCCAGAGAGAGCCCAGGTGACGAGGGCCCAATGGGGCCCAGGGCCCCAAAGACTCGAGCACCTTCCTGCGGCAGAAGGGAGAATTCTGAGGTCATTCAAGGCTAGACCATTCCACACTTCCCAGAGGGACATCCTCAGGTCCAGACTCAGTCCCTGGCACACACCACTCCAGGTCCCCCAATCCCTTCCCCTGAAGTCAAGACCTCAAAGCAACCATCCTGGCATCCTCACCCTTAGACCTATCTGTCAGAAAGCTGTGGACTGCATCCGGGCCCCAGTGCTCAGAGCCACCCTAAGGCCACTGTCACCCCCAAGAAGAGACTCCCACAAATGATAGCCTTCCCTGAGGACCCCCAGGAGGCATCGACCAAAAACCAAAATGACCATCCTGGAGAAAAATGGGGAGACTCCCTTGCACCAAAACGTCTGACCTGGAGGAATACTGAATGATGGTGCTAAGTGAAGACACACACACCCCTCCCACAACCCCCAGAGTACAAGCTAAACTCTTTTCAGCCAAAACATTTCCAAAAACCAAGCGGGCTCCTGGACCAGCCTCTGGACAGACAGACCCGTGCGTGCCTCCAGGCCGAAGACCCTTCTGATAATGGCGAATGCATCCGCGGCTCATGTCTAAGCTCATGAGGCCTTTATACCCTGCGTGATGACAGACCAGAAAGTGTTCTCCCGGCGGCCTAAGCAGCAGACCGGACGGCCTAGGTCTTCAGTGAACACTGCTGAAGGGCCTTCATGAGGAGGCCAGCCCTGCGGCACCACGCTCTCGGGATTACAGCCACCCACCGGGCACCTGGGCTGCCTGGCCTGCACACGTGCTTAGAGACAACACTACAAGCGGCCACATGTGTCAGTCAGTGTGTGCGCCACGACACAGTCGGGCTAAAAGAAAACCAGGCAGACATGCGTAAGGACCCAAACGAAACCCCAGACCGTGTGTGAGAAAGAGAGAGTGTGTGTGTGTGTGTGTGACCCATGAGATGCTTATGATGTGTTTTTGCCTGCACCCCAAGAACACCTGTATGCCCACATGCCCACAACATCAGGGGAACACACTGGGAGCCAAGAGCACAGTTAGGGACTCCGCTAAGCGCGGCTCCCAAGTTCAGCTGGCGTCCACGCATGCCTGACTTGCTGCGCACTGCATGGCCAAGCCAAGCCACATCTGTGGGGAAGGGAGGCATCTGAGGACCAGGGAGCAGACTCAACACCAAGGGAAAGCAAGCTTCAGGCCTCAGCGGCATTACAGCGAGGGGTGTGTCTGCGTTCCGCAGGTGATCGAGCGGCACACTCGCCTCGGCTCCGACGAGGGCAACGTCGTCACAGAGCACTCGAGTGGTCAGAGCCAAGCCAGGGGCGAGCGCACCGCTGGCCAAGCATGCGCAGGTGTGGCCACGAGTCAACCATCACAATAGGCAGTTTTGTTTCCCCAAGAAAGCCTCAATGTTTCTAGAAAGTGCGCGCACGTTCTAGTATGGGCAGAGGTGACAGCCGCACGAACCTACAGAGCTGAATGTTTTACCTTAAGCCATACCTTAAGGCTTAAGGTCTGGGCTCGCCGCGGGGCGGGCGCGCAAACGGAGGGACTGTCCACAGCCGCCATCTGGCCCCGGGGGACAACGCCCCCGCGAGCAACAGCTGGGCGCGAGTGTATACGCCGGGCTTCTCCGCCGGCCGCCTCGCCTAGTTCCAGACCCGAAGCCCGAGGACCAACTTTGCCATTGGAAAAACAAGCGCGCACGCCAGGCGCCCCCCGCGCGTGTGCAGCCGGCCGGCCGCGCGGTCAGCAGTAATTCGAACCCGCCCCGCCCCCGTACCCCGCCCCCCGCCCAGGCCGCCGCGCAACAAAGGGGAGCGCCGGGAGCCGACCGAGGGCTGATCCCGGACCCCGGGGCGCCCTCCCGCGGGAGACCCGTGGGCGCTGCGGACAAAGGCGCCCGCCAGGGGAGGGGCGGCAGGGCGGGGCGTGCGTGGAAGGCTCTGGAAGCACACTCGGGGACTCACCATGGGAGGGGCCGAGCGGGCCCGGATCCGCGGGGGCTGCGGGCCTCGAGGACCAGAGGGCCAGGAACGCGAGCGCACGGCGCGCACGACCAGGGGCCGCGGTGGCCGGCCGCGACCTCCGAGGGGGCCCCCGGCACCGGAGCGGTGCGGGGCGCGGCGCGGGCGGACCATGGCGAGCGGGAGGCCACGGGCCTCTCGGGGGGCTGCAGGTCCGCCGACCGATAGGCGCGGGAGCGCGGCTTCGGGAAGACGCGGAGCGGGACCGCGGCGGCGGGGGACGCGCCGCTGAGGGGTCGCCGCGGCCGAACCACTGCAGCGAGCGGGGGAGCCCGGCGCCGACCAACGCGCAGCGAGAGGGGGGGCCGGCGCCTACCAACGCAGCAGAAGAGGGGGAGCCGGCGCAAACTAACGGACTGTGGACCAGGGGAGCCTGCGCTGAGACACTGATGGAGGGCCGCGAGGGGGTGTGGCCGGAGCGTACCAAGGTCAGAGGGAGGATTTCAGACTTGGAAAGGACAAGAAACTGCAACAGAGTTCGGGTTGGTAGGGCCGTACCAAGTCCGCCGTAGACAGGCTAATGGGCGGCGCGACGGAACCTACCAATAGAGCGAGGGGTGGATGAAAGGACGGTGACGTGGCAAGGTGCATAAAGGACTACAACTCCCAGCGGGCCGTGCGACCTAGAGACCCGGCCTCGCCGCGTGCCCATCCGGCCTGGGCACGCCCCCTGTCCCTAGTGTCTCCAGCAGTTAACTGTGCCGGCGGTTCCCTGATGTGAAAGGACTGCGCAGCGGCATCTCTTGCTTCGGTTTTCACCAGTGATATCACCTAGTACAGCTCGAACTGACTGACTGACAAGTGCATGGCGCCGTTTACTCAAATGTTAGCTGATGCAGCCCAAGCTGACCTGGAACTCCGGAGCTTTCTGTCTGCACCCTTCTTGGGAGTGTACACACCACACACGGCTGTCAGCTACCTGTAGGGTACTGAGATCTGAATTCGGAGCCTCTTGCGTGCTAGGAGAAGCTCTCCCTTCTTTTAAACAAGAAAACCTGCCGTTTATCTGGCCCCTCACGGCCCTTACCCTTAGTTATGACGTCTGTCAACTGGGACAAATGCCCTGGGCAGTGGGTTGGCTTTATTTAGTCTCCTGTTTTCTAGTTGATTTAAAGGGGGGGGGGGGGCTGGAGAGATGGCTCAGCAGTTAAGACCTCTTCCAGAGGTCCTGAGTTCAATTCCCGCACCCACATGGCAGCTCACAACTGTCTGAACTCCGAGATCTGACACCTTCACACAGTCATACATGCAGGCAAAACACCAATGCACATTTAAAAAAAAAAAAAAAAAAAAAAGCTGGAGGGGAGCAGCTAGAGGGTTGAGCTGGTAAAGGTCCTTGCCTGCCATCAAGCAGGACAACCTGGGTTCGGTCTCCCTAACCCACGTGGTGTAAGTGCTCCCTGAGCCCCACATATGGCACATATGCACACAGATAGCAATTCAGAGCCTGCTTGGACTATAAAATGAGTTCAAAACCTAATTGGGCAACTAACTTAGAATGGCCTTGTCCCCACCCCACCCCACCCCCCCAAAAAAAAGATTGGAGAGCCAGGAATAGTGACACACAGCTGTAATCAAGAGGTGAAGGAGGAAGCATCAGGAGTTCAAGGCCATCCTCAGCAACCTAGTGAGATCAAAGCCAGCCTGGACTACACAAGACTGCCTCAACAGAACAGCAATAACTATTCCAGGCAGAGCCCGGGGCTGAGTGGTGGCGGGCAGATGGCTGAAACGGAGCTGATGTCACCCAGTGGCAAGAGCTGGTCTGGAAGCAGAGCCCACGTTTGCGGGAGAGTGGGACAAAGGGTGGAGGACAAAGCCAAGGTCGCTCTCACTGAAGCAGGAGGCCAGGCTGAAGAACAGGTGGGCCACAACTGCCTGGAGGAACAATTGAAGTTTTATAAGTGTATGTGTGCGTGGGTACTTGGCCTGCATGTGTGTCTATATACCTTGTGCTTGCCTGGTGCCTGTACAGGCTGGAAAAGGGCTTAGGATCCCCTGGGACTGGAGTTACAGAGGGTTGTGAGCTCACGTAGGTGCTGGGACTCGAACCTGGGTCCTCTGGGAGAGCAACTATTGCTCTCACCTCCTCTGCCATCTCTCCAGCCTCTTTATTTGGCATTTATTTGTGTGTGTGTGTGTGTGTGTGTGTATGCACCACACACACACACACATGCACGCACGCACAGCTAAATCCTCCTGCCTTAGCTGCGTCAGTGCTGGGGTCGCAGGCATTGCCAGCATGCCCTAGCTTTGAGGTTTCTCTATGAGGTTACTCGCCGGTGGTCGGCGGTGCGCACTCAGGAGGCAGAGCCAGGTGGATCTATGTGAATTCGAGGCCAGCCTGGGCTACAGAGCGAGATCCAGGACAGGCACCAAAACTACACAGAGAAACCCTGTCTCAAAAAAAAAAAAAAAAAAAAAAAAAAAAAAAAAAAGAAGAAGAAGAAAAAAAGAAGAGAAAACAATCATTACATAGATAGAGGGACGCAGGAAACATGGCACCACACTTCAAGGCTATGGCAGGTCACTGGCAAGAGTTTTTGTATTTTGGTTTTTTGGGTGTGTGTGTGTGGATGTGTTTTAATTTTTTTTTTGTGGGGATGGTTTTGTTTGTTTAGACAGAGTCTCACAATGTAGCTCTAGCTATCCTGAAATTCACTATATAGACCAGGCTAGCCTCCAACTGACAGAAATTCACCTGCCTCTGCTTCCTGAGTGCTGGCAGGGGTTAGTCATGACCTACCATCCACCTGGCAACTCACGAATATCTGTAACTCCAGTTCCAGGGGATCTTGTGCCCTCTTCTGGCCTCTATAGGCACCAGGCAAGTACATATACATACACATTCAGACAAAGCACCCATAAACATAAAGTAAATAAAGGAAACATTTAAAACAGATAATAAAAATTCAAATTGAAATTAAAAAAGCAAGGAGAAACCCGGCATGATGGTAGCACATGCCTTTCATCACTTGAGAGGCAGAGGCAGGCCTGGACTAGATAGAGAGTTCCAAGACAGCTAGAGCTACACAGAAAAACCCTGTCTCAAAAACAAAACAAAGGACATGCAATGACCACACACACACACACACACACACACACACACACACACACACACACAAGCAGGGTAGGGCAGGGGCTGGAAATCAGGTGACAGGGTGCTTAACTAGCATGCAGGGAGCCCTTGGTTCAATTCGAGCATCACATGAATCAGATGTGGTTATGAAGGTCAGTAATCCCAGCACTTGAGGAGTGGAGGCCGGAAGATTAGTTCAAGGTCATCCTCCGATACTTCAAGAGTGTTGAAAACTACCTGGACTACATTAGCCTGTCTCAACAGAAAAAGGGGGGTCTTACCATGGAAACTGTGAAGTTCTGGATGGACAAGAGTAAATAAGATTGGGGATTGAGGATTTAGCTCAGTGGTAGAGTGCTTGTCTAGCAAGCGCAAGGCCCTGGGTTCGATCCTCAGCTCAAAAAAAAAAAAAAAAAAAAAAAAAAAGAGTAAATAAGATCACACAAAATGTGTTGTGCTCTCCTAAATGCTTAAGGGAAGTTCCTTGTCTGTGTAGCCTGCATAATGGGCGTTAACAGCAAGATTGTTAGATGCAAGATTGTAAAACATCGGTAGTGAACTTCTGCCCTCCGGGGTTCTCCCATTGCGCTGTAAGCCTGTATTTAAGACCTCTTCCCTCCTTCAATAAACAGCATTCGGCATTAAGTAAAATAGAGAGAAAAAACAAAAACAAAAACACGCATTGTGTGTGAGCAGAAACTGGGTCATCTGCCCCGATGGCTCTGAGGAACAAGAGGCAAGGACAGGCAAGCGCAGCTTGCAGCAGAATACAGCCTGGATTAAGGTCAGATGGCCAATCGGTGTTCAGAGACCCCAGCAGAAGTTCAGCAGTTGCAGACACTCCCGACCCCGTCCCTAACCTGTGTCCAGCAGCAGTGAAGAGAAAAGAAGCCTGGCCTCCATCTCCTCAGGTTCCCTTGCCCTAGCCCTCAGAACTCCTGCTGAGACAAGACCTCATCTTCCTGTCTCATCTCTCCAAGTGTAAGCCAGCCAGCATCACCATGCCCCGTTTAGTGTCCCTTATTAACATGAAACTTTGACTTCTCCTTTAACTCCTAAAGGGCTCTTCAGGGGCTAGCAGTATGGCTCAGCTGGTCAGGGCTGTGCCAAGCCTGAGGACCTGAGTTTGATTCCCTGGAGCCCTCTGACCTCCACACACACAAGTACGGGGGCACACAATAAACAACAGTAAACAAAAGACGACAACCTCAGCCTAGCTGAGTCCCACCTTGCAGCTGACAGCGACATGAGCCAACTGCTGCTTCCGGCCACTCTGCCCCTTCTGAAGCCCTGGTGGTCAGGTGTATGACACGCCCTAATGGAAGAAATGCACCATCCCTCCCGCCTACCCTAGACCCTGGGAACGAGAACAAAGCTGTATGCCCTGGAGCTGGCTTGACTACTGGGGGAGCTGGAGCTGGTCAGCACTAGCTTTTGTATGTATGTATGTATACACACATTATATACATATATACATAATTATATACATATACACACATTATATACATACACAATTATATACATATATACACACATTATATACATACATACACACATACACACATTATACACACACATATACATACATACACAATTATATACATATATACACACATTATATACATACATACACATCATACACATACACACATTATATACATACATACACACATACACACATTATACACACACATATACATACATACACAATTATATACATATATACACACATTATATACATACATACACATCATACACATACACACATTATATACATATATACACAATTATATACATATACACACATTATATACATACATAATTATATACATATATACACACATTATATACATACATACACACATACACATACACACATTATACACACACATATACATACACAATTATATACATATATACACACATTATATACATACATACACATCATATACATACACACATCGTATACATACACACATATACATACATACACATTATATACATACATACATACATTATATACATATACACACACATATACACACATACACACATTATACACATACACACATTATATACATACATACATACAACATTATACATACATTACATACATACACATCTATACATACACACGTATTACATACATACATTATATACATACATACACAATTACATACATACACATCATATACATACATACACACATTATATACATATATACACACATTATATACATACATACACATTATACACATATACACATTATATACATACATACACACATTATACACATACACACATTATATACATACATACACACATTATATACATACATTATATACATACACACATTATATACATACATACACATTACATATATACATTATATACATACATACACATATACATATATACAAATATACAATTATATACATATATACACACATTATATACATATATACATTATATGCATACATACACACAGCATATACATATACACATTATATACATATATACACACATTATATACATACATGCACACATTACATATATACACATTATATACATATACACACATTACATACATACACAGTATATACATACATACACATTATATACATATATACACACATTACATACATACATACATACACACACACATTATATACATATATAGATGGAATAATACCCCCCAAACACCCCATGACCTAAACTTACTGAATCCTCACAATCAGTCCAAGAGTCATGGCAGTGTTGTTATGCATTTCCCCACATCTTGATGTGGGCTGGAGATGGACACTGAGGCCTTGTACAGGCAGTTCAAAACTACACTGAACCATGCCTTCAGACCCTCACGGGGGATTCTAGACAGGAGCTCTACACTGAGTCACACCCCTAGCCTGAGACATGATTGGCCTTTTGGGTAAGAGGAAGCAAGGTGTAAAGAGGCTGTCACTATTTTTGGGGGGTGGGGGTGGGGTTTTGAGACAGGGTTTCTCTGTGTAGCCCTGGCTGTCCTGGAACTCACTCTGTAGACCAGGCTGGCCTCGAACTCACAGAGATCCGCCTGTCACTGCCTCAAGTGCTGGGATAAAAAGGCGTGCGCCACCACCGCTTGGAGAGGCTGTCACTTTTTTGTCTTTTTTTTCCCCTAAAAAGGGTTTGTTTTGTATTTATGTGACTGAACGCATCTCTGCAGGTACGTGTGGGTGCTCTTGGAAGCCAGGAGAGGGAGCAGTAAGCTGGCTGACATGGGTGCTGGGGAATGAACCCCGTCTTCTGCCCCTCACCTCTGACCCCTCTGTAGACCACGCTGTCCTTTCTGTTTTTGAAACTCTGCAGCCCAGGTGAGCCTGAAATCCTCGGTCCTCTTATCTCAGCCTCCTCAGGGCAAGCGCTCAGGGCAGGTGCCTCCATATTCTCTCCATCCTACACCCATGCCCAGCACTTTATGCAGTTCAGGACTTTCTGATGGCAGGAAAACATGTTTAGAGTTGTCTGTTGACACAAACATTCCTCAAATGTCCCTTTTCCCTTGTTTCTGAGACTGGCCTGGACTCTCCGCCAGGCTGCTTCCTGAAGCTTGTACACACCGCTGATGGAACATTCCTTCTCAGACTTTCTTCCTCCTGGCTTTCCCTCAGATATGCTGAGTGGCCACTCTTGAAAGCTCCACTCAGGACAGTTTTGCAGCTGTGGGTGTTTGTGGTGCTGGGGATGGAAGCTGGGGCCTCCTGGAAGCTGGACAAGCGCTCTGCACGCTAACTACACCCTGCTGTTGTTTTGGTTTTGACCTTGGCCTTGCTATGGATCCCTGTCTGTGTTGGAACTGAGAAGACTGGGCTGCTTTCAACTGCTGTTGCCCCTGCCTCATCCTCCTGAGGGCCCCCCTCCAGGTAAAAACAAGCAAAATGGCTGCTCTCTTTTCTCCAAATTTTTCTGTCCTCTGCTTGTGCCTGGCTAGCTCCTTTGGAAATCTGAATTCCTGTCCCCTCCAGGCTGAGGCCTGGTCAAAACCGAAATGCTTCTTTCTGGGCATGGTGGCACACGTTTTGTTTTAGTTGGTTTTTTGAGACAGGGTTTCTCTATGTAGCTCCGGCTGATCTGGAATTCTCTTTAGACCAGGCTGGCTTTGAACTTACGGAGATCCACCTGTCTCTGCCTCAGACCCTCATGCCTGGCCTGTGGCACACTTTTAATTCCAGCACTTAGGAGGCACTGAAGGCAGATCAGTCTGGTCTACATACAAATGAGACCACCTCCAACCCAACCCAACTGCAAAGCTTATGTGACTCCCCTTCCCAGGCTGACTGCCCGTGTGAACTGGTTGGTTTGTGTCACATTTTGCTTTGAGTGTGTTCTGGTCCCCAGCTCTCCTTCCTGTGTGCTGAAGCACAGCCTTTCTGCCTCCAGTCCTGGGCAGGGCAATACTGATACATGGGGGTGAGGCCCAAAGGCGGCCTGGTGAGTAGATGGCAGGACAAGTCTGTGTCTCAACCCTTCTTTTCTTGTGAGATCTATTTTTACTTCTGTGTGTATGCATGTGCGCAGGTGTCCTTGGAGGCCAGAGGAGTCAGTTCCTCCTGGAACTGAACGATCTTGGTCCAATTTGGCACCACTAACCTGACATGAACCCCAAGAGTCGCACGATGTGGGTGCTGGGAACTGAACCCGGATCCTCTGCAAGAGCAGCACCCACGCTTCACTGCCAGGTCCCACAGCCATTCCCGATCGTTTGGAGGGCAAACCCCGTTCCCTAGATCTTCGGCCTGGTGCCTCCCTGTTCTCCTCTTATTGATCACTCGGTCCACCTTCAGAAAACCCGCCTGCTTCTCCCAACCTCCCGCTCCCTGCCCACCCCTCACACACAGGTCTCCATGGAGGCTGTCCTGGTTCTGGAGCCGTTCTTCCAGAGGTCGCAAAAGGGTGGCCTGGTGGTCTCACGAGACCCACAGCAGATTTTGTTTGGTCCTCAGTGTGTGTGGTTTTGGTTTGAAGGCCGTCAGGTGGGGCAAGTGTTCTCCAGGTTCGCCACAGTCCCTAGCATCCCATGTCTCAGAGCCACGGGCACACACTGGCTGCATGGCCAAGTCACCACCTTCACGTCTTCAGCTGCCACCTGGGTCCCCTATTCTGTCTTTCATTTGTGAGAATCACCCAGGGGAGGGGCCTCGAAGGACAAGAGGACTCCCAGCCCCTCCCAGCCAGACCCCAGGGCAGGTGCAGCAGCTCACCAGCTGGCAGGGGCCATGCTGCCACACGAGTGGGTGGATTGTCAGGGAGAAGGAAAGCCCACGGCCAGAAGGATAATCAAATTGGATCTTTACTGAGCTATGGTGAACGCATGGAACACAACACAAACACGTATGATACTAGAGTCCATACTTTAAATTCAAAGTTGAAAAAATACAAATTGAAAAATAGAAATATTTAGTTATTAAAATTTCTCTCTTGTAGTTCTCTTGTGCCTTTGAGCAGAGGCTGGAAGGTTAACACCTGCCCTTCTACACCCAGATGTCAATGCTGGGTCTTGCATGGGACACAGATGGGCAGATGAGAATTCAACCTTGATCCTTAAAACGGAGTTTGTATTTAGGTCTGTAACGAAAACAGTGACTGTCCCAAGTGTGGGCAGCCAGACACTTGGGACACTGCTGGGCAGAGGCGGAGGAACCTCGCCATACGGCAGAACTGCAAGCACCCTGAGGCACGCACGGCAGCTTGCACTGCGGGCTGCGTTCACACAATCAGGAAGAGCGAGCGAGCTAGCCAGCGTTAGCTCAGGTTCAAGTAGAGTACGGCCCTCGGGGGGCTTGGTCTTGGGTCTCACAGTGTGGGTGCCTGGTTCTGGACACCTCATTTCCAGAAACCAGCTGTAGCAAGGGTTAGCAGTCCACTGTTCCAGGCCAGTGGCATCCGTCTGCCAGGACCACACCACAGTCATACATTCAGGAGCTGTTTGTGAATATCCCTGCTGAGACAGATTCAGTGTTCAGAGGGTGGGAACCTCAACCACAAGTTTCTAAGTGACCTCCAGGGAACCAGGGCATGGCTCTGCACACTTGGAGATGAACCAAGTGTGACAATTTGGATTTCCTGCACTTCCTGGTCTCAGATGGTTGGCTCAGTTCAAGCACAGGAAGGCCAGAGTCAAGGCGTCGTGGTGCATCTGAATTCCTGGTGATTGAGGCTAGGACCTGACCTGGGTCCTTGACAAACAGTGCCACTTGGGATCGAGGTACGGGATGGCCCCCCTCTGATGGATGGCCTGATCACCATTACAGGGCTGCAGTTGTGCTTATGAATTCTGATGTGTGTGCATACACAAGAGCGAGCCACTCCAAAGTGAGGGGCTGGCCTGGTGCCGCCTCAGACTTCTTCAGCTGCATGGAGATAACCACCACCACAAATAAATAAAGCTAGCCATGTGGTCGGAGTTTCTGCACAGCCATCAAAAGGCCACAGCTGTGGGTCTGGCAACTGGACCCCATGAGGCCGCTGACTCCTTCCTGTGTGCCTCAGCCTGCAGACGCTGGTCAGACTCACAGGACAGCCTTGAGGATGGAGTTCTGGTCAGGACACGGGAGCTCTTTCCACATCGCTCCACGGCTCCTACTCCTGGCTCTCCAAAGCCTCGCTGGCTCTGAGGGCCCTTTTCAGCTCCTGCAGGAGCAGGTCGCGGCTCTGCGCGGTGTACTGGTCGTAGCTCTTACTGTGCTGGGACTCATAGTGACGCTTCAGGTTGTACTCTTTCAGCACTGACACGTTTTTTTTGCATATTAAGCACGTAGGCATGCTCTTCACTTCCACAAAGAAATAGTCTCGCTCCCACTTTTCTCGAAACACGCGGCCCTCTCCTTCTTTCTTTCGTTTGGCCACTTTTGAAGGAGACATGGGTACAAGAAAGATTTCACTTTTCTCTGAATGCTACCACAGAACCACCACGGTGCCAGCCCCGTGACGGAGGCAGGGCCCCGGCCTCACCGTGGAAGAGCAAGAGAGAGCGGTGAGGACTGTGGCGAACCCAAGAGCAGGCGCCCACTGACGGGGCGGAGCCAGCGAGCACTGCCAGGCAGAAGGGTGGGCCCGGGCTGCCAGGCTTCGGGCATTCGAGAGGAGTAATTGTGCGTGTGTGTGAATTTCACTCGAGTTCAGCTGACTGGAAGGAAGTGACGCATGCAGACACAGGGAAGGCCAAACAAAACTCATCTGTGGTGGCCCACGGGCCACAGACTGCAGCCGCTCTCCTGGGACGGGTGGGGGACCTGCACTTTAACCAGTGTCCCAAACCCAGGCGGTGGGAGTCCAGGGACAGACCCCACTCACAGTTAACATGTGCCTGTGTGACAGACATCTCACTCCATCTCCAGGGGAGACCACCTGCGGACAGGGGCTTCCCCGCCTCCCCACACCTCCCCTGGAACCCAGTGCCTGCTCTGTGTGCATCCTTGACTATTACGGCTTCAAGCACAGCACACGCTGTCCCATGGGGACATCCTGAGTTCCTGGTGTGGCATGTCACCTCAACAGTCCCGTAACCTGCCTCTTGCCTGCCCTGCTCTTACATGCCATGGAGCCTTCCGGACACGGGCCCACTGGCGGTCTCCGTGGTCCTGCATCCCCAGGACAAATCTCAAGCATTGCAGTCTGGACTCTCCAGCCTTGGCTCCTCCCTGTACCGCTCATGTCCCAGGAGCCTCCACTTCCTAACCCTGCACCTAGGTCCCTTTTCTGTGGCTTTCGCTCTCTGCACCTAGGTCCCTCCTGGCTCCCAACTGCTGCTTCTCCTTCCAGGCTCCTCGAACCCTGGCTGGGTCAGAGGCATTCTGGGCCCTGGAACCCCGAGCACACAGGAGCTGTACACTACCTGCCCGCCTGCCTCTGAGCCTCCCAGACCCAGGCCACACCATGCTGCCTCCAACTCACCCCGGCCCAGCACCACCCAGCCGGGGCCTGGGGAGTCTGCAAGGCGAGAGCAAAGACAGCCCTGGGGGCGTCAGTGACGGGAGCCGGGCATTGTTAAAAGGAACTTTATTGGGTGTTGGGTTCAGATGAGGTCCATGAGGATGTCGTCCTCCATGACGCTGGGCTGCAGGCCCGGCTGGGGGACCGGGCCCCGGGGACCCCCGCTCAGCAGCATCTGACCTGGGGGGCAGTGGGAAGGGACTGCATCTCCCAGTGGTCCCTGCCTGGGGCCGTTGAGGACCCTGGGCCTCTCATCCCACCTCTTCAGGGCACACAAGGCAGTCAAGTTTCTAGGAAGCTCCAGGGACCGCCAGAGCCAAGATCCTTGTAAGCCCAGCTAGATGCAGACACTTTCCTCTGTCCCTTTGGGACCCCTTCCCCAGCAGCTGCACTGACCCTAAGACAGCTCCTAGCAGCCCAGGACAGTGGAGAAGGTTGTGGCAGGTTCTCTCTGAGGCCTTGCTCCTATGGCTGAACTTCCCGCGGCCCTGTGAGCCCCCTAGAGCTATGGGCTAATGGGTTCCTTGCCGGTGGCTGCAGGAACTCCCAGCCTAAAGCCCCGCCCTCCCCTGGACACCCTTACCTGGCAGTGGAGCCCGCTGGGGAAGCTGGGTGGGCCAAGACTGGGCAGGCGGAGGGTGCAGGAGCTGCGGCCCCAGCTGGGGCTGGCCCAGGCCCTGATGTGGCGGCAGCAGTGCGGGGGCCCCTGGAGGCTGCAGATGGTGCAGGGAGGCCTGGGGTGGGGGCACCCCGGTCTGGGGCTGAGAAAGACAAAGACGGGCTCAGCGGACCCGGCCTGTGCTCCGGGAAGGCCCTGCTGGTACAGCCCACCTCTTCCTCCAGAACCCCGGGGAGGAACCCGCAGGCCTGCTGGTCTAGTCCCAAGTCTCACCGGTGGGGGGTTGAGAAGGAGGCTCCGCAACTGGGGGTTGGCCCCAGGGTTCTGGGGCCGAAGGATGGGTCCGGAAGGAGGTGGGCCGGGGGCTGCTCCTGGAGGACCCTGGGGTGCCCCTGTCGGGGCCTGGGTCGTCCCTTGGGGCTGGGGCTGCCCTGTAGCCACAGAGGCCCCCACTGCGCCCTGAGGCTGGGGCTGGGGCGCACGGAGCTGGAGCTGGGGAAGAGACAACATGAAGGACAGGCGGTAGGGTAGCTGCCCCGACTCCACCCGGCCCCCACCCCACCCCCACCAGTCCCCACCCGAGTCCTCACTAGATTCTGCGGGGGCCTCGCTTGGTCCTCCAGAATGGGGCCCAGGCCTGGAGGCGCCTGCTGTGCCCCCATCTGCACGGGGACAGAGAGGACAGGTCAGTGTGAGGGAAGGCGGTCTGAACCTGCTGGAGGACCTGGTGTGCAGGAGCAGGGTGCTTTTCTCTGGGGATACACCATCGAGGAGGTGCGTCACACCCTGCCTGGGCATCAGGGCAGGCCTGCGTCAGGGACTGAAGTGGACGCGAGAAGGGACAAAAGCTGCTTCGCTAGGACACTCAGGGGACATGGGACTCGGGTAAGCTGTCTTGGCAGAGAGACAGGAGGCCGTGGTGACTGGCTGAGCGGGCTCCGGGGAGCTGAGAGGACTCTGCCTTGCCATCTCCACACTCACCCCTCGCTGCTGCTGCTCCAGCTTCTGCTGCTGGACCTGCTTGTGGTTGGTGATGACCTGGCGGATGCCGTTGACAAAGCCGCTCTGGTCGTAGGGGATGAGGCCCATGAAGATCTTCTTCTTAGACGAGTACAGGAGCATCAGCACCCGCACCTCGCACGGGGCTGTGTGTGGGAAGTGCACGCAGCCCGCCTGCGGACAGAGACTCTTCAGAGGCAGCCTACCAGAGCCGCACAGGATGCCCCACCGCATTCCATAAACGTCTACAAGCCCTATGGGCAAGAGGCAGGGAGGTCCACCACACAAGGCCAGGGAGAGCGGGTCAGCTTGGCAGCTGCCCTGGAACCAGAACACTGAGAGTGGCAGGTACTCCAAGGGCAGAGGAAGCCCGAGCACCTGCTGACCACTCGGGAGAGGCCCACGGCGACCCTGACTGTCTCCAGTCATGGCTCACTCTGCACAGCACTGGGCTGCCTCCCCAACTCAAGCTGGAAAGGGCTCTGCTGGGGAGGATGCCAGAAGTCGGGGCTAGACCCTTGAGGGTGGCTCTGTCTCTCCACCAGTGCCTACCGGCATGGACCAGAGAAGAGCAACATCACAAGACAGCCACTTTGGGAGTCTCCCCACAGGCTCCAGGGAACTGGCTTTGTCTACCTGGGTTTACTTCTCAGGACCTGTAACCGGTGCCCACCACCACACACCCCTCTCCTTTTCACAGACCAGCACAGAAGAGGCAGCGCCAGCCAGGCCAGGGCCCTGGTGACTGTCCTCCCCACAGGGCTGCAGCGTAGGGACCCAGCTCTGGCCCAGATAAAAGGGGGCCTGGTTGGAAGTTTTGGACATTTCTCATTTCCTAAAGGAGATTACAGTCATCGCCTCTTCCCGAATGCTGAAAGGGTACTGAGAAGCTGAGGTAACTATCTTGGGCCTGTGAGAGGCCTAGGCAGTGATAACACTGAGCTCCCCCTCGGGTCCTGTTCTACAGCAAAAAACACCAGTTCCTGCTACTCAGTCTTGGAACATTCCCCCAGAATTCAGTGTTTGCAGGAGGAAGCCAGCAGATGGGCCACACCATCGAGGGTTCTGGGCCCAGCTGAGCTTCCCGCCAACAGCCCCAGCAGAATCCCACAGACAGGAAACAAATGCAGCAGGCAACCACCTCAGCTGAGGTGCAAAGGGCTGAGAGGCTGATGATCACCGGTACTCTCTCTCTCTGCCTGGGGAAGCAGCTAGGCAGAAGTCACTGTGTCTAACCCCATGCACACGGGCACTTGTGTCTTCCCTGACACAAGTGCCAGCCCGCTAGCACCCAGGAAGGTGAGCGGACGTGGAAGGCGCCTCCACTGATACAACAGGTTCTATGAGTCATGAGGGCAGGCCCTACGCAACAACCTGGGGACACAGAGAAGAACAGGGCCAGAGAAGCCAGGCCTGACTGCACATGGCTACAAATCCAGCCCTCAGGACCTGAGGCAGGACGTCCAGGTGGAGGTCTTACTACATGGCAAGACTTGTCTCAAATCAACAAAAAAAACAGCCCCATGGGACAGGGATGCAGCAGGAGCCAGGCATGTGGTTAGACAAGGCCCAGGTCCAATCTGTGGCACCATAAATAAACCACAAGGGAAGACGGCAGCCCCTGGGCTCAGGTCCCTGGGGTCCTCCCACAGCCAGCAGAGTGGGGCAGACATTAGCGCCCACCCACTGCCCTCACTCACAAAGCCATTGCCCATGATGCGGTAGAGGCCTTTGAGGGACTCCAGGTCCTTGTTGGTGAAGTGGAACTGAACCATTCTTGAGTTCCGGAACAGCGGGCCCAGGGTGGTCTGGAAACAGGCAGGCATCACATGGGGCAACACGTGGTAGGGAAGCATTGTGTGGGGAACAGGGGATAAGGGTGAGGCAGGCCTTGGCCTGGCAGGACTCACCAGCAGTTGCTGAGGGATGAGCTGCATGATCAGTTTCTGGGGCCACTGCTCAGTCTTCCTGGGAGAGACAGAGGAGAATGAGGAGAGGGGACAGGCTGAACCTGGCCCTCCCCTGACGGAATACCTACAGGTTTTCTCCGTGGTTCACATAGACCTGGCAAGGCAGAGACCTCGTCAGCTTGGTGTTGGCATCCACAGACGCAGGCTTTGGTTTCTAAAGAGAAAGGGTGAATCAGCCAGGGCCTCCTGACTCAACCTCTACCTTCCCAGCAACCTCACACTCAGGCTCCCAAAGTCCACAAATTTTGGGCCCCTTCTCTGGGCCCAAAATCTTATTTCCAGAAGCCGTAATCTCTAGGGCCCTGCTGGAAGCCCAAATTCTAGGTTTTGCTGTGTGTGTGTGAGAGAGATGGAAATGGAGGCCCTGTGCCTGGTAGGCAATTGTTCAACTACTGAGCTTCAACATAAATTTCTTTTTTCTTTTTTTTTTTTTTTTTGGTTTTTTTTCTGGCTGTGGCTGTCCTGGAACTCACTCTGTAGACCAGGCTGGCCTTGAACTCACAGAGATCCACCTGCCTCTGCCTCCCAAGTGCTAGGATTAAGGCGTGTAGGTTTCTCTGTGTAGCCCTGCCTGTCCTGGAACTTGTTCTGTAGACCAGACTGGCCTCGAACTCATAGATATCCACCTGCCTCTGCCTCCCAAGTGCTGGGATTAAAGGTGTGCGCCACCACCGCCTGGCTCGACATAACTCTTGAAGGCCAACTGTGATATCTGGTCCATAGATCCTCGATTTCCTCTGGACTAACCTCCATCTGCAAGTGCTCATGCCTCTGGGAGCTACCCACTTTCCACACTCCCAACAAGCTCTCAAACCCGCTCACCTCTTGCCACTCGAGGACCCCACTCCAGGCCAGGAGCTTGTTGGACACGGACTGTTGCCCACCAAGTGCAGGAGCCCCAAGCTGGGCTGGTGAAGGACCACTGACGCCCCCTGGGGCTACAGTGCCTGCCTGCTGAGGACAGACGGCAATGAGGGACACGCCATCTCAAGGAGTGGCCGCCCTAACAGGGGCAGGACAAAGGTCCCTCCCTTACTCCACCACCAGGCATACCCATCATGAAGAACCAGACCCCAAGAACTACAGGGCACCTCAGAACAGTTCAAGGCCCACATTCCTGCCCCAGAGCTGCAAAGCACATCTGTGAGCTTCGAGACGTTGTTCCCAGGCCCCTTGCAGAAGGCCGCACCCTTCCCACCTACCATGCGTCCCTGGGGTAGGGGATAGGGCTGGGTGCTGTGAGGACGCCTACCATAGATGGAGCCCCAGACTGCGCAGTGGGTGCCAGGCCTGGTCCAGGGGCCACGGTGGAGACTAGGCTAGGCTGGGAAGCAGGAGGTGGCTTCGGGCCTCCAGGAGGCCCAGGAGCCAACGAGGGTGCTGGGGCTTGGCTGAAGGGGGGCCCCACTCCTGAAGCTGCTTGCTGGAGAGGGTTGATGGGTGAGACTGTGGGAAAGACAAGCATGAGTGGGCAGCAGGGTCAGAAAGCCAGTCAACACCCCCTGCCCCCCAGCCCCACCCCATCTCTTCCAGGACTCACAGCGGGGGCCCAGCCCGGCCTTCTGGTTCTTGGCAGCCTCCACGGCGTTCTGTGCAGCCACCTGAGCAGCACTGAGGTTTCCGGGGACCTGCCCAAGGGAGAAGACCGTGCACCCTACAACTACGCACAGCTCCATGACCCAGGGGCTCTGGACTCCATCACCACAGGGGCCCTTCCCCGGCCTGTGGGGCCCCTCACACTGTAACCCCAATGTTTCATTAGGTCCTCCCCGAGGCCATGGCTCTGCTGGGCTCCAGGAGCTGGGTCCCCGATAACAACCTCACCTGGTACTGTGGTGGGACAGGGGGCAGAGCCTGTGGGGGCGCTGCTGAGAGTGTGGCCGCTGAGGATGGAGCTGGTGGCAGAGGAACCGGCTGCTTGGGCTGCAGAGGGCCTGGGGCTGAGCTGCCACCAACTGAGACGGGAAAGACAACCAGGGCGGAGACAGGGTCAGGGTGGGAAGGGGGACCCAGTCCGTGCTAAGAGAGGAGCCCTCCGTGTGCAGACCCAAGCCTCACCAGGCAGGACGAGGCCGCGCACCAGCACCATGTGCCGCGGGTCCTGGCTCACATCTGCTGGCGCCTGCAATGGTTCCAGCAGGGCAGGAGGAGCTGCCTTCTCGAACAGGAGCCGAAGGGCTGGCAGCTTTCTTGGAGAAACAATGGAGAAGTGGATACCGCGCTGCAGGAAGGGACGGTGTAAGAACGGGGCCTCCATCATTGGGTTGGGGCCAGCCTCTGCCCCCACTTCCCGGTGGGACAGTCTGGCCCTAAAACCACAGCCTTCATCAGACTGGTGGGCAGGGGATGGCAAAGCTGGCCCTGGTTTGCAGAGGATTCCGAGTTTAGACAATCTTAAGAAGACTCTGGATTTCAGACCCCAGCCTGCGGTCCAGAGGCGAACCCGACCTCACAAACCGGGGCACGGGCCCTCCCTCCCCTCCCTCCCCCCTCACAAGCCGGGTCCCGGGGCCCCCCCACTCAGCACCGCAGCTCACCTCGCCGATCTTCTGCACCAGGCTCTCGGTCGTGCAGCCTGAGTAGGTGGTGCTCTCCACAGCAGGCAGCAGGTAGGGGGGCGAGTTGCAGATGAGGAGACAGACTCGGTGTGTCTGGCCACTGCCGGGGGACAAGGAGCAGGCACTCAAGCCAACAGCAGCTGACAACACTGAGCCTCTGGGGTTAGTGACAGCTTGAAGTCACTACTGGACAAGGGCACAGGAGGGCCCAGCTGGTCGGGGGCATGGCCTGGCCTGGCCTGCGCAGGGCCCCTGTTCCTGCCCCCCCAGGGTGGGGTCGAGGAGGACTGGGGGGGGTCGAGGAGGACTCCCCGGGGGGGGGGTCGAGGAGGACTCCCGGGGGGGTCGAGGAGGACTCCCCAGGGTGGGGTCGAGGAGGACTGGGGGGGGTCGAGGAGGACTCCCCAGGGGGGTGCACTCACATCTGCTCCCGCATCTTCTTGAAGTCATCAAACAGCTGCAGGGCGGTGCTCAGGCCCTCGGCGATGAGGCTGCAGCTCTCACCTCCACCGCCCATGAACCTGAGGGACACAGGCAGTCGGCACCCCCTCCCCTCCCATCCCACACCGCACCGCGCCTTGTCATGGGGACCATCCCCGAGATTTACTGGGTGACAAAGCACGGCTGGGTAGGGAGAAAAAGATAGGAGAGGGTATCAGAGAGGGAGGAGAAGGACCCAGGACACCGAGCCGGCCCTGCGCCTCAGTCCTGGTGTGCCCAACGCCCTGACCACCCACTGCTGTCCTTTCCCAAGGGGCCACCCACTGCTCTGGTTTCTTTCTTCCTTTTCTTCCTCTCACTATGTAGCTCTGGCTGTCCTGCAACTCACTTAGAAGAACTAAACCAGGGTGACTTTGAACTCAGAGATCACCCTGCCTCTGCCTCCCAAGCGCTGGGGTTAAAGGTGTGCGTTACTCTGCCTTTGCTGGATTTTCCTAATATTTTATGTGCATGGTGTTTTGCCTGGATGTCTGTACACCACACACATGCCTGGTGACCTTAGAGGCCAGGAGAGAGCATCAGGTCCCCAGAAACCAGAGTTACAGGTGGTTGTGAACTACCAAATGGGTGCTGGGAATCAAACCCGGGTCCTCTGGAAAAGCAGCCAGTGCTCTTAACTCCTGAGCCTTCCATCTCTGCAGCCCATCCTCCTCCCTCAGCCTCCCAGAGGAGGGAGGAACACTATCTATCCTAGGACAGCGCCCCACCCCTGAACTGCTACGGGTGAAATGTACTCGCAGTGATAACGGTCAGGTCAACCACAGTAACTCCGTGTTACCTTCCTGGAAACAGTCTCTAGACCAGTAATGAGAGAGACAGAAGTAGTCACAGAACCCCAATTCAGAGACACTTCCATCCCTATGAAAAAGGGGGGCCGGGTGGTGGTGGCGCACGCCTTTAATCCCAGCACTCGGGAGGCAGAGGCAGATGGATCTCTGTGAGTTCGAGGCCAGCCTGGGCTACAGAGTGAGATCCAGGAAAGGCGCAAAGCTACACAGAGAAACCCTGTCTCGAAAAACCAAAAAAAAAAAAAAAAAAAAAAAAAAAAAAAAAAGGGGGGAAGACGGGCTGGAGAGATGGCTCAGGGGTTAAGAGCACTGACTGCTCTTCCAGAGGTCCTGAGTTCAATTCCCAGCAACCACATGGAAGCTCACAGTCATCAGTAATGAGATCTGGCGCCCTCTTCTGTATACATAATAAATAAATAAATCTTGAAAAGAAAAGCAAAAGAGGAGGATGGGACAGATGTGAACAGGCCATGGGAGACCAAGGGGCCACCAGCAGCCAGAGAGGTCAGGAAGGGGCCTTCCTTCCCGAGTTTCAGGGGCTTTCCACCCTGCCCGTACTGTGGCCTTGGACTTTCAGCCTCCACACTGTCTTCACACACGGCTTCTGGCACTTCCCATGGCCACCACCTAGGAGTCCACCCGCCATGTCCTCCCACAGGGACAGGGCTCAGCCCTCTCATTCCTTGTCACCAGACTGGCCTACCCGCCTGGCCCATAAGAGGCCGACAGCAGAAACAGTTGGCAAATGAATAAATGGCTGTCCAGCCAGTAAAGCCTTGAGCTGGGCCTACATTCTTGCTGTGTCTTCTGTCTGCCAGGCTCACGGAGTGGCTGATGCACATGCCTTTGTCCAGACTCCTCTCTGGAACCCCAAATATCTATCCTCATATGTGCCCAGCATGCCCTCCTCCAGGAAGCCCAACCACCTGACACCACCATCAGGGTAGAGGCCCTGCGGACCCTGGAGAAGCCACGCCTATCGCCCCGCCACCCCCACCCTTCATGACTACCTCTGTGGACTTCACTCAGGAGTCCCAGTCTCCGGCTACAGCTCTACAATTTGTAGAGGTCACACAAAGCTTGGGGCATGGCTTGATGAAGAGATGTGCTTGACATCTCCGGGCATTTCCACACTGTGTCCTCAGGCCCAAGCACCCCGGGGCGTGAAGCCCATCCCGTCCTTCTCCCACAGGGACCTTGCCCTGCTCTGGTCCTTCACCACCCACGCCCTCACCTCTTCTTCTGCAGCAGCAAGAATTTTCATTGTTACTTTTTGGGTTCTGAGACTGGGTTTGGGTAGCCCAAACTGGCCTTGAACTATATAGCTTAGGCTGGCTTGGAACTGCTCCTCCTGAGTAAAGGCATAAACTACCACGTCCGGCTGCAGCAAAAATGCAAGGCCAGAGGTGGAGCGGAGCCACACCAAGACAGCCCTATGTCCAGTCCTGCCACCTCGATTCCTGCTACTGAAGAAACCAAACCACAAGCTGATCAGCTTCTCTGAGACCTGCCTGAGGCAGGGGGAATAGGGGGTGACAGGAACATGCTGAGATATAATGGAGGGGTGCACCTGCCTGGCACTGTGAGGGTGCTGGAGGCTGCACACTGGAGCTGTCTACTGAACACCGCTGCTCAGTGCTGCCAACTTTATTTTAATTAAGAAAATAACTCAGGCCGGGCGGTGGTGGCGCACGCCTTTAATCCCAGCACTTGGGAGGCAGAGGCAGGCGGATCTCTGTGAGTTCGAGGCCAGCCTGGAATACAGAATGAGTTCCAGGAAAGGAGCAAAGCTACACAGAGAAACCCTGTCTCGAAAAACCGGGAAAAAAGAAAGAAAGAAAGAAAGAAAGAAAGAAAGAAAAGAAAGAAAGAAAGAAAGAAAGAAAGAAAAGAACTCGGGCCGGGCGGTGGTGACACACACCTTTAATCCCAGCATTCGGGAGGCAGAAGCAGGCGGATCTCTGTGATTTCCAGGCCAGCCTGGTCTACAGAGTGAGTTCCAGAACAGCCAGGACTACTCAGAGAAACCCTGTCTCGAAAACAAAACAAACAACAAAGCCCAGGGCAAGGCTGCTTCCTAACCATACTGCACACCTTGTCTCCAGCATCATCATCAACAGAAGGTGAAATTTCTCAAACAGGGACAAGCCCTGCTGACTCTCATCCCCATTCCAGCCCTGCCCAGAACATGGGTCACAGGTCTTGATCAAAACAATGACCCTGGAGAGTTAAACAAGGCTAAAATGCCTAGCGGGGGCAGAGGCTTCCAAAACGGGGACCCGTGTTCACAGGGTTCTCAGTGTAGCCGTGGGAGACAGTGCACCATCCAAACAGTACCTCCCTCTTATCCTCAGGAGCCCCGGGCCAGCCTTTTCCCTAAGGGAGGCCCGCCCACTCTCCCCACAGTCTTCACAAGGGAGGTCCGTGTCTCTGAGGGCCTTTCCCGGCAGCTCTCAGTCACTGTGTTCACACAGCTATCTCCTTAAGCCTTGCCGAGCCAGACCCTACTTGGGAGCAGTCCAGAGGAGAAACAGCAGGTACCTAGATTTCCACCAAGGTCCAGAACTGGAGGCAGTAACAGGAAGCAGAGGACAACTGGCTGATAAGAAAAGTCACAGAAGTTCCTCACACAGAAACGTACCCAGGAGACTTACCAGCCAAGTAGGAGTTCAATAGAACAGGCTGGCTGGCATCCAAACGTGATGGAGGCCTCATATGCACTAACCCTGACAGGCAGCAGAGTGGACCCTGGGCGTCACAGAACTCCAGATGGCTGTTACTCAAGTCTTACCTCAATCTAGCCCAGCAGTTCCTAACTAAGGTGCCATCTGCCCTCTAGGAGATGCTTGCGAACATCTGGAGACAACTTTCCAGGGCTGCCGCTGGCAGCTGGCAGGTAAAGGCCAGGGACACTGTGAAACATTCTCCAAGGAGCTGGGACATGGCTCAGAGGCAGAGAGAGCCCTTGCCTAGCGTGGACAAAGCCCTGGCTTCCATCCCCAGCAGCACAAACACACGCACTGCACACACAAAACCCCAACGTCCCAGAGCAACCAGGCCAGGCCTCACAACAAAGAATTATCTAGTTTCAGGAGCTAGAAAGATAGCTCAGTGGTTAAGAGCACCAGCTGCTCTTTCAGAGGACCTGGATTCAATCCCAACATCCGCATGGCAGCTTAGAACTATCTGTAACCAGTTCCAGAGGATCTGGCACTCGTGAACAGACATACAGACAAAACATCAATGCACATAAAATAAATAAAAATCTTGCCGGGCGGTGGTGGCGCACGCCTTTAATCCCAGCACTCGGGAGGCAGAGCCAGGCGGATCTCTGTGAGTTCGAGGCCAGCCTGGTCTACAGAGCGAGATCCAGAACAGGCTCCAAAACTACACAGAGAAACCCTGTCTCAAAATACAAAACAAAAATTAATTAATTAATTTAAATATATATATATAAAAAGACCCAGTCCAAGCCAGGTACACTAAGGCAGCTGAGGAAGGAGGATAGGCAGGAAAAGGCCAGCTCTTGCTACACAGGGACTTTGTGGCTAGCCTGGAAAACCTGACAAGACACTGTCTCCAATTTAAAAAATGGACTGGGGGCTAGAGAAACGGATTTGTGTTAAGAGCACTGGCTGCTCTTCCAGAGGACCCAGGGTGGATTCCCAGCACCCACATGGCAGCTCACGCTGTTTAACTCCAGTTGCAAAGGATCTGACACCCTCTTTGGGCCTCTAAGAGCATCGGGCACACAAGTGGTGCACAGATATGCAGGCAAAACACTTGTACACCTCGAACAAAAATAAACCCGTCTTTTTTAAAAACTCGAGTGCCAAGTGTCAACAACACCTAGAATGGGAAGCCATGCTTAACCGCTAATCCTGACACCTCCAAGTGAAGTGCACGGCCAGCTTTCCACGCCATCTACTATGTGTTTGCACACGCACACACACACCCAGAACACAGCAGACACTTAAAGCACGCCCGTTTCTCCAAAGCAGGAAGGTTAAGAACCAGTGGGGCCTGGATCAGCCGGACTGCGGATTCCACATGGAAAGATCAGCTTCAGAGGTCCTTCCAGCATCCAGCAGTCTACACTGTTGCTTATTTCTAAACCAAGCAGAAGAACAGGGCAAGCAGTAAAGCAGCCACTCACATACAAGGCTACGGTGGTCTGTCTGCCCCCAGGGATCCCACTGCCTGGGTTGTCCATTCTTGCCTGGAACAGGGCAGGCTCGCCTACCAAACAGGCGTAACAAAAGTTGATGGTGTGTCACTTGGTCATCAAAAACCCTGGTAGCTTCCTCTTTGCCCTCTGGGTTCAACCATTCACTTTGAGCAGCGACAGCTCCAGTCTGGGCTCTGTCGACAGTCACAGAGCAAGCCATCTTGGATGTGGCTCTTCCAGACACGCCAGGCAGTGGATGACCACAGCCCTGTGAAACCAGACCCAACACACAGCTGAGCTTATCCTGAGTCCCTGACTCACAGATGGCTTCATAAGGAAGCAACTGTTCAGTCTGAAGTCTAAATTATGTGGCAACGGTCACCCAATAGCATAAAGAACAAATGTAGGGCCTACGGATTTCTCCAACTCAGAAAGCAACAGGGAACACCAAGCAGCCGGGACCCTGCGGTCAGAGTTGTGTTCGAAGGCACCGTGACTACTCCAGGCAGCCCGGCTGCACTCGCTGGCCATGGGGGCACGTCTGCAGTCCCAGAACCAGAAACCAGGAGGCAGGAAGATCAGGAATTCAAGGCAAGCCTCAGCGACATTGTAAGCTACGACCCACCCACAGAAGGAACTCCAGGCCCTGGCGCACTCTGCAGAGCTCAGGCTATCACGAGGTCCCTCCGGGGGTCCCCAACCTGCCCAAAACGGAGGGAAAGCTCACTTGATGCCATCGAGCCAGCTGACGAACTCATAGGCGCTGCTGGTTGGAGCGTGGCACTGCACGTAGGACTCTGGTGCGCAGTCCACGGTGTTGAACACCACCAGGCTGTACTGGGTTCCACCATACTGGGAGGGCAGGACAAAAGAACTTTAAAACCGAGCTCTTCGGCGAGGGACAGGTCCTCCCCGCTCCCTCCCGCCTGCTCGGGACGGCCGGCCTCCTCCCCGTGGCGCGGCCGCACACTCACGTCTCCACCGAAGTCCGTCTCTGCGGGCGGTCCCCCGTTGAAGTACCTGCAAAGACAGGAGGTGCGGCGTCGGCAGGCGCCGTGGCTTAGGGCGGGGGGCGGGGGGCGGGGGGGCCCTCACTCACTCTATGGCGGGCAGCAGGTAATGCTTGCGGAGTCCCTCGAAGTACGGCCCCAGGTTTGCTGTTCCCTCGATCACGAACACCACGTCGGCCACCAGGCCCCCGGCCCGAGACGGGCCCTCGGATCCGGGGACCATGCCCCGCGCCGCCGCCGCCAGCGCCGTAGCTGTTGCCGTCCCGGGACGGGCAGAAGTGCGCCTGCGCGATGCGCGCACCCGCGCCGGACGTCTGGCAGCCTCTGCTGATGCTAAGGCGGCCATGTTTGTGCTGGGCATCCGGGGGTGGCGGTTTTATCCCTACCCTGGCGCTGCCCACACCATGAAACGCACAGAATTGGCACAGTGTTTAGGGGCCTCTGGAGATCGAACAAACTTTTGTCCACAGTATCAAGCACGAAATAAATGGGAAAACGGCACATCCGGCCACCATCTTGGAGTCGGTCTCGAGTTTCCGACTCGGAGCTAAAGGGGAGGGTGGGGAACCAGGTTGCTAGGCAACGCGTCCCCAGCCGTTGTGTTCTCACAGAGATTAATAAATTCTCCTCTTTCTGACCGGGAACAGATCGCAGAGAGCGGTCCAATCACATCTTCGGGAAACGACGTTGCCAGGCAACACCGTAAAGTTGCAGACTTGGAAGCCAGGGCAGTTGTTTTCCCTCGAAAAGACGCGAATTCCAACTTAAGTGGAGGTTGCTAGGCAACACCTGATCTCTCTCTCTCTCTCTCTCTCTCTCTCTCTCTCTCTCTCTCTCTCTCTCTCTCTCTCTCTCTCTCTCTCTCTCTCTCTCTCTCTCTCTCTCTCTCTCTCTCTCTCTCTCTCTCCCTCCCCCCCCCCCCTCGACACACACACACACACACACACACACACCCCGTTTTCTGGGAAAGAAGCCAGTAACTGGCTCAAAGCAAATACATTTCTTAAAAACATAGATAAGCCGGGCGGTGGCGGCGCACGCCTTTAATCCCAGCACTTGGGAGGCAGAGCCAGGCGGATCTCTGTGAGTTCGAGGCCAGCCTGGTCTACAGAGTGAGTCCCAGGAAAGGCGCAAAGCTACACAGAGAAACCCTGTCTCGAAAAAAAAAAAAAAACATAGATAAAGTAATTAAAAGTAATAAATAAATAAAAACTGTGCTAGGAATGCATGATCTAGTCGGAGAAATTGAGTCTGAGCATTGCAGCCAACGGCATGAATATAACATGACCTGGAAAATTACTGTACCATCTGTGGACAGACACGTAATAAGTACAGTTAACTAACAGAAAGCTGCAAGCCGGGAGGAGGGCAGGGGTGATGGCGCATGCCTCGAGTCCCAGCACACTGCGGACCTTTGAGGCCAGCCCAGTCTACAGAGTACCAGGACAGCCGTGGCTACACAAAGAAATCTTGTCTCGAAAAACTAAAACAGGAAAAAGAAAAGAGCCAAGCGGTGGTGGGGCACGCCTTTAATCCCAGTACACAGGAGGCAGAAGCAGGTGGATCTCTGATTTCAAGGTCTATGCATGAAGCGAGTTCCAGAACAGCCAAGGCTACACAGAGAAATCTCGTCTTGAAAAAAAACAAAATAACCAAAAACAAACAAAAAAGAAAGAAAGGAAGGAAGGAAGGAAGAAAAAAAGAAAGAAAGAAAGGAAGGAAGGAAGGAAGAAAGAAAGAAAGGAAGAAAGAAAGAAAGAAAAGTGGGAGGGCCAGGGAGCCAGACCAGAGCCATGACAGGTTTCTAATAGCTCTGCCAGGGACCAGGCCTCATTTTCGGTTTACTAGAACTAGCTGGAGCTGAGCACACAGTTCTCGGGAAACAATCAGCAGGCTCCCCACAGTCTTCTGATGGCTAAGCAGCTTTCCCTACCCTGCAGCTGGAAAGTCCCTAACCATTAGATCCTCCCACCAATCTGCCCCTAGACTAATCTTTGCTCCACCAATCAGCCCTCAGACTAATCCCTCCTCCCTGGAATTCCCTGAACTTAAATTCCCTGCTTAAAGGGAGCCAGTGAACGGTTCTTGGGGTCGCCATTTCCCACCATCACATGTCGGAAATAATAAACGCTCCTGTTGATTGCATCCTTACTGGTGGTCTTTCATGGAACTTCTCTCAGACCCTCCGAAAAAGAAATACACATTTTTCACTGTGGGTGGTGGGGAATCTGAACTCGGGTCCTCTTGCGTGCACTGAGCCATCTTTCCAACTCCTGTACTTGTTTGGTAGGTTTTCTGTTTGTTCTTGCTTTATTTACCTCACCTCACCCCCCACCCCCAAAACAGGGTTTCGGGCTGTCCTAAAACTTGCATGCCACCACGCCCAGCTTTGTTTTTGTTTTTGAAGTTTTGTTTTGTTTTTGTTTTTGTTTTTTGTTTTTCGAGACAGGGTTTCTCTGTAGCTTTGGGGCCTCGCTCTGTAGACCAGGCTGGCTTCGAACTCACAGAGATCCGCCTGCCTCTGCCTCCCGAGTGCTGGCATTAAAGGCGTTGGCCACCACCACCTGGCTCGAAGATTTATTTTTGTTCTATGTGTATGAGTGTCTCTCTGCATGTACATGTGTAGCATATGCTTGCAGTACCCAGGGAGACCAGAAGACAGAATTGGAGTTAAAAGAGATTGTGAGCCATCACGTCGGTGCTGAAAACTGAACCTGGTTCCTCTGAAAGAGCAGAAAGTATTCTCAGCAACTGAGCCTTCTCTCCATCTCCAGCCCCACTTTAAAAAAAAAAAATGGGAAGAAAGTGAGCAGTTTTTTTGTTTTTTGTTTTTTAGAGACAGGGTTTCTCTCTGTAAACAGCCCTGACTGTTCTGGAACTGACTTTGTGAACTGGGCAGACAGGCAGACAGATCTCTGTGAGTTCTAGATCAGCCTGGTTTACAAAGCAAGTTCCAGGACAGCCAGGACTATTAAACAGAGAAACCCTCTCTGAAAAACAAAACAAATTATTGTATGTATCTGTTTATTTCATCATGTACAGAGTACATTTGTTGCTAATTATTTGTGGAATATTCCTTTACACTATGCGAATATATGTCACTGTGGTTGGGTTAATAAAGAAGCTTCCTGGTAGCCGGGCATTGGTGGCACACGCCTTTAATCCCAGCACTCGGGAGGCAGAGCCAGGCGAATCTCTGTGAGTTCGAGACCAGCCTGGGCTACCAAGTGAGCTCCAGGAAAAGTGGAAAGCTACACAGAGAAACACTGTCTTGAAAACCAAAGAAGAAGAAGAAGAAGAAGAAGAAGAAGAAGAAGAAGAAGAAGAAGAAGAAGAAGAAGAAGAAGAAGAAGAAGAAGCAGCAGCTTACTGGCCAATAGCTGGACAGGCAGAGGTTAGGAGGAGCTTGCAGACAAAAATAAAGCCCAAAGATGAAGAGAAGGAGTCTGAGAATCACAAGGAGACTCGGAGAGAAGGAGGTGAACTTGATGTACTGAAAAAAGGTACCAGGCCACGTGGCAAAGAGTAGATAAGAAATATGGGTTAATTTAAAATATAAGAGTTGGGGCTGGAGAGATGGCTCAGAGGTTGAGAGTACTGATTGCTCTTCCAGAGGTCCTGAGTTCAATTCCCAGCACCCACATGGTGGCTCACAACCATCTGTAATGAGATCTGGTACCCTCTTCTGTATACATAATAAATAAATAAATCTTTAAAAAAAATGTAAGAGTTAACTAAGCCAGGCAGTGGTGGCACATGCCTTTAATCTCAGCACTTGGGAGGCAGAGGCAGGTGGATCTCTGTGAGTTTGAGGCAAGCCTGGTCTAAAAAGTGAGCTCCAGGAAAGGTGCAAAGCTACACAGAGAAACCCTGTCTCAGAAAAAAAAAAAAAAAAAAAAAAAAAAGAGGGTTGGGGATTTAGCTCAGTGGCAGAGTGCTTGCCTAGCAAGCACAAGGCCCTGGGTTCGGTCCTCAGCTCTGGGGGAAAAAAAGTTAACTAGTAACAAGCCTGAGGTGGGCAGTGGCAGCACATGCCTTTAATCCCAGCACTCAGAGGCAGAGGCAGACAAATCTCTGAGTTCAAGGCCAGCCTGGTCTACAAAGTGAGTTCCAGGACAGCCAGGACTAAACAGAGAAACCCTGTCTTGAAAAACAAAAACAAAAAAACAAAAAAACAAAAAAACAAAAAAAACAAAAAAACCTGAGCTATTGGTGGAGCATTTATAATTAGTAATAAGTCTGAATAGTTATTTGGGAGTGGCTGTTGAGACACAGAGAAACTCTGCCTTACAAACTATAGGAAATAAAATCCAGAATGGAAACAGCATTCAAAAAAAGTTACTTTAAAAGATTGTTTCATAGGGTCTGGAAAAACAGCAGTTAAGAGCCCTGGCTACTCTTCCAGAAGACCCGGTTCAATTCCCAGCACCCACAAGGCAGCTCACAACTGTCTGCAAGTCCTGTTCCAGGGGATCTGACACCCTCATACAGACGTACATTCAGGCAAGACACCAATGCACATGAAATAAAAATAAATAAATCATTAAAAATATTGTTGCCGGGCGTTGGTGGCGCACGCCTTTAATCCCAGCACTCGGGAGGCAGAGCCAGGCGGATCTCTGTGAGTTCGAGGCCAGCCTGGGCTACCAAGTGAGCTCCAGGAAAGGCGCAAAGCTACACAGAGAAACCCTGTCTCGAAAAACCAAAAAAAAAAAAAACAAAAACAAAAACAAAATAAAAATATTGTTTTGTAATATGCTTAATAAATGAAAGCAACTGCTTTCAAACATACAGTAACCAAGCTGCTAAAAGTGCTAACTCGGAAGATGTACATAATCAGGAGGGTGTGGAGGTGACAGGCCCTGGGGGGATGGGACAGAAGGATCATTGGTTCAAGGCAAGTCTGTGTCACCCAGGGAGAGTCTGTCTCAAAGAAAAATTCTATTATTTTATTGTATCATTTGAAACACACTAGAAGAAATCTAGTATTTGTCAAAGAAAGAATGTTTGATTCCTTACATCCATAAAAATTGATTACAAGCCGGGCGGTGGTGGCGCACACCTTTAGACCCAGCACTCGGGAGGCAGAGCCAGGCGGATCTCTGTGAGTTTTGAGGCCAGCCTGGTCTACAGAGCGAGTTCCAGGACAGGCTCCAAAAGCTACACAGAGAAACCCTGTCTTGAAAAACCAAAAACCAAAAAAACAAAACAAAAAAGATTTCGACAAGACATAGAGGGCCCAGAAGTTCGAGGCCAGTTTTGGCCACATACCAAGTCCTGCATGGGCTATATGAGGCCCTGTCTCAGAACCACTCAAAGAAAAGAAGAAAAATAAAAAAGACTAAAGACAAAAAGCTGTAGACATATTATTATAGTTTTAGAAAGTAGCATCGATTATTATATGGAGTGTGCCATGGCGTGTGTCTCGAGGTCTTTCCTTCTTCCAGGAAGGTTCCCGGGACTGAATGCTCCACAGGCCTTCACGGCAAGCGCTGTGACCCACGGAGCCCTATCACTGGCCCCACCATCCTCCTGATGAGGAAAACTGTGCGAATGATAGTCCAATGGTCATAGCTGTGAAATCTGTCCTGGGACTCGGGGCTAACTTCCATTGTTTTATGGAACGAAGTTTCCAGTACTTTGACTTTTTACACGATACACCATCGCAGGCATGAATTCATTACAGAAATAATGTGATTTTTATGATTTGGAGAAGGAAGGTTTTCTTTTCTCTTGCCTTTTTCTAATAACAAAACAACCCCCTCATTTGGTGGTTACTAGGCAACGCTGCCCGGATCAAACCACTCTGAAAAAGTGAGAGGGAGATGGTGGCACAGCTGTTTATAGTTTCAGAACGGAAATTATTGTGAATGGTGGTTGCTAGGCAATGCCTGAACATACCGCCATCTTTGAGTGGGGCAAGGTATTTATCACTACGGAATGAAAAAGCCACGCAGAATGCGGTTGCCAGGCAATGCATTAGCACTGTCGCCATCTTCAACCAGCTGTTTAAAAAGATTAGCATGTAAATTACTACAGCGCACAGGAAGGTTGCTAGTCTACACCTTGGCACCCTCACCACCTTCAAGCAGCATCTTCACTCTCGTTATGCAAAGGACGTGAAGCTGTCCCGGAGCAATGAACGCTTGGCAAGCGCTGCTTGTCGCCATCTTTGTTAGGGTCAGGATGACTTCCGACTGCGGCGGAAGAGAATTTAATCCGGTTGGTGGGTCTGAGTGGAGGAAGGCGGGAATTTGGTCATCTCGCTTCTCGCCCTCTGGCGGCTCCAGACGGCAGACCGACCCGTGCTTCCAGACCTACACTGAGAGTCCCCAGGAGGGCGACTCTCCGGGGTGCGGGCTTCCAGATGGGGGATGCGGGGCCAGGGGTTCATCTGCTGTGCCTCGCAGCCTCCAGCGGGGTCCCCCTGTTCTGCAGGAGCAGCGGCGGCGGCCCCTCCCGTCAACAGGTGGGGCACTGGACTCCTGCACCTAAATAAGCAGGGGTTCGGGAAGCTGGGGCTGCACCTCTCGCAGGGAGTAGAGCCTGGGTGCCTTTTGCTGATACGGGGGACTACTACTAAGCCTGGCTTCCCGAAGAGCTTTGGGGGAACACGGGAGAGGCGGCAGGGTCTCAGTGGGGAGGTCTTCGGAGTTACTATGCTTCCCCACCCTTCTCAGCTTCCTTTCTCTGTCATCGGCTCCCTCAATGGAGTCCACATGTTCGGGCAGAATCTGGACGTGCAGCTGGACTCTGCAAGAACGGAAGACACAACCGTGGTTTGGAAGAGCTTCCATGACAGGTCCTTGGTGGGTGGGGTCAAGGGAACGAGAGACAACACCTGTTCAGCGATCCCCGGCTTAGATGATCTACTGTAGCTGCCCACCCTCTCTGGTCCCCGGTTCTCCCCGCGTCAGGATGTAGCCTGCCCGCAGCCTGAAGTGCAGAAACAGCCGACAGGCGCCAGGGAACTTGGCGGCATTGCCCAGGCCTGACCTCCTTCTTGCTTCTCCGATTTCGTCCCCACAGCATCACACTCATTGCTGTGTCGTCCGAGGAGGGTGCCTCGGAGCTGAGCCTGGAAAGGATGCTCCACATGGTGTTCGGGGCCATGGTGAGGCTGGGCCCTCTTTTCTCCGAAACTCAAGAGATCTGCAACTCTCAGCCCCTTGGCCTCAGTCTAAACCCCTGCATTTTTTTCTTTTTTTCTCTCACACCCAGGCATCCAAACCTCAGCCCTCCTCCCTCATACACAGGATTCCAGGCCTGGTCCTCCTCTCTCACACCACCCAAGTACTGTCTTCTCTTCGACTAGAGTCCATTCTCCTGTGTCAAGTGTCCACTCTTTGTCTAGGTTCTCATTGTGGGACTTGAGGAGCTGACCAACATCCGGAATGTAGAGCGCCTGAAGAAAGAGCTGAGGGTGAGGCCGTGGGACGTGAGTGCAGTTAGGGTCCCTTAGCCTTACCTGTTTGTCTGGGACTATAATTCCCACTAGGCCCTGGGACAGCATGAGCCCATAGGTTCTTGGGGAACTTGGTGTTCTTTCTCTGGACTGATCTGGGCCCACTGGCGTCCAAGCTTTTCCCTTTTTCTCCACAGGCCAGCTACTGTCTCATTGACAGCTTCCTGGGGAGCTCCGAGCTCATCGGGGACCTGACCCAGTGTGTGGACTCTGCCATCCCTCCAGAGGGCTCTCTCATGCAGGTATTGGGGCAGCTACAGAAATCGGTGTGCCCCATGGCTCTGGCCCAGCCTTCATTCTCCGCCCTCTGGACATCACCCGAGCACCCTCTTAGCATTCTGGAATGGAGTTTTACCTGGAACTCTTTCTAAAAGAACTCTCTTCCCCAGAGTCCACCCTGACCACTCCCCTTCTCTGGGGCAGCCTCCTCTTCCCCAGGACAGCCCCGCCTCTCTGCCCGATGTCCCGAGGCCTGTGTCCTCTGGTGCTCACCAACCTATGCTGACATCCATAAGTCAGTTTTAACTTCCTCGAGGCTCTCAAACAGCCTAAAACTTTCCAGGTCCCAACCTTGAAGCGAGCGCTGCCTTATCTGGGCAGACCCCTGTCTCCCTATCTTAAAGTTCTGTCCCTCTTGGCAGTGTGGCCTGACCAATCAGAGCTTCCATAGCTCAAACTGTAGATGCCGTTGTTAAAATTATTGGCTCTACAGTGCAGGCCTGTCATCCTGGCTACTCTAGAGGCTGAGAACGAGGATGAAAAGTTTAAGGCTGGCTGGCGGGCGGGGCAACTCAGCAAGCACCTGACTCAAAAGTTCAGTGTGGCTTGGCGGTAGAGCCGCTTAGCTAGCGTGCCCAAGGCCTTGAGTTACATTCCCATTACTGAAGGGAAAAAAAGTGATGCATGGTGAGCTGAGAATGCTCACTGAATGGGCACGTTCAAGCCTTCCTGTCCAGAGTGGGTGTGACGGGAGCATGGCAGCCGAACATACTGGAGTGTCTCCGCTGGTCGGTGGCTGCTCCTCCACGTCAGGCCCAGGCCGAGAGGTCCCTCCCTGCTTTATGACTCCTAGTCTGACCCCCGCCCCAGGAAACCCTCTCGGGGTTCGCGGAGGCCACTGGCACAGCCTTCGCCAGCCTGCTGGTCTCGGGCCGAGTGGTGGCAGCGACCGAGGGCTGGTGGCGCCTGGGCATGCCTGAAGCCGTGCTGCTCCCCTGGCTGGTCGGGTCCCTGCCACCACAGGCCGCTCGCGATTACCCGGTGTACCTGCCCCACGGGAGCCCCAAGGTGAGTGGGCGGGGACAGGGTGGGGCGTCCCGCGGGCGGGCGGGCGGGCCGCCGTGCTTAGCCCACCCTGCGCCCTGCTGCAGGTCCCGCACCGGCTGCTGACCTTAACGCTGCTGCGGGGCCTGGAGTTGTGTCTGCTGTGCGGGCCGCGCCCGCCTCTCGGCCAGCTGGACCCGCAGGTGAGGCGGACTGTCCCCCCCCACCGCCCGGGACACCCCCTCAGAGCGCCACCTGCTGCAGTCCCTAGCCAACCGAGCCACAGTAGGCATCCACCGAGCCCCAGCCCTGTCCTCACGCCGGTCATGCCCCTGCAGCTGTTGGAACGCTGGTGGCAGCCGCTGCTGGAGCCCCTCCGCGCCTGCCTGCCCCTGGGCCCCAGGGTGCTGCCCGAAGGGTTCCCGCTGCACAGCGACATCCTCGGGTGAGGCTCAGTGGTGGGGCCCAGGGTGGGGCGGGCCATGGGCCCCGTCAGCGCCCCATGGCCTGACAGTGCCCTTCCCCAGCCTGCTGTTGCTGCACTTGGAACTGAGACGCTGCCTCTTCACGGTGGAGCCTTCGCGGGATAAAGGTGCACAGGGAAGCGGTGTGGGGGGCACCTGAGCCAGAGGCCACCTAGTCACGCCGCTCATTTTTCTCCAGAGCCTTCCCCTGAGCAGCGTCGGCGCCTCCTTAGAAACTTCTACACGCTGGTGGCCACCACACACTTCCCAGCAGGTCAGTGGCAGGCCTGAACACCCCGAAACAGAGAACCCAGCATATGCCTGAATTGCCCTGGGCAGTCTTTTTTTTTTTTTTTTTTTTTTTTGGTTTTTCGAGACAGGGTTTCTCTGTGTAGCTTTGCGCTTTTCCTGGAACTCACTCTGTAGACCAGGCTGGCCTCGAACTCACAGAGATCCGCCTGCCTCTGCCTCCTGAGTGCTGGGATTAAAGGCGTGCGCCACCACCGCCCGGCCGCCCTGGGCAATCTTAGTACTTCATTCTGGACCCCTTCTCCAGCCAGGGCTTTTCAGTAAGGACTGGTTCTGGCCTGGGCATTTTGCCCCACACATGGAATTCCAGCTCCACTGTGGGCCAAGGCAGACGAACCATGACTTTGAGGCCAGTCTGTGTTATAGTGCCTCAAAAGAAAGAAGGGTTACTGCTCCATCCTCCAAGGCAATGACGGTCAGTTATGTGGATCCAAATGCCAAGCAAGCCTAAGTGGCAGCGCTCATCCGTCCTTCCTGTCACCCAACATGGTAGAGCTCTGCTCAAGCTGAGGGGTGTAAGGATCCCAGACTCCACAGCGGGAAGTTGTCCCAAGAGACACAGGCAGGGATGGATGAAGATCTCACAGGTGTGCACACTAGTAGAGGCCTGTACCAGAGAGAGTGGGGTGGGGTCCCCAGGAAGGGAGCAGCACTTAGGTCAACTCTGTGCTGGGATGTCTGAGCGCTCTCTCTCTCTCTCTCTCTCTCTCTCTCTCTCTCTCTCTCACACACACACACACACACACACACACACACGCACGCACGCACGCACGCACGCGCACACTCACACACGCACAGTCACAGGAAAACAGCAAGGCTAGGTGGGAAGAGGATGGTGTGGGAGGTGCTGGCCCTGACTGGACTGTGGCTTCCAAGCCACAGCTGTGCTGCTCACCAGCCCTCCCTGTCCTTTCCCAGGCCCTGCAGAGAAAGAAGAGGAGGCTGGCAGCCCGGCCCAGAGGCCCAGAGCTTGCTACCTGGTGCTAGGGCCGGGCGCGGGGTGGCGGCTGGTGGCGGTGCAGCTAGGGCTCCGGCGGCTGCTGCTGCTGCTGTCCCCTCAGAGCCCCGCCCACGGGCTGCGAGGCCTCGCCACCCACACTCTACAGGCCCTTACCCCGTTCCTCTGACCACCTAGGGGTGGGGTGTCAACAGACGGGTAATATTAGCGTTTCTCTGTTTATTCGCTCACAATAATACACGGACCGGATGGGGAGAGGGAGGGAGGGTGACAATGGGGGAGGGGAGGGGAGGAGGTACCAACTTCTCCAGCCCCTCTCCCTCTGTGCTCTGGGGGACAAGGGAGGGAGGGTGCTTCCCTTGACCCCCCCAGAATGTAAACAGCAGCAGATGAACAAAAATAAAAGTACAAAAGGCCAGAGGAAGCTCCCAGGCATGCCCCCACCCTGGGTCTTTGCTGTCACCACGGAGGGTCTCCTCGCTGCCCCCTCCTCCACAGCTGCCTCCATCCCAGGGCTGCCTGGCACCGGCCACGTCCCAGGGCAAGTCCGGGGCTCAGAACTGCTGGGCCAGCAGCTCACACAGGTGGCGAGAGACAGGCTCTTTGCTGGTGCGCAGGGTCAGGCGGTACATCTGTGCGGAGATGGCGGCCATGAGCCGAGAGCCCAGGAAGGGGTACAGGGTCAGAGAGGTACGGAGGTAAAGAAGGAAGAACAGTGAGAGGCACAGGACGGAGGAGGGCTGGGTGCAGGAAATGTGGGGTCCCAGGCAGGCCCTCCCTCCGCACTCACCTGGGCCTGGGCATTGGGCTCCAGCCGAAGCAGACACCCCACCTGCAGGGCTTTCGTCTGGATGATTCCAGCACCCACAAAGTTCTCAGGGTTGGGGTCCACGTTGTCCAGAAGAGCAGAGCCAAACCCCAGAAGCTAGAAAGGGGTGGGTATTGAAGAGGCAGAGCTGAGAAGCCTCCAGACTACCCCAGGTCAAACCCTCATGGGCGAGGACTGGTCCATCCAGTGGCCAGCACCCAGTAACTGCCCAGCCTCTCTCTCACCTTGGCCTTAGTAACTTCAGCATCCATGGGGTGGTTGGCTTTGAAGATTTTCTGTGCCTCCTGCAGGGGGCTGGGAGGAGGAAAGCACGGTCAGGCCCAGGAGGCCCCGCCCCGCCCCTCAGCCCCGCCCCACCCTCAGCCCCGCCCCTCACAGGCTCAGCTGCTTCCAGCGCTGGAAAAAGTCCTGGGCGGCCATCTCTGTGGGCTGGAAGAACTTGTTGATGGTCACCGGGAGCTTCAGGGTGAGGGACTGGGCGGTGCCACCGTACCTGAACAGATGAGAAGCAGCTCAGCCAGGTCCCATCCCTGACGCCCCTGCCTCACTGCCCACAGCCATGCACATACTTGGCTCTCACTCACCGGAAGCGCACGGACAGCAGCGGTGGTGTCAGGAAGTCTCGCAGACACTCGATGTTGAGCACCTGCTGCACCTGCGCACCACCGTCCACCTGTGCAGCTACACGCTTCGTCTGCACGGCCAGCTGTGGCCCGGAGTCAAGGAAGCAGGCCAGGGACAGAGGCGGCACAAGCTGAGGGCGTCTTGGGTTCTGAGGGCCAACCACAGATCCCCTACATCTAAGGCCCACACTCTTTGTCCTGGGACATCTGGGACACCTAGGAATCCCCTTCTGGACTCCACTCCTGGCTCCAATGGGTAACTCACCTCATGGACCATGATGGGCAACACAGTATCTTCTTAGGCTCAAGTACAAACTGGGTCCATGTAAAATGTCCTGGGAGTCACTGAAGCCATCCACCATCAGAACATGTCTGTCTGAGGAGCAGTGGCCGTGCACCCAGATGGACGTAATTAGTGTCACCATCTGTGCTCAGGCCTGACCCCATGTCAAGAACATGTATGTGCCAGGCTGGCTGGTTCCTATACCCTACCTGGCCTGCCCCACTTCAGACAGAGCAGTCTGCCCTGGGCTCTGGAAAGCTGGTGGACGAAGCAGAGGGACTCGTTGTTCTGGCCTCACACATGGGGACTGAGGACCACATAAGGGGGAGGGGGCCGGCTCTGCCATACACCTTCCAGAACGTCCCAGGAAGCTGGGCCTACTGGTGCACACCTGTTAGTACCGCACTTGGCAGGCAGACGCAGACGGCTCACCTTGAACTCAAAGCCAGCCCAATCTGTAGAGTGAGTGGAGGCCAGCCTAGGCTGCACTGCAGTTTCAGAAACAACAAAAGGCCCAAGAGCAGAACGAGGGAGGGAGAGCTACTTTTCTGGAGCGCTGGGAAGCACGTGGCTCAGCTGTGTGCTCCAAGGCTAGCAGTGCATGCAGCATCCCTGGTGAGCCTGAGCGGCGGAGCCCTAGCCCCAGAGCATGAGCCTCATACAGACCACAGCAGCCAAGGCAAGTGCCCAGGAGGGGCAGCTGGGGCGCTGGAAGTCAGACATCCCGTACACTGGGTCTCTGTCATCTGTCCCTGGGGAGAGGCCTACCTACTATGCATAGTCTTAGAAGTAACATGTGCCTAATTCATAGTGAGGGCTGAACAGGTATGGACCTGAATGTCTGCTTCCCAGGGGCCTACAGGGGTGGGCTGGGGCACTGTCAGGGCCAAGAGCAGAGGATATGAGTCTGGAGGTCTCCAGGGTGGACCACGGTGGGCGAGAAGCTCTGGAACTGCACCGAAGTCTTGTTGCCATAGAAGAGATACATTCGGCCTGCAGCGGGTGGGCAGGGGAGGGTCCATCCAAGCTCCTCTGATGCCATCCCTGCCACCAGCCCAGCCAGGAGATGCTGCCCATGACCCACCCTTCCAGTAACCCGCCTCCCCCAACCTCCAGGCCACCAGGACACACCCAGGTTCTGCCGGAACTCGGACTTGACTCCAATCTGCAGCAGCTGGTTCTCAAACAAGACCCCACTGTTCTTACACACGAACCTGGCAGAGTGGTGGGAGTCAGGAAGGTAGGGCTCCTCACCACCCATCTTCATGCTCCCCAGCTGTCCCCGCTCCCCTGCCCACCTCTCCAGAACTCACTTATTCAGCAGTTCATCTGCTTCTGGGATGGGAGGGCCTATGTCCTCGGGGCCTGGGCTGGAGGAGAGGAAAAAGTGAGATTCATGGGGGATGGGGGGTAGAGGCAACACTCTCTAGGAAGGCAGATTCCCCAGGACCCACAGGCCAAGTTTCCCCAGACCCTCAGGAATGGGAGTGGGACCCTGGCAGAGGGATCTCCCAAGGACCCCGACTTCCACTGTTTTCTAACCCTGTCAGTCATCAGAACCCCCTGACGCCCACCCTGGGGACATCCATCAACCCCACAGCCAGAGGCCGCCCCTTACTCAGCAGCTGGAGCTGGGTCAGCCAACAAAGCCATGGGGCTCTCAGGGGCAGGGGGCTCCAGCTCGCTGGGCAGCCAATCCCAGAGGAGACAGAGAAGACAGGTGTGGCGGGCAGCCAATCCCAGAGGAGACAGAGAAGACAGGTGTGGCGGGCAGCCAATCCCAGAGGAGACAGAGAAGACAGGTGTGGCGGGCAGCCAATCCCAGAGAGGCAGCAAGAGGGCCAGGGCAAGAGAGGCAAGGGGGTTCAGAAGGAAGGAAGAGCGGGCTGAGGTACAGCTGTGGGAAAGGACAGCACGGGGTGGCCAGGGCAGCAGAGTCCAGAGTGGCAGCCAGAGACTAGGGACGGGGGAGATGGAAGGACAAGGACAGGGGTACCTGAGGAAGGCCTCCTCAGGGGTGGGCCCCAGGCTGGGCTGTGCATTGGGGCCGTCAGAGAAGACATCCACCAGGAGGTTCCCGCCGCCGACAGGAACTGGAGGTGCGGCAGGGGGAGGGGCTGCCCGCAGCCCCAGGAGGTCCGCGGAGGGGGAGGGCGTCGACTGCAACCACGAGAGGGGATAGGTGAGATAGGGCCAGGGACAGAGGACCCAGCCTGGCCTCCCGGCCCATAACTGCGCTCACCACGGTGCTGGGGGTGGGCTCCACACCCCCATTGATGTCATTGTTGCTGGTATCCCTACGGCTGTCATCCAGGGCACTGGCTGCCCCAGGGCCCTTCTTGCGCTTCAGCTTGGCCAGGATAGATGACTCGCGCTCGGGAAATGGAGGCATTTCTTCTAGCACGGTGGCCTGTGGGCAGGAGAAGAGTCAGGGGGCACTTACGACCCGAGAGGGTGGTCCCAAAGCCTGGGGCATGGGCTCTGACCAGAACATCAGTGCTGGCTACAGAGCTGAGGGTGAGGTACTCCACTGCCCGCTGCTGGAGCTCCACATCGGCATTGCGCAGCTGGGACCCGGCACGCAGAACGCCCTGGATGGTGGCCTTGGTCTCGGGGAAGAGGTTGATGAACTTGATGTAGGTGGACAAGAGCAGGGCGCGAGTGGCCACGCTGCACAGGTGGAACTTGGAGTGCAGCAGCGAGAACTGGACAGGCGGGCTGTGGAGGAGGCGAGGTCAGCAGACATGCCCCGGAACGTGCTGAGAGGCTCTCTGGGAGCCCCACCATTTCTCAGCCCGATGGGGGGGGGTTCCCAACCCCCTAAGAGGTCCCCCAGAATGAGGCTCCCTCACCTGGAGCGTGGGTCCCCAGCAATCAAGTTCCCAAACTCCCCAAGGATGTAGCCACCGACCTTCACCATGTTCTCATGACAGGCTGGGGCCTGGAGGGCCTGTGAGGGAGCAAGGGAGAGCGGTGTGAGGACAAGGAGAGGAGTCCCCTGATCTCTGCAATGCACACAGTCATAAATGGGGAGACTGAGGCATGGGGAAGTTGTCAAGTGACTAGCTGGACTCTGTGCAGGGGACTCTGGGATCTACACATACTGTGATTTCAGTGCTGGAGCCCCAGCTGCCGGGATGTTTGGAAGGTCCTAAGAACTGGGAGAGGGGGATCTACCTGGAGAAATGAGGGTACTGGGGAATGTGGTATCCTTGATTACTTCCTGGACAGCCATGAGTAGCCTCCACCCCACGTTCTGTGCATGCCCAAGTGTGCACACAGGAGTGCATGCCCGTATGTAAAGTTACGAAGGCCAGAAGATGTCAGGTGTCTTCCTCAATCTTTCTCCACGTTGACACATGATCTCTCACTGAACCTAGAGTTCCATTTTGGCTAGACTAGCTGGCCGGCAAGCCCCACAGTGCTGGATTAGTCACACAGAGCCACACAGCTTCTGCATGAGTGCCAGGACTGAAAAGCAGACTCTCGCGCTCATACAACTGAACTACTCCCAGTCCTAGCCACACATTGCTGCTGCCACACCTGCCTTCCCTGCCATGATGGAACCTGTGGAGCATTGCATAGGGAATAGAGTGGCCAGCTCTCCTGGACAAGAACCAAAACATGGGGATGGCACCCATGCTGTGGACTCTCCACACCAGGAAGGCCCCAAGGTTGCAGGTCCCTTGAGTGACTCAGGATGCTGGACCCTGCTGGTGGGGTATATCATTGCTTAGATGTTTTTGATTGACAGCCAAGTTCCACCATGGAGTCAGAGTGAAGGATGCTAACCTCAAACACTGTCTTGGCAGCATAACCCTGGACATCGTCACGGTTGGTGACAATCTGCAACACTCGGTACCACACCTCCTCGCTCACATAGTCGCCTGCGATGCGGATGAGGTTGAGGATGGTGTCCACATACCAGCTATAGTCTACTGCATACTTCTCAGCCAGGATGGCCACCTTCAACACCTATGGCAGAAGGTGGTAAGGTGTGAGTGGACGATTATGCCTCCCACAGGAGGGTGACTACTGCCATTCCTGGATCTGTGATCACTGTTGACCCCATCCTAACATCCAAGGTCCCTCCCCAGTCTCATCCCTTAGACCCGGGATTCCTAACTTTATTCTTCTTCCCTTAGACCCCACACTCCTCCCAACCTAAGGGGTCAGACCCCAGCCCTCCCCGCTTAGATTCTGTGGTCCAGGTCCTGGCCATCCTCCCTCACATGCAGGTGTCCAGCTCTGGCCCCTAGACTCACGATCTCCTCTCGGATGGCGTAGTCTGCAGTCTCTAGGTACCGCAGCATCTCTGATACAATTTGCTTGGCATTGCTCCGGTCACACATGGCATACAGGAGGTCGGCTGCCCTCTGCCTCACACTGACATCCCGCTCCGTCTGAGGAAGAAGAGCAGGACCAAGATGGGCTCTAAGCTGCACTGGAGCCACTGAAGGCCACCAAGCACCTGGCCACTCTGAGTGGGGCGAGGGCTGCACCTTGAGGGCGTTGATGACGGTCTCGATGTGCGTCTTGACAGCCTCATGGGAGAACTCGGAGCTGGCCAGCGTGCACATGCTCTCCAGAGCCAGGTAGCGCAGGTTCGTCTCCCGGTGCTGCAGGAACTGGCCCAGCTGGTTACAAGCGCGGACCAGGAGGTTGGGTTCACTGCCAGGCACAAGTCAAGTATAGACGGAGATGGGACATGAACTGATCCATCTCATAGCCCCTGAGGACCCAGGTCCTCACGTCTGCTCACCCCAACATCCTGTTCTGACCCTTCCGGGAACCCAGACGTCTGGGCTCCTATGCACTGGAGTGGGGAATACAGCCAGCAGAAACTCGCCTTGATTTCAATCCCCAGTATGCAAAATTGAACCCACAAAGATATGCAGCAATTCTGCATCTACCTCAGAGGAGTATTTCACACCTCTGTCCCCTTCCTAGCCAGGATCCCAGGCCCCAAACTCCTCCCTTCGACTGTGGGGCCCTGCTTTCCTTCCTCAGACGCAGGTGTCAGAGGCCAGGCATCCTTCCTCAGGCATGTCCTGTTCTCTGTCCTCCCTCAGGCCAGCGGCCCCGCTTCTCCACACCCTGCCTGCAGCACCTGTCATAGTGGATGATGAGGCTAATGGTCTCAAAGAGGATGGCGTTCTTGGCGTTGGAGTGCTGCACCTTCTTGGACTTGGGGGGCTCCTGGGCTTTGTTGAGCACGGTCTCGAGACACTCCACTAGCCGCCCTCTCACAGCCGCGTCCTCTGGGAAAGGGAAGGGAAGTGGCTGAGCGCCCCCCCGTGGTCGCTGCGGTCTGCAGCCTCTTCCAGCTTTCACCTTACATGGAGGGCCCAGCTACCTTTAAGGCCGGCAGTCCCAGGCTGGGCCTCTGCCTTCTGAGGCAGAGCATTATTTCCAGGTCTGGGCTCCCACTCACTCCCCTCGTATGAACCTCAGTTTCCTCCTCTGCTGCACTGATGCTCCTTAAGTTTCTCACACAAGTATGGAAAGCCCAGGAGTCTTCCCCAGAGCCACCATGGAGTTGAAGCATTCCCAAGGAGCTATCCCTAGAGATCAAGGAGCCGCCCCTCAACTGTCAGCCCTGAAGGCCACTGCACACTATCTGGGCACCAGGGATCATGAGGGGTTTGTTGTTTGTTTGGAGGTTTTTTTTTTTTTTTTTTTTTCCGAGACAGGGTTTCTCTGTGTAGCTTTGCGCCTTTCCTGGAACTCGGTAGCCCAGGCTGGCCTCGAACTCACAGAGATCCACCTGGCTCTGCCTCCCGAGTGCTGGGATTAAAGGCGTGCACCACCACCGCCCGGCTGGAGGTTTTTTATTTTACTTTATTTTTTAATTTTTGAGACAGGGTTTCTCTGTAGCCCAGGCTGGCCTTGAACTCACAGAGTTCAACCTGCCTCTGCCTCCCAAGTGCTGGGATTAAAGGCGTGCGCCTTTACGGCCGCCGCTCAGGGATTGTGAGTTTAGCAGAAACAAACTCCTCAGTGTCCCGCGGTGCCCCACGCTGTAGCAGGCAGCAGTCAGACCAGCCCTGGGCCACAGCCTGCTCTGGCTCGGCCCTCTCCTGGTAAAGCATGCACAGTAGGGAACTAGCTCTCCCCACAGGAGAGGGCTGCGAGAAGGAAGGGGCCCAAGACAGGAGCATCACCCCAGGTGAGGAGCAGGGCAGCAGAGCGAGAGGCCGCCTGCCCCATCTCCCGCACGCGGCCTCCCATGCAGCCTGGCCCTAGCCTGGCTCTGGAGTGGACTCTGGAGTGGACTCACGCTGGCGGCCCACAGGCCTCACCTGGTGGTGGGTAGCTCTGCAGCAGCCGCAGCAGCTTCACGGAGAGCCAGGGGGCAGGAACGAAGTAATAGGTGTAGTCCTGGAGGTCGGTGGAGGCAGAGGAGACGATCTGCAGGAGGAGGGAGTGATGGGCGCGAGGAGGGCCCTGGGCCCTGAAGAGACATGTTCACACCAGGCTTGCACCGAGAGAGCCAGCGCCACGGAAGGGGAAACCAAGGCCTGAAGGTAGCGTGGCCTGAGCACGGGATGAGAACTAAGCCTGAGGATGGTGGAACCTTCCCTTCTTTCTGAACAGAGTGCCAGAGAGCCCAGCTGGCCGCACACAAGCCCCTCCTGCTTCGGCTCCTGAGGGCCTGCACTGTGCCCCAACACCTGGCTCTGAATGTTCCAAGTAATGCTGCTAACGGTGGAACAGTCTCCGCCAGGTCCTTGCGTGTGGCAGTCCCCTGGGCTCTGCCTCCTCCATTAGCCTTCACTACCCAGGTTCCTGCGTCTTGAGCCCCGCAGGAAACTACTAAAGAGTCTGGAGCTGGGTCTGATCCTAGGTCCCAGGTCCAACACAGGCCAGAAAGGGACACAGTCGAAGATCAAAAGATCACGACTGTCTCTTCTCAGGGTAACCCCCTTCTCCACCTTGAAAAGCCTTCTTTGGTGCACACCTTTGATCCCAGCACTCGGGAGGCAGAGGCAGGCGGATCTCTGTGAGTTCAAGGCCAGCCTGGGCTACAGAGTTGAGTTCCAGCCAGAGCTACACGGAGACCCTGTCTGGGGGAGGAGGGGTGACACCAGGGTGGGACAAACAAACACACACTTTCTCCAGGAAGCCCCCCACAGCACTCTGACAGTGGCATGACCATGTCTCCTCATCCTTGTTCCCTCCTGGGCCTGGCACCTGGCACCTTCAGATGTGGGAAATGACGGGGCTGGGACAGACTGAATGGTGGGTATAGGTGTTCCTGTGGCCCAAGGATCTGAGACACTTCTGACCTCCAGACAACAGTTTGATTTCCCCGAGTTTCCCTTTGGTTAGCACCCCTGAGAAGCTGGCCTGGCTCCCAGACAGGGCTAGGCTCTCCATTAGGTGCCCACGGTGCCGACCTCCTCCACGACATGCCCACAGCTCTTCCTGGCAGTCTGTGACTGAGTCACCCTGTCACTCTCTCCCTTCCCAGGACAGGGGCTCCTTAAGGGCTGATGCAGATGCAGAGCCAGGCACACAGAGGCTCGGGGTGCTTTGAGGACAGCGCCAGCGGTGAGAGGCGAAAGACAGGACAAGCAGAGAGGAAAGAGCAGAACAAGCAAGGAGGGAAGAAGGGCCAGGAAGACGGCTTTGGGGTGCTTGGTGACACCCCAACTCCTTATCCACAACAGCCATGCTACACACAGCATTGGTGTCAGCCCCTGAAGCATGAAGGAAAAGAAGCTCAGAGAAGTGAAGCCACTTGCCTGCAGCTGCACAGCATGGATGAAGCCACCGAGAGGCTTGGCTTGCCATTCAGGGCAGGGGGAGAGTGACAGGTGTTATAGACACACTAGTGTGACAGCATACTCACCCGGCTCAGGCGAGACACAGCCAGTGAGATACAGGTCTTGAAGTCATCTGGATTCTTCTTACAGAGGCAGGTGATAAGGCTGACAGCCGCTGTGACCACTCCCTGCAAGGAGCTCAGGCATGAAGGCCCAGGCTCGTGGCCAGGATGGGGATGGGCAAGGGCAAGGACATTCCCGGTAGGGGGGCAAGATACATGCAAGGGTGATTGTGCTCCCGGGGAAGGGTAAAGAGACCTCACAGATGACATCTGGGGACCTGGGAAGGCCCTGGCATGGGGTAAATCAGTAGCAAGGAGCACAGTTGGGGTACTGGGAGTCTTAGGCAGGGCAAGAGTCAGGTCTTTCTTTCTTAGACAGGCAGGTAATGGGACTTGCTAGGGGATCTCTAGGCTCAGAAATACGCAGGGTTTTTTTTTTTTAAAGGATCTGGGTCAGAGATGGGGACAGTCCCTGGCAGCCAAGGAGATGTCAAAGAGGTAGCAAAGTTTCTAGAAAAATCGGGCAGTTCATAGGCACTGGGGACATAGGAGCTGGGTTGGAATGTTACGGGGTTCCTAGCCTCAGGGAAGAGGTCAGGCATTTGGGGGCATCTGGGCACCTCACCATGTGTTGGTCATTGAGCAAGTGAACTACACGTGCCGTCCACTCGCCCATGGGCACCAGGTCAGGTGAAGCCTTGTAGAGTCGAAGCAGGCACAGGGCTGCACTTTGCTTCACACTGTCCATGCTGTCTCTGTGGGGACAGTGCGGGACAGTCAGCGCTACCTGCACCCAGTGCACCCGACTTCCCAGGATAGGACACCAGCAGCCAGGGTGACCCCAAAGCATCTGGCCACTGCCCTGACTGTCCCACGGACTCTGTCTCATCATCCACAGAACAACTGGCAGACCAGACAGGATGTGCAGGCTGGCTCTGCCCTGCATCCTGAGCGCCTGCATCCTGAGCGCCTGCGTGTGCCTGCACTGCTGTAGATTATGGAGACCGGCAGACACACTGGCGAACACACCTTTGCTCACAGACCTCGCCGGTAACTGCTGAGGCAGAGACAGAACAAACCAAAGGAGGAGAGGCAGGAAACGGTTCTCCTTGGGAGTCCTAGAGGCCCAGAGAGGCCCAGCCCTGCCCTGCCCTGCCTATCCAGGATTCCAAGCAGACAACTTCAAACTTTAATCAGGGCTTCAAGAGCCAAGGCTGGCCTTCAAGTTCTGATTCCTTTGCCCCATCTGCCCAATGCTGGGATCACAGGGCACCCGTCCAGCTCTATCTCAGCTCCCCGGGCTTGTTTCTACATCCTGACTGATGAGAGGTGTACACCACCACACACGGTTCTCACGGTACCGTGGATGGAATAGCGCTTTGGGTACACTAGGTGAGCACTCTGCCAGTGGGGCTCAGCCCCAGCCCGCTTCCATGTACCCACTCTTGACTGAAGGATTCCCTTGTCGTGTCCGTTTCCTGGTCAGTAACTTTGAAACTAGACAGAAGCAGACAGACCAAGGTGCCGCTCAGGGTGGGTGCAAACTGCACTACATGCAGATGCAGCAGGCAGCGAAGACGGACACAGACTGAGTCCAGACCCAGAAGACTTCAGGGGGACGGGGAGGAAGAGAGTGGAACCAGAGGACATGGGCTGGCTTCTGTGGTGTGCTGCACATATCTGGTGCACATACATTCACAAAAGCACACGTGCACATAAAAATGAATAAGTATTTTTAAAGGAGTGATAAGCTGGGGCTGGTGACAGACACATACCTGTCATTCTAGCCCTAAGGAGGCTGAGGCTGGATGACAGTAAAATCAAGGACAGTCTAGACTACAGAGTGAGTTCAAGGTCAGGCTGGCAATTAAACGGGACCTTTTCCCCATTTTGAGACAGTCTCTCGCCATGTAGCCCTGGCTAGCCTAGAACTCAATATGTGTATTAGAGTAGCCTCAGATTCACATAAATCTGCCACACGCCACCATGCCAACAAGACAGTGTCACCTGCCTGGCGGCGGTGGTGGTGGTGGTGGTGCACACCTTTAATCCCAGCACTTGGGAGGCAGAGGCAGGAGGATCTCTGTGAGTTCGAGGCCAGCCTGGTCTACCTAGTGTGTTCCAGGACAGCCAGGGCTGTTACACAGAGAAACACTGTCTTGAAAAACCAAAAAACTAACCAAAGCAGACACTGAATTTTGCTCGACAGTGTAGCACACTATCACTTCTGTACTCTAGAGGCTAAGTAGCAGGAGGAGCAGCAGTTCAAGGCTATACTCAGCTACATAGTGAGTTCAAGGCCAACCTGGACTTGTCAAAAAACAAGCAAATCAAACTAAAAGCAGACAGCGATCAGAATGGGTTCCTAGTGAGAGCCTGTTGCAAACTTTTTTTTTTACAAGACAGGGTTCCTTTGTGTAGCCCTGGCTGTCCTGGAACTTGTTCTATAGACCAGGCTGGCCTCCAACTCACAGAGATCCGCCTGCCTCTGCCTCTTTGGTGCTAGGATTAAAGGCGTGTGCCACCATGACCAGTGAGGTTAAAATTATTAACTAATCAATTAGGAGACAGGATCTGACTATAATGCTGCTCAAGCTGGCCTTGAAACGCCCCCTTCTCACCAACCCCCCAACAGAGTTTCTCTGTGTAACAGTCCTGGCTGTCCTGGAATTTGCTTTGTAGACCAGGCTGGCCTCAAACTCACAGAGATCACCCTGCCTCTACCTCCTGAGTGCTAGGATTAAAGGCATTTGCCACTGCCCAGCTATCCTCCTGCCTCAGTTTCCCAGTGCTGGATGACAGGTCTGCAACCGTAACAGGACTTTCATCCTTTTCCTACTGTAGGTCAGCCCATACTCTGGCCCTACCTGAACAGAGCACACTGGGCCACCTCAAGACCTCAGGACCCGCCTTCAAGCTACTTCTCTTCCCTATTCCTTGAGTACTGCACACATGTGGGATACATACATACATACACATAGGCAAAACACTCATACACGAGACAGCGAGTGCTCAGCCTTGCCTGGCTTAATCATTTCCAAGGTGACCCAGGCAGGGTAACACAGGCGCAATGGTGCATGCATGCAATCCCAGCACTAAGGAGGCGGAAGCTAGAGAGTCAGTTCCCGGCCAGCCTGGGCTACATGATGCCCTGCCTCAAACAAACAAACAAAAAAACAGGCTGGAAGCCAGCCTTGGTTGCTCTGTGCCAGAGACAGGTAATTTTGTACACAGTTCCCAGGGGTGTTTATTTTTAGGTCACCCACACTTTGATGTGTGGCTCCCCACAGCTTCTACCTGGACAAGCTTTTCTTTACTCCCAGAGGCTGCAAAGCTCCCCAGATCCCAGAAGCCTTCAAAGCCCAGTCTGTCTGAGCCCTGTTCGTCAGGGTTGGCTGCTCCTGCTGGCCTGTGTGTGCCTCATGAACTGGCTAGCTCAGGACACCATTAACCAATAGTCTCTTGCTCCTTTGTCCCCACTAAAGTCTTCCCTTTTTTTGAGGCAGGGTTTCAGGCTGGCCTCAGGCTTGTTCATCCTCTTGCTTCCCACAGGCTCCACTACCCCCAGATCAGCCACACTTGTCTACGCTGCCGGAAATAGAAATCTCACCTCTGGCACAGCAACCACAGTGCTCTTTCTCCGAGTAACTCTGCTTCTGCTGTCCGTCTGCCTGACACACACCAGTCACCTGCACTTCCGTGGGAAGCAAAGGCAGACTCCCCAGAGTCTCTTCCATGCTCACTACACTCCATCCAGAGACTCCCTGGTGTCCACACACCTACACCCTGAGCCTTGGTACCTGCTGGGCCTTTTGTGAAAGGCACTCACATCCTCCAATGATTACTGACTCCATTCTAGTGCATTCCACGTCAGCCCTGGAGAATCCCTGACTTGTTAATTAAAGGCTTTTTCAGAGCCAGAGAGATGGCTCAGCAGTTAAGAGCACTGGCTGCTCTTCCAGAGGGCAGCTTCCGTTCCCAGCAGCCATGGCAGTGGCTCTCAACCTCCTGTGACTCCACCTCCAGAGGACCCCATGCTTCTGGCCTCCAAGAGCACCTGCACTCATGTGCACACACCCACACACAGACAAACACACCTACACATGATTTCAAATAACACTGGCTGCTCTTCCAGAGGACCCAGGGTCAATTCCTAGCACCCACATGGCAGCAGCTCACAACCGTCTGTAACTCTAATTTCAGGGACTCTGACCCTCTCACACAGACATACATGCAGGCAAAACACAAATCAATACTCATAAAGTAAGAATAAATAAATTACTTAAAAAAGAAAGAAAAGAAAAGAAAAAGAAGGTAAAGCTACTTTTCGCCCACCCTCTGGCATGCTCACTACCCTGTGTATTTCACTAGGAAAAAAACTAACAGGCAAAAAACTGTTTTGGGCTAGAGAGATGCTCAGCTGTTAAGAGCACTGGCTGCAAGCCGGGCGGTGGTGGCGCCTGCCTTTAACCCTAGCACTCAGGAGGCAGAGGCTGGCGGATCTCTGTGTAGACCAGTCTTGTCTACAAATCGAGTTCCAGGATAGCAAGAGAGAAACCCTGTCTCAACACTCCCACCCCAACCAAAAAAAAAGAATTAGTTTTGAACAGGTTCTCATATAGCCCAGGCTGGCTTTGTACTCCCTAAGTGTCAGAAGATGACCTTGACCTCTGTTCCTCTTGCCTCCATACCCAGTGCACAGTGCTGGGGATCTTGGGTAGGCCAGGCAAGCACCCTACCAGCAGAGCTCCAGCCCGGCCACCTGTGCCTCATCTTCTCCAGTCCCTGGCAGCTGGGGACACAGGTTACTTCCATTGCTGCCTCGGGTCAGAGCCATGTCACAAATCGACGTGGACTACTCAGGAAACAACAGCCCAGAAGCTTCCTGCAGCAGGCAGGTCCCACAGGGCCACCGCTGACCCAGCTAGCCTGAAAACCCCGCCTCTTCTCACCCAGCAGAAGCCGCAACCATGGGAAAACCTTCTCGGCTGTGACCACTGAGACTGTCCACCTCTGGTGGTGGCACCATTGTCACCCATCAGTGCTGCAGGCACAGGGGAGATGCTGTTTCTTGAATGAGACAGGGATGAGACCGTCACTTCCACAGGAGACAGTAATGGTGTGTACCAGATACATGGCCACCAGGTGGGGACAGGCCCTTCCCTTCCAGGCAGCCTGGGGACACGGTCTAAGGCCCAGGGAGGAGAACTTAGGCAGTACCACAAACAAAGCTGGCTCTGGTTTAGTTTCTGCCCTTTAACGGTGGTCCCCAGTGCCTCACCCAGCCACCAGGATTCGGGGAATGTCGGCGGCAAAGGCCTCGCCCATCTCACGGCTGCCCACGTTGGCGATACAGTGCAAGGCCAGGCACATGAAAGTGGGGTTGCGGCTGGCCAGGTCATTCTTGATGGCGTTGTTGATGAGCCGGATCAGCTCTGAGTTCGAGTTCACCAGGACTGAGATGAACAGGTACCCCTGGGGGGTAGGGAGGGGACAGCTGGGAGCCTGTGGCTAAAGGCACTGGACTAATCTAACATGCAGCAGTGCAGGCCCTAACCCTCCTTCCCTCAAACCCAGGGATCCAGACCCCAGCCCCCTCCCTCGGCCCAGCACCCACCCTGTCCCCCTCCCTCGGCCCAGCACCCACCCACCCTGGTCTCTTCCAGCACTCACTATCTGCTTCTCTGTGTACTTGTTGGAGCTCAGAAGGTTCACAGCCTCCATGTGTCCAAAGTCAATGTCATGGCCAAGCAGGAAGATGAAAAGCAGCTTACACACATACTTCTTCTTACTGTAGCCATCCAAGGCCTTGTCCCCTGAGGCAGAGGAGGGAAAAGGAGCCACATGAGGAAGACTTGCAAGTACTCTGAGCCCGGCACCCTCCCCTAGGCTCTGGGCCACCAGCCTGCCTTTGAACTTGGAGCGGATGTTGGCCAGTTCCTTGTTGATCCTCTTGATCTCAGCCTCTTTGCTCTTGCCTGTGGAGAGAGGACAAGGCATGTGAGGCTATATTCAGCCACCTGCCCTCACTTCCCCTGCAGGGCCCGGGCTCAAATGCCCACTGCCCACACCTCACACGGGTCCCCACTGGGAGTGCTCCAAATGCCCACTGCCCACACCGCACACGGGTCCTCACTGAGAGTGCTCCAAATGCCCACTGCCCACACCTCACACGGGTCCTCACTGGGAGTGCTCCAAATGCCCACTGCCCACACCGCACATGGGTCCTCACTGGGAGTGCTCCAAATGCCCACTGCCCACACCTCACACGGGTCCTCACTGGGAGTGCTCCAAATGCCCACTGCCCACACCTCACACGGGTCCCCACTGGGAGTGCTCCAAATGCCCACTGCCCACACCGCACACGGGTCCTCACTGGGAGCTTGCTGGTCTGTCTGCAGGCAGCCACCAGTATGTTTTCTGCCCTCCTTCCTCCTCTTCCTAGTGGGCCATGAACTACAGGGTGCTGGGGTTGGGTTTGGAGGGGTCTCCATCTCCCCTGTCCTGTCCCTGAGCACTCGGCTCCATGATAAGCTACACTGACTGGCTCCTGCCCCTCCCTAAGCAGCAGCACCTGATGATGACCTGTCTCCCACACGACTCTCCTTCCTCGTGTCCTCTTAACCCCTAGGTCCATGCTGTCCCTAAACCTCTGCCAAGACACAAAGATCCCTTTGTGACACCAGGCCAGGGCTGTCTGCTGTCCCATGCACCCCGCTCTGTGTGCTGCCTGTCTTCTGGCCACCCTCACTGCCACAGAGCCCCCAGGGCCACACTCCAGATGTCACTGCACACTCAACTCCTCTGAACAGACCCTGTTCCACACAGGGACCTCCAGAGCATGCCCCTGCACTGCGACACCGTCAGCACCTCACAGGCTCCTGTGGCAGCCTTCTCTCCGCCTCCTTCCTATCTACCCTACACTCTGGGCTGTGGGACACTAGCCTCTGCCTCCAGCCACCGCCTGTGTCTATCATTTGGTCTCAGCTCCTGCAACTTCCTCAGAGAGACACTTTCCATTCCCTTCTGTACAAGAAGCTCATTATTATAATTACTATATTTTCCATGTCTATGAGTATTTTGCCTGCATGTACAATAATATACCACTGGCATATCCGGATGAATGGAGGCCAGAGGAGGGCACCAAATCCCCTAGAACTGGAGTTACATATGGCTATAAGCCACACGAGTGCTGGGAATCAAACCCAGATATTCTAGAAAAGTAACAAGTGCTCTTAACCCCTGAGCCATCTCTCCAGTCCTATTATTACATGCTGAGAGTCTCGCTATGTAGCTAAAGCTAGCTTTGTACTAGGGATCCTCCTGCCTTCGCCTCCCAAGTGCTGGTACGACAGGCCTATGCCACACTCCTAGTTCTTGCTGTTCTACAAGCACTGGCTGCTCTTCCAGAGGCCCTGGGTTCAATGCCCAGCACCCACATGGTGGCTCCCAACCATCTGTAACTTTAGTCCTGATGCCCTCTTCTGAAGACCAAAGGCACTAGGCACATAAGTGCTGCATACACACAAGCAGGCAAAACATCCAGACATGTTTTGTTTTGAATTTAAAAACCGAAGTATGGCATCTCCAAAAGAGAAAGCACAAGTCAGGCATGGGTGGAGATGTCATCCTTGCTACTTGGGAGATCAAGGCCAACCTGGGCCAGAGTGAGTTCAAGGCTAGCCTGGGCTACTTAGTGATGCTCTATCTCAAAATGAGAAGTAAAAGAGCTAAAGCTGAATGTGAAAGCTCCAACCTATAATCCAGGCACTCTGGAGGCTGAGGCAGAAGGATAGGTATACGCTCTAGGCTAACTAGAACTACAGAATGAAACTCTATCTCAGAAAGTAAAAAGTGAAGGCTGGAAGTGTATCTCAACTGGTAGAATGCTTGCCTAGCACACACAAACCCCGGGTTCCATCCTAGCACTGCATAAACCAGTGCGGCATCCCTGAAATCCCTAACACTGCAAATGGAGACAGGAGGGCCAGGAGTTTAAGGTCATCATGGCTAAGTCTAGGCTACATGAGACCCTGTCTTGAGAGAGAGAGAGAGAGAGAGAGAGAGAGAACACGTGCAACTGAGTGGGACTGGGGGCCTGGCTTAGTAGAGACCCCTTGCATGAGGAAGCCCTGGTTTGCATTCCCAGTACTAAGGGAAAACAAAAAGAGGCCAAGGCAAACATACAGAGAGTTCGGGGGCTGAGGACAGCTCTGCCACTGCTGACAAACCACAGGAGGAACAGCGCCAGCGGCACAAGACAGACTGCGCACTGGCAAGCTGGACTATGCAGCACTCGGGGCAGACGGCAGTAAGCTGCCCATCATAGCTGGCATGCAGATATGTCAGAGTCGGAAAGCAATTCTCTCATCCATAAAGAGGTTCCTTCCTGAGCCGGGCGGTGGTGGCGCACGCCTTTAATCCCAGCACTCGGGAGGCAGAGGCAGGCGGATCTCTGTGAGTCCCCCAGCCTGGGCTACCAAGTAAGTTCTAGGACAGGCTCCAGAGCTACACAGAGAAAACTCTGTCTCGAAAAACCAAAAAGAAAAAAAAAAAAGAGCTTCCTTCCTTTCTTTGTTTTTCTTTAAGATGGACTATGGGAGGGAGTCAGCTATGTAGTCTTGGCTGTCCTGGAACAGCTCACTATGTAAAGGAGGCTGGCCTCACACTCCCAAAGATCTGCCTGCCTCTCCCTCCCAGGGGCCACCACACCTGGCCTGAAGGGCTCTCTTGAGTGGGCTTGGGAATGAGCACTCCTGTCCTGCTCCTGGAGTTTTGGTTTGGTGGCGTTGTAGCCAGGGACGATGGTGAGTGGTTTTGCAGGGACAAGCCTTGCGGAGAGCTGGAACGGCAACAGCGGAGGAAGGCTTCCTGGTCAGGGTCGGAGATGAGGCGACGGAAGCAGCAGGCTTGGGGCGGGCGGGCGGGCGGGCGGGCGGCTAGGAGGACAGGAACTGGGCTCAGGCCATCGGAGGGCTGGGGTATGGAGAAAGGAGGGTCCGGAGCAGCAGGGCCATCTCGCTGCCTGAGGTTATTGTCCTTCATATAGACCTTCTGGAGGTCTACTCCAGCTTGGAGCTTCTAGCTTGGAGGTGCGTGGGGTGACGACTTCTGTAAATGGCTCAACAGAGGTACAGCTCAACAGAGTGCACCTGTAATTACCCTCAAAGGAATCTGGGCCAGCCTGGCCCTGCCCCGAGGACCCTGTGTGCCTCCACGGAGAAAATGCAAAAGCCTGGACCCCGACTCCTGTGGACCCTGCTCAAAGCCAAGCAGGTATTCAATGCTTCCAGACTCCGGATTGCCATAAAACTCGCATGGTTTTGATCCTTCCATGGTCATGTGCCATGTGGCTGTGAGGCACTGGAAACAGGGCAGGCATGGCCGTGTGTGTGTGTGTGTGTGTGTGTGTGTGTGTGTGTGTGTGTGTGTGTATCAGTGGACTATTGTGTGGACAAAGTTCTCTCCTCCCCATCACCTTTATGTGGAACAGGCTTGAACTCTGGTCTCCAGGTTTACACAGCAAGTGTCCTTACTGCTGAACCTCACGAGCCCTACTTTATTTGGTTTTGTGTGAGACAGGGACTCATGAAGCCCGCACTTACAGTGAACCTGATTTTAGCCATGTGTGACCTTGGACTTCTGATGGCCCCCTGCCTTTTCTTCTCGGGGCTAGGATAACAAGCCTATACCATGACACCCAGTCTCCATATTCCCTCTTGACCCAGTACTGGCGGGCAAGACTGGCTTATCTGTCACCCACTTACTTCTGCCTTCACCACACACCCGCTGAGGCCTCCCAAGGGCCAGGGCCTGCAGAGGGCAGAGCTGAGGATGAACAGGGTGAAGCCCCAGCCTTGATCCCAGGACCGAGGTAAAAATCACTACGACAGCGGATCTAATTTGGGACAGGATGTGCTTCCTATGTGGTAGCTTTGAGCAGAGGGAGTCAGCACTCCAACTCCAAGGCCTTCCTCATGGACCTGCTCCAAAAGAACAGGGATTTGATAGGACAGAGCCCCAGCCCCGCAGAAGCAACTCCCCTCTGAGAAGGTTCCCTGTCCTGAGAGGGCAGGACCACGCCTTCGCCCCGCCCAGCCGCGTCACCCTAGAAGCTGCATCCCTTGTTCACAGCCTACTTGCTGAGCTCCACGGCGCCCCCAAAAGAGAGGCTCTCCCTCCCAAACCTGACCCCACCATCCTTACCTATAGTTCTACTTACACTCCTGCCATGCTCTTGAACAAATATCAGCCTGGTCCCTACCCACAACTCCCTGACCTCAGGACCTCTGCACCACCCATGGCTTGATTCCCTGCACAACACCCAGAATGTCTTGTGAAGCAGAGCCCAGTCAGAACCCCAGAACCCCCCACACTAGGCTTACCACAGGTCCACACGTACCTTAGCTTAAAATAAACAAATACTAAGATATAAATCACAAAACTGTTATCTCAGTACTTGGGAGGTAGAGGCAGGCAGGTCAGAGGTTGAAGGTCATCTTTGTCTACATAATGAATTCAAGGCCAATCTGGGTTACATGAATCCCTATCTTAGAAAACCAAAAGCTCAGAAAAATCTCAATTAAAAGCTGCACACTGTGGCTGGGCAGTGATGGCACATGCCTTTAATCCCAGCACTATGGAGGCAGAGGCAAGCAGATCGTTGTGAGTTCAAGGCCAGCCTGGTTTACAGAGTGAGTTCCAGGACAGCCAGGGCTGTTACACAGAGAAACCCTGTCTAGAAAAACAAACAAACAAAAAAAAAAGAAAAAAAAAAAAAGCTGCATACCATGAAACTCACCCTATTAAATTCTTTGTTCACAGACCTGTGTAACCATCACCAGCATCTAATCTCAGAATATTCTCTCTCTCTCTCTCTCTCTCTCTCTCTCTCTCTCTCTCTCTCTCTCTCTCTCTCACACACACACACACACACACACACACACAAAACAAAACAAACAAACAAACAAAAAAAAAACGCCTGTACACCTATGCAATGGCTCTCCATCCATCCCAGCCCTGACCCCACAGTCCCACTCATCACTGGCTTCCTCTGTGGTCCAGCCTCTTCTAACATTCCATCCACATGGAATCCTAGGACTGGCAGCTCTCACTTGATAAAGCATTGTTGACGTCCACCCTTTTGAATTTATTATGTGTTTCATGTATGTGTGGGCACAAGTGTGGAGGCCAGAGGACAATCTGTACCAATCACTTCTCTCCTTCTACCATGTGGGTCCCAAGGATCAAATTCAGGTCCTCAGACTTGGCAACAAGCGCCTGCACCTGCTGAGCCAGCTTGCCAGCCTTGTTAGGTTTTGCTTGTTTGTTTGGGGGCAAGTTCCTGATGTGTAGTTCAGGCTGGCTTCAAACTTAAAACGGCCCCGCCTCACTGATGTCAAGTGTGAGCCATCATGTCTTGGGAGATGGACACGGGGGCTACCAGAGCTGGAACTCAGGGGTCCTACATGCTAGGAAAGTACTGGACCTCTGAACTGTGCACCTAGCCCTTCTCTTGCTTGCCTGCTTGATTTATTTATTTATTTATTGACAGGGTTTCTCTGTGTATCCCTGGCTGTCCTGGAACTTACTATGTAGACCAGACTGGTCTCAAACTCAAGAGATTGCCTGCTTCTGCCTCCCGGAGCTCTGGGACTAAAGACATGCGCCCCACTCCTGGTGTGTATAGATGAGTGTTTTGCTATCGTGTGTGTGTGTGTGTGTGTGTGTGTGTGTGTGTGTGTGTGTGTGTCCCCGTCCCATGTGTGCAGTACCTACAGAGGCCAGAAGGAGTCAGATCCCCTGGAACTGGAGTTACAGGCATTTGAGAGCTGCCATGTGGTGCTAGGAATCAAACCCAGGTTCTCTAGAAGAGCAGCCAGAGCTCTTACCTGCTAAGCAATCTCTTCAGACCCTTCCCCCACCCCCACCCCCAAGACAGGCCTTCTCTGTGTAGCCCTTGAACTTTCTCTGTAGACCAGGTTGAACTTGAACTCAGACTTCCACTTGTCTCTGCCTCAGATACTGGGATTGAAGCTGTGGGCCACCACCACCTGTCTCAGACCCTACTTTTTATTTTAAGACGGGATGTCTTTAAGTTGCTCAAGCTGGTTTTGGCCTCACTCTGTAACACAAGGTGACTTTATATTATGGTTACACTGATTTGTGTGTGCACGTATGTAGGCGCACACACCGTGGTATGCATGTGGCAGTCAGAGGACGACTTGTAGTTCTCTCCTTCCACCATGTGACTCTGAATTGAACCCATGTCAGGCTTGGCGGCAAGTGCCTCTGCCTCCCGGGACATCTAGCTGGGTCAAGGCTGATGTGAACTTGAAATCCTCCTGCCTCAGCCTCTGGAATAGCTGGCATGACAGGCCTGAGCTCCAGTCCTGGCTGTTTGCGTTTCTTGTCTGACCTGCTTCAGGCCACAAAGACATTCATCTGTGAGAACAGCTGTGATCCGCTCGAAGAACCCTCTCTCCTCGGGGTCACAGCTGACAGGAGCATGCTGTCTTATTTGCCAATGTGTCCCCAGTGTTGTCTTAGGCTTGAAACACACCAGCCACTCCACACATGGCTGCTGGGCCAGCAGAGGGCGGGCAATGCTTGGTGGGGCAGCAGAATCCGTGGGTAAACTCCCCACAGTCTGACCCAGCTTGTGGCTTTGCCCTGTCCCCTGGCTGCTCTCTAGGGTCCTGCAGGTGACACCTGCCTATCTTCTCTTTCCTTCCCCCAACCCCAACACAATTCTTTTTGCAAATCCTTCAAAGCTGACCTAAAAGCTGACCAATCCTTTTGTTTTATTTGGGTTTTTTATGTGTATGTCTGGACTTACGAATGCACGCACCCTTGTAGGCCTGAAGAGGGTGTGAAATTCCCGGAACTGGAGTTGTAGGCAGTTGGAGCCCACCTGATGAGGTACTAAGAACCAAACCCACCAGCTCTCCACAAGTGTTCTCAACTGCGAGCCATCTCTCCAGCCCCTGGTGCTGTTTTGGTTTTGAGTCAAGGCTTGCTCTGGAGCCCAGACCATCCTCACAGTCACCATCCTGGTGCTTAGCCTTCCGAATGCTAGTTGACAGGCTGCAACTCCACTGCTTTGCTTCTGCTCACATCTGAGCAGTCCCTTTCTCCCTTGGCCACCTCGGAAGCCTGGAGGCCTGTGACACCTTTGATTTGGTTCCCAGCTGCTACCCTAACTTCTCAAGTCTATTCTCACAACGGCCAGAACAATCGTTCAATAGTTTTGATTTTCTTTGTGAGACATGGTCATGTCTAAGGCAGCCTGGAACTCACCACCCTCCTGGCAGTGCATTTCCAGTGCTATGCACCACCATGCCTGGTTCTAGAGGAATTCTGTGAGCCACTGCCCTCCTCTGCTCAACAGCATCCTAAAGCTCTCAGTTTAGCCACAGAGGGGCCACAGTGCTCAGAGCTCCTCAGCCTCCCTGTCTCCTCAGTCTTCGCTCATGTTCTATGCTTACATGCACCACAGGACCTTTGAACACATTCTCTTCCTGCATGGACCCTATTTCTCCAAAACCCAGCCCACTTCCTCCTTGCTCCTCATTCTGAGTCTATAATGCCGGCCTCCACTTCACCTTTTCAGGCCAGTACTCCCTCTTCAGAGCATCAGCCCCGGCAGACTACACTGCGTTCATCCCTTCTAGGAATGGATGTTCCAAAGAATGTGGAGTTTTGTTTTGTTTTGTCTTGTGGTGCTAGGGATGGAAGCCAGGACCTTGTTCACACTGGGCAGGCACTCTACCATCAAGCTACGCCCTCAGCCCTTCACTGGGAGATAGAGGTATTTTACTCTGCTGAGCCACAATCACATAGCTGTGACCCCAGCACTTCAGATAGGGACAGATACATAGGAGCAATTGAACAGTATTCATCAAATAAAGGAGCAAACAAATCTCTGCAGGCAACATGCGATTAGGCATGGAGTTCAGATGCAGAAAGCTAAGCCCCAAGGGGCTAAGTAGGTGCAAAGGGCCACCCTCCCAATAGTTATCAGATAAAACACACCCATATATATATATATATATTTGTTGTTGTTTTACATTTATTGTGTTTTGCCAGCATTTATATCTGTCAGGGTGTCAGAATCTCCGGAACTGGAGTTACAGACAGGAGTGAGCTGCCATGTGGGCGCTGCGAATTGAACCCTGGTCCTCTGAAAGAGCAGCCAGTGAGTGCTTTCAACTGCTGAATTATCTCTCCAACCCCAAGCACACCCATTTTTACTGGTTACCCATGCCAAATCTATAACTCTTTGTAGCTCCACCTCTGTTCACTGGGTCCAAAGCATCTCTCACCGAAGGGCATACACAGCTTCTCACGGTCCTCTTTGCTGACACCTACTGTGTTCACAATCCTGCTCGAGCAACTTGGAGGAGTAATTCTTTCAGATCCCAGCCAATGCTGACAGCATCCACCAGGGCCTAGCCTAGGGCCTCATCAGGTGGGCCTCACTGCGTCAGCCCAGCCACCCCTCATTAAGAAGCCATCAACAGCCCCTCATGACAGATGAAGCAACTGACAGGTGAAGTTCAAGGTCACACAGTGATGGGAGTGCAGTTGCAAATACAAAGCCAGGTCTGGCCTACCACATCCACGGATGGAACCTCTGAAGGCTCCTGGCAGCTCCAGACACCAACATCTGCTCCCAGAAGTTGTGAGCTGACCAGCAGCCAGCCCATCTCATCATTATAGTCACCCTTCCTAGAAGGGATCATGGCCCCTGTATTGCTGTGATAAGCTAAGGAAGGCTTAAATCCCAGCCTGCCCCGTTCCCTGACCCCTCTCCTTCCCCATGGCACACACATCCCCTACCCTCAGCTTTCCAGATCTCTCCCCCGGAGTTTTCAGACGCCTTGCTCTCCTCCTAAGGGTCTGCCTCCATCATGAACACTCTGTAATACCATTCCTTCCCAGGCCCTGCTGGTGTCTTGGGTTTCCCCATGAGCCTACACCTATATTCCCTTTCCTGTATGTAGCCTCTCAAATGCCTTCCATGTCTCTTAACCCATCTTCCATCTAGAGTCTTTTCATACCTCACCCTCTGCCGTCTCCCACTTCCATCTCTGGTCCTCTGTCGCCGTCGCCCCCCACCTCACCATCTCTGATCCCTATGCTGTCCCTCCACTTACATTCCGGTCCCTCTGCTGTCCCTCACCTTATGATCTCTGGTTTATCTGCCCCACCTTTTCATCAATGGGCCCTATGGTGTCACCCCCACCTTATCATCTCTGGTCCCTCTGCTGTCCCCTCACCTTCTTTTCGTCCCTCTGCTGTCCCCCCATTTCCATTTCTGATTCCACTTCTCCTGATGCCCCCCCATTTCCATCTCTAGTCCTTCTACAGTCCCCCCCACCTTATTACCTCTAGTCTTTCTGCTGTCTCCCAACCTTATCATCTCTGGTCCCTGGGCTGTTCCTCAACTTCTGGCCCCTGGCCCTAGGTGGTCGCCCGCCTCCCACCTCTTCTGCGTCTCTGATTTTCTCCACATAGGCTCAGGATGGCACTGAATGACCTACCTAGCCCGTTGCTCTATCCCCTCCACCTCCTCCCGCCACGTCCGCCCGCGCTGCCCCGGTCCTTCCCGCGAGGACACCCCCGCGCTTCCCCGCTCCCTCCGCCCGGTCCCCGCGTGACCCCCGGGCCCCGGTCGTGAGCTCACAGTTCCGGATGTCGGAGATGAACACGGCAAGCCCGCGCATGCCATCGCCCTTGGATACGGCCGGCATGATGGCGGAGGGCTCGGCTCCAGGCCTGGCCGAACGGGCACGGGGCTGGCTGGCGGTACCGGGCGGAAAGGACCCCAGGCGGCGCCGAGGAGCCGGCCGGGGGAGGGCGGGCTGGCGGCGGGCTGGCTGCAGGCCGACGCCCCGCCTCGGACCCGCCCCTGCGGGCTGTCATCCGGGAACCCCTACCTCTTACTGGCTGAACTTCCTGCCACTCACAATAGAACGCCCGCCCTCCTCCCTCTTTGATTGGCAAAATAGTAAAGACACATGGGGATGATTGGTGCAGTACCGTGCTATTTCCGTTCGGAGCACGGAGTCAGGGGGCGTTGCCCGAGAGACAGGCGGAGTTCGATGACACACTCTGGGACCGCCCCCTGCACGGCAGAGACCGACGCTAATTGGATGGACAGCCCGCTCCGCTACAGGAGGGCGGGACGTAAGAAGAGGCCGGGGAACGCACCGAAGGAGGCGGAACTTGGGGCCGAGGAGACCAATGGGTGAGGAGATTGCGCTCCGCAAGGCTCTGCGGATTCGCCGCACGCTTTATACTTTCGCCCTCGAAGGGGCGGTTGTGGGGGACGGGCAGAGAGTGACGACCTGTAGAGAAGGAAGGAGAAAGAGGAGCTGTCAGTCAGCTGAGCTGCGATAGGTGGAGCGTTGCCTGCAATTCCCTGCTGCAGAGGGGCTGGGCGAGGCGAGGGACAGTCAGGCGTCCACTACGCAGGATCTTCTCTTTCCGGTCTCTCTCCACTTCTGCACCCCGGACTGCGTCAGTCGCTCACTGGAGCCTACCTCTTCCCTGTTCCTTCCCTAGAAACATCACCTGGAGATCTGACCTGTCTGGAAACCTAGTATTCATGAGAGAAGGGACTGCCCCTCAGGCTCGTCCCATTAAACGCTGAGGTCCAGAGAGGTTGAACGGCTTGCTCAAGACTACACAACTCAGAAGTAGAAAACTGTAGAATTACTATTTTAATTTTTAAACATTTTTCAATGTAGGATGCTTCCCCCCCCCCTTCCTGAGCCCCAGTGCCCAAGACAGTCTGCATTAAGTGGTCATAAAGTCAAATTTGCTTCCTCCATCAGTTCTGGAAACCACCGGGCAAAAGCCAGTTACAGCCACAGCGGAGGGCTGGTTGCAAGAAAGGCCAAGCCGCCAGAGCGCCCGTGTCCCGGGCTATTGAAACATTTTGGGGCCAAGGGAATTGAGGGATCTATTTCAACCATCACCATGAACAAAACACCACCCCAATAGGCTTTTATAATCTCCAACAAGCTCAGAATGGGTCTAGGAGGGAGTTCCTGGGAACTAGGAAGGGGCAACGCCCCATCCTGGGCAATAGGAGGCAGTTCACTGTGAGTTCAAGGCCAGCTTGGTCTATATAGAGAGTTCCAGGACTGCCAAGGTTACATAGAGAGTCCCTATCTCAAAACAAAACAAGGGCTGGAGAGGTGGCTCAGAGGTTAAGAGCACTGACTGCTCTTCCAGAGGTCCTGAGTTCAGTTCCTAGCAACCACATCATCTGTAATGAGATCTGGTGCCCTCTTCTGGCCTGCAGGCATACATGCAGACAGAACACTATACATAATAAATCTTAAAAAAAAAAAAAAAAAAAAGAACAATGCTGTGTTCTTTAAAAAAAAAAAAAAAAAACAAACAAACAAAAAAAAATGGCTAAGGATATAGCCCTGAATCCCCCAGTAGGGACTGGAGGTCTGACTCAGAGGAGAGCCTCTGCCTGGAATCCACCAATGAGAGGGCATGTTTCAGTGGTACAGCCCCTGCTTAACATGCCCAAATGTTGGGTTCAATCACTAGTATTGCAAAAAAGAATAAAATCCGAACGTCTTTTCTGGAGAGCTAAGTATTAAAGATAAGATACTTAAGGATACAGATTAGCAGTGGAGGTTGAACTAATCCTCTACAGAGAGATGTGAAGAAGGGATATAAAGTGTCCCAAGAATATACAAATCCTCTCCCTAATTAGCTAGTAGATATCTCTTTCCATTCTCTGCTCAGGAAGCCTGGCAGAACAGTGGAGTTACTGAGTTCTGAGTATATAGAAAGGCCTTCCTAATTCCAGGACCCCTCAAGGGTAGATGGAAACATCAGTGTTCCCACACATCCCTAGACTCTTTGTTTTGTGGTGGTGGTGGTTGTTTGCTTGCTTGTTTCTTTTTTGAGACAGACTCTAACTATGTAGCCCAGGCTGGCCTGGAATCACAGAGATCCTCCCACCTCTGCCTCCAGAGTCCTGGGACTAGTGGTGTGTGCCATGTCTCCCAGCTCACAGGCTGTATGTTCATTAGTGTTTTCCTGCATGTATGTCTGTATGAGGGCGTCATGTCTCCTGGAACTGGAGTTACAGACAGTTGTGAGCTTCCATCTGGGTGCTGGGAACTGAACCCAGGTCCTCTTGAAGAGCAGCCAGTGCTCTTAACTGCTGAGCCACCTCTTCAGTCCCTCACAGGCTTATTTTTAAGCCTAGACCTAAAGCAACAGCTTTCCGAGGCTCCACAAGTGTCAAGGGAAGGAGCCCAGTCTGCCTTCCGCCAAACCCAGTGGTTTCATCTATAGGAAGCACCACTTAGAGGAAGCATTGGAGAAACCAGGCCTACTTTCTTCACTAGAAGAAATGAATGTTGCCTGATCACCTTGAATGCTGGGATGATGCAGTCAAAAAACCTGGTGATGCTGTGCTGTCCTATTAGCCAACCCTCACCCGAACCCCTCCACCCCCAGTGTCCTGAGCTTTATCTCTCGGTGAATAGAGCACATCCCTATGAAAGAGGCCCCATGGACTTTGCATCCTCCACCAATAGAATCCATCCTTATGATTATCATTATTGGCTCAGGCCCTAAGCCTCTATTTATCAGCCAATAGAATCCTTTGGGGTGGGAATGGAGACAGGGTTTCTCTGTGTAGCCCTGGAATTCACTCTGTAGTTCAGGCTGGCCTTGAACTCAGAAATCCTCCCACCTCTGCCTACCAGTGCTGGGATTTGGGGATTAAAGGGGTGGATCACCACCCCCTGGCTTAAAGTTTATGCTTTCTTTTCTTTTTTTTTTCTTTTTTTGTTTTTCTTTCGTTTTGTTTTTCTTTTTTTAAGATTTATTTATTATGTATACAGTGTGTTCTGCCTGCATGTATGCCTGCAGGCCAGAAGAGGGCACCAGATCTCATTATAGATGGTTGTAAGTCACCATGTGGTTGGTGGGAATTGAACTCAGGACCTCTGGAAGAACAGCCCTGTTTTTGTTTTTCAAGACAGGGTTTCTCTCTATGTATCTCTGACTGTCCTGGAACTCACTTTGTAGATCAGGCTGGCCTAGAACTCAGAGATCCGATGTCTCTGACTCCTGAGTGCTGGGATTAAAGGTGTGGACCACCATCTCCAGGCAGAATTCATTCTTATGGTAAAGGTCACAGGTGCTTTGCTACTTTGCAAGGGAATTTCAGTGTATCTAAACCATGAAGTCAATCCCTGGATGGCATAACCCAGTGCCTGCAAAAATGTCACTATCTTGAATTTCATTCTTCACCTCTCAGATCATCTCTGATGGCCATGAGGATTTGAGGGTCCCTGACAGTCATCCTCAGAACTGGCATATGGTGTCTGTTGCAAGAATTCATTGGCTGATCCCCTGAGTGACAGTAGCCAAGTATAATGGAAGTGTAATAATTTCTATGCATACCTGTCAAATTTCCAACAAAATAACAAGGAACAGGTGGATTAACTCATTTTGGTTATACAGGTTTCCCTATGTACAATGAAGTCCTGTCCCAGCCACTGGAACTACTTTGAGAAGACATTAGCACACTGTGCCATCCCAGAGCAGCCACTTTACACACTGGTGGACCCCTCCACAGCCAGAGAGGCTCTCAGGCCTGGGAAATGACCTAAACTCAAAATTCCAAGTCCAGGGCTGGAGAGATGGCTCAGCGGTTAAGAGCACTGGCTGTTCTTCCAGAGGACCGGGGTTCAATTCTCAGCACCCACATGGCAGCTCACAACTGTAACAGATTCCAGGGGATCTGACACCTTCATACCAATGCACATAAAATAAATTTAAATAAATTATTTAAAGAAAATTCCAAGTCCAGCTAGTCGTGGTAGGACAGGCCTATTTTCCTAGCTACTTGGGAAACCGTGGCAGAAGGATTGCTATGACTTTGAGCCCATCCTCAGCTGTAGTGGGACCTTGTCTCCAAATGAACTGGCCAGCAAGAGGGCTTAGTAGTAGTCAGTGCTTGTTGTCGAGGGTCATCGCCTGTGTTTCGTCTTCAGCACCTACATGGTACAAGAAGAGAACTACTTCCCACCGGATGTCCTCTGGCCTCCACACCACAGACCGGCACACACACACAATAAATAAATTTGAGGGCTGGAGACATGGCTCAGCGGTTAAGAGCACTGGCTGCTCTTCCAGAGGTCCTGAGTTCAATTCCCAGCAACCACGAGGTGGCTCAACCATCTGTAATGGGATCTGGTGCCCTCTTCTGGCCTGCAGGCATACATGCTGTATACATAATAAATACATCTTTAATAAATAAATAAACAAAACTAGATGTAACAAAGACCATCCACACACTTTATTTAACCTCGACCACTCAAATATTATCATCCCAAAGTCTTTGTACCAGTTGGCTTCAAACTATGTAGCTGAGGATGATTCTACACTCCTGTCTCTGTCTCCCCAGTGCTGCGATGGAGGCCAGGGCTTCAGGAAAGTCACTGAGCAGGCATTGTGTCACCTGAGCCTTAGATCTGCCTTTCTGAGACATCTTAGATTTTATTTTGTTTGACACAAGGTCCAACTCAGTCCATGCTAGGCTGGAACTCACTGCAAAGCCTACGCTAGTCTTGAACTTTCTCTATAACCCAGGCTGACCTCAACTTTTGGTTTTGGTGTTGAAACCTGATCTTATGTACCCCAGACTGGACCCAGACTTGCTGTGTAGCCAAGGTCAACCTTAAACTCTTTTTTGTTGTTGTTTTGGGTTTTTTTTTTTTTTTTTTTTTTTTTTTTTTTTTTTTTTTTTTGGTTTTTCGAGACAGGGTTTCTCTGTGTAGTTTTGCGCCTTTCCTGGAACTCACTTGGTAGCCCAGGTTGGCCTCGAACTCACAGAGATCTGCCTGGCTCTGCCTCCCGAGTGCTGGGATTAAAGGCGCGTGCCGCCACCGCCCGGCTGGATTAGTTTGGCTTTGGTTTTTGTTTTTCTAGACAGGGTTTCTCTGTGTAGCCCTGGCTGTCATAGAACTCACTCTGTAGACCAGGCTGGCCTCAAACTCAGAGATCCGCTTGTCTCTGCTTCCAGAATGCAGAGGTTGAAATCATGCAACAGCTATTATCTTGAGATTTTATCATTTTTGTTTCATATATATGAGTGTTTTGATTGCATGTATGTCTATGAGCCCCCTGTGTGCCTCGTGCTCCCAGAGACTAGAAGAGTTCATCGGATCCTAAAATACTCTAGGACTGGAGTTATGGATGTTTCTGAGCCATGATGTGAGAGGCTGGGAATTGAACCCCAGGACCTCTGGAAGAGCAGCCAGTATTCTTAACCACTGAGCCATCTCTCCAGCCTCCTGTGTTCTTTTCTGTTTTTGTATTTTGCTTTGTTTTTCGAGACTGGGTTTCTTTGTGTAACAGCCCTGGCTGTTTTGGAATTCTCTTTGTAGACGAGACTGGCTTCAAACTCAGAGATCCGTCTGCCTCTGTCTCCTGAGTGCTGGGATTAAAGGCGTGCGCCGCCGCCGCTGCTGCTGCCGCCGCCACCACCACCTGGCTTGGGTTCTTTTTTAGCAGGTAAAATTCACGCACAGTATGAATCCTAAATCCCCAAACACGTGTTGAGAAGTTCCGATGTATGCCATGACTTCTCCTGACTCTCCCTGTGGCGCTTCTAATGCTGGGGTCTTTTTATTCGGTGTTTCTCTTCCCAATTCTGCCTCCCAGACCGCCACAGAACACCAAGTCCTCCAGGAAAGGACTTGGAAATGATCCTGTTAAGTCTCTCAGATCTCAGGCAAGGCATGAAGCAAGATAGACGACCTGGGACTGAATCCCAGAGCTGGCTGCAGAGGTAGCGCCCGGCCGGCCCACTGTGTGCTCTGGACTGGAATGAGGGAGCTGTAGAACCAGAACGGGGTGGGGGGGGATAGTCCACTGAGGTCTGCAGGGGACGCCCTGAGCCAGCCCCTGTTCTCCCTCATGCCCCTCCCTGTGACCCAGTGGTTAGGCCCTTTATGACCCAGGCCAGGAGCTAGGGGACCCTGAGCGCCGGGGGGCGGGCAGAGCAGATGGTGAGTCTCCTCCTGGGAGCAGGTCCCCCGCGCCATGGCAAGCGTGGTGGTGAAGACAATCTGGCAGTCCAAAGAGATCCATGAGGCGGGGGACCCACCTGTGGGGGTCGAGAGCCGCGCCCAGCTGGTCCCCGAGGCTCCCGGGGGGGTGACCAGCCCTACCAAGGGGATCGCGAAGAAAAAGAAGGCCGTGTCCTTCCATGGGTGGGTTTCCTGTACCCTGCCGGTGACAGGCCTAGTGCCCAACACTGCCTACAGCAAAGCATCGGTGCTGGAGGGGGAAGGAGAGGCCAGGAAGAGGGCCGAGGGAGGGCACGCAGGCCGCGGGTTGTGGGGAGCATTGGGAGGAGAGGGGGCGTGAGCAGGGAGTCCAAAGCAGGCAGCATGGGGATGGTAGGTGATGGGAAGAGGCGATCCGTTGGCTCAGAGAGTGCAGCTCCTGTGCTGAGGACATAAGGCCCCCATCCCCACCATCTCCTGGGTCACCTGCAGGGTGGAGCCCCGGATGTCCCACGAGCCAATGCACTGGTGCCTGAACCTCAAGCGGTCCTCAGCCTGCACCAACGTGTCCTTGCTCAACCTGGCTGCAATGGAGCCGGACTCCTCAGGCACAGACTCCACCACAGAGGACAGTGGCCCACTGGCACTGCCGGGGCCACCTGCTTCTCCTGTACCACCCTGGGCTCCGGAGGACCCTGACATCACAGAACTTCTGGTGAGCGGCTGATGTGGGGAGGGCCGAGACTACCCAACGGAGGTAGGCAGATCCAAGGGGGTGGGGTCTGATCTCGTTTGGAATGAGAAGTTCTAGTCACTGAGACCAGAAGACAGGCCTGAATGACAGTATCAAGAGAAGTCTCCCGGGGGTGGGGTATAGCTCAGTGGTAGAACACTTGACTAGCAAGTGCCAGGCCCTGGGTTTCATCCTTAGCAACACAAAGCAGACACTGGGCCATGTCCCCAGCCCCTCCCTGGAGGATTCCAGGCAGAGCTCTACCACTGAGCCACGCCCAAGCTCTTCTTTTACTCTTTGAGACCGGGTCTCACTGCTTAGTCAATTTCCTGCAATCCCCCTGCCCTCCAAGTAGCTGGGGTGAGAGGCCTGAGCCCATGCATCCAGCACCTGGTAAATATTCTCTCGAAAGCCTAAGATGAGATGTCAGGAATAGAGGACAGAGACGCAGCTCTAAGCGTCACCCTCAGCAGCTTGAGGCATTACTTTCGACGTTGATTTTGTTTGTTTTTTTTAAGAGAGTGTCTTTCTCACTATGTAGCCCTGGCTGGCCTGGAGCTCTCTATGTAGACCAGGCTGGCCTCAAACTCACCGACACTCTCCTTCCTCTGCCACTAGCTGGAATTAAAGACAGGCAACACCACACCCAGACTGAGGCATTATCTTAATCTCCCAGGAACTTGGACTCAGGCCAAACTAGGGTTTGTGGCTTCCATGCAGGAAAGAATTTCGGTTTATAAAGCACAGGCAGGGATTTCATTAAAGACATTTTAATATAGACTTTAAACAGGCCAGTTAGGAGGAGAGGTGCTCAGAGGGAACACAAGACGTGCTTAAGTGTGAGTGGTGGCTTTCCAAGGGAGATCCCGGGGAGTGCCTCGGCATCAGCCTCATGCACCATTTGGTGGCTCTCAAGCTCTGTCTCTAAAGGTTTGTGTGGGAAGCGTTTCCTTGACCTCTCTTTCCCCATCGATTGACTGGATGGTTTGGCGAGGGGCATGTTCCTCTACAAGTTGGAGGATGACTTGGAGGAGTGTGTTCTCCCCTGACACCATGTAGAACTCAAAGACAGAATTCAGGTCCTCAGGCTTGGTGGCAATTGTCTTTACCTACTGATATCTTTTGGATAATCAAGTTTATGGACTAGTTCTGGTGGTGACTTGGATGAGATTATAATCTATGAGGAAAAAAACCCAGAAAGCCACTGGAGTCGGGGTTCTGGTGAGAAAAACTGCAGGTTCTCAACTGGGAAGAGAGAGAGGCCTCGGCAGGTAACTGTGCTGAATTTGTTTGTTTGGTTTTTGTTTTTTCGAGACAGGGTTTCTCTGGATAGCCCTGGCTGTTCCATTTACCTGAAACTCACTCTGTAGACCAGGCTGGCCTTGAACTCACGGAGATCTTCCTGCCTCTGCATCCCGAGTGCTGGGTTTAAAGGTGTGCGCCACCACCGCCCAACCTGTGCTAGGATTTTAAAAAGGGATTTAGTTTTATTTTATGTGTGTGAGTGTTCTGCCTGCCTGTGTGTTAGAGCACTGTGTGTGGGTCTGGTGTCCAAGGGGGCCAGAAGAGGGCGTCAGATCCCCTGAAATTAGAGTTATGGATGATTTTGAGCTGTTGTGTGGACTCTGGGAACTGAACCTGGGTCCTCTGAAAAAAGCAGCCAATGCTGTAATCGCTGAGCCTTTTCTTCAGTTTCTATTCTTTTTTTTAAAAAAATTACTTTGATTTATTTTTGTGTGGGAGCGGGACCCATGTGTGCTATATCACATATGAGAAGGTCAGAGGACCACTTAGTGAAGCTTCCCTCGACTGAATGGGTCTGGGGGTCAGACTCAGGTGCCTTCACCCAATAGGCCATTTCATCATGTTGTGGGATATTTAACTATGTAAAGATGTGTTGCTGTTTTACCTTGCCTGCCTAAGGTACCTCACTGGTCTAATAGAAAGCCAAATGGCCAATAGCGAGGGAGGAGGTACAGGCAGGACTTCTGGGAAGGGAGGGTAAAAACAGGAGAATTTAGGCTCAGAGGAAGAAAAAAAAGAGACACCAGGGGCCAGACAGACAGACATGGAGGAAGCAGGAAAGTAGGACAAACAGAATGGAAGAAAAGGTAACAAGACCTGAGGCCAAACATAGATGAATAGGAACAGGTTAAAAAATTATTAGAGCCAGTGGGACAAGCCTAGGCTTAGGCCAAGAATTCATAATAATAATGTCTCCATGTCTTCATTTGGGAGCTGGCTGGTGACCCAAAGAGAGTTCCAGATGCATCATTGCCCCAAGTTTTGTCTTCTGAAGCTTCTGTCTCACCGAACAGAGCCATGGACCTAGTCAGTCTGTCTTGCTGAGTCGGGTGGGGACAGAGGGTCTGAGCTTGGAAACTGGGAGGTCATCGCGTAAAGGCAACCAGGACAAGATGATGTCACCGAGACATTAAACCCTATATAAGGCCCAGTGGGTGCTTCCAAGCCTAGACAGCCTGAGTTCAGTCCCTGAAACCCACATGGTATAGAGAACCAAGGTGTCTTCTGACCTCCACACACAAGCCCTGGCATGCAGGTGCTGAGATAATAAATAAATGAATGTAGAAAAAATATATAAATGCTAGGCATGGTGGTCCATGCCTTTAATCCCAGCACCTGGGAGGCAAAGGCAGGTGGATCTCTGTGATTTGGGAGCCAACCTGGTCTACATAGAGAGACCTTGTCTTAAAAAAATAAAATAAAGTAAAATCAAATGTAAGGCAGAATCTTATAGAGATTTAATTGTGGCCTATGAGTCTTGGAGGGCAGAGAACTTGTCCCCACTGTGAGGAATATATAATCTCACTTAATAATGACATAAGCAATAGGAAATGGTAGAATCCAAGACAGAAAGCTGGACCCATCTCCACAGGCTTTTAGGATGAAGAGAAGCCCAACAGACAGCCAACCACCCCAATATCATCAGAGAAGCCCACTCACTCATGCCCGAGCCTTTGTGTGGCAGACAGCCAACCACCCCAATATCATCAGCATAGTAGTTACTTCTGTCAGTCTTTGGCCTCATTTCTCTGATGGTGCAGACATAGAGGACCAGAGAGGTTCAATAGCATAGGAAAGGTCACACAGCTGGGAAGCAGCAGGATCAGCTTAGGGAGTCAGTCGTGGCAGACGGTTGGTGTGGTGGTAGTCTACACTGGAGGGGCAGGAAGGACACTGTGGACACCGCAAAGAAGAGGAACCAGCGTGTTTGTGCCAAAAGGAGAGCACACGGGCTGGACCGTGACGCTGAAATCAGGTATTCCCCGGGCAGAAAACAGCATTGTGGCCACCAGGAACATGTCGGAAGAGACAGGCGGAAACAGGACCGGACAGGGAAGAGGACAAGGCTGTGGCAGAGGAGGGATGGGGCTAGAGAGAGAGCAGGCCACTGCTCACACAGGCTGCAAAACGTAGTGTTGTCCCAAGGGCCACAGGGACACTGTGGCTTCCGGCGAGGGGGAAGCAGCTTGGCAGACTGGCTCTCTTCCCTTTACTGCTATCCTGCTGTGTGCACGTCCGGTGATGTCTCATCCCTCCGTACAGCATCTGTAAGGGGGGGGATATAATGACCCAGTTGAAAGATGAAGGCAAAACTAACCGAGGTGTAGAAGGAAGCGCCATTCCCAAGGTCACAAGAGCATGGAGTGCTTGTAAGAACCAGAGGCTAGTTTAGAAGGCTTTCTTTCTTCCCTAAGACTCCCTTAGAGCGGGAAAGGCGGGGCAGGAAGGCCAGAAGGGGTGGAGCTAGTGCTGGATGGGAAGCCGGGAGTGGGGTAGACTCAGCTCTCCCTCCAGTGGGAGAGACTCCCCACACCCCAGAGCCTGGAGCTGGATGCCTCCCACCAGAACTATTAACACGGCCCCCACGGACCGCTGACGTCCAAACAGCTCTGGGCTGCAGGAATGAAGGCTTCAGGGATCAAAGCTGGTGAGCACTGTGTGGGCCTCCAGCCTTTTACTGCCGCCAGCTTCCTCCTGTCTGTTGTGGGACCAGCAACCACACCTGGTGGGAGGGGAGGGGCTGAGGAGGGTGCCCGGTATGTGAGCTACAGGGGGGTGAGGGGGACCCGGAGATGAGAGATAGAGACTCAGAGAGATAGAGGAACAGAGATGGGGGAGATAGAGCCAAGACCCAGAGAGATACACAGAGCCCCCAGAGAGAGAGAGAGAGAGAGACAGACAGACAGACAGACAGGAGAGCCTTAGAGAGCCATGGTGACTTTGGCTGATAGTGACAGTGCTCATGAGGAGGAATGGTTAGTGTTGGCATGACAGGTCGTCGTCGTCGTCGGTGTCCAGTCCTAGCTTCCCTGGAGACAGCAAATGCTGTAAGGGGCAGTGGTGCTCTTGGTGGTCACTATGACAACAGTGGCCATCGGGGTCTCCCCTGCTAAGGACACTCGGACACACATTCTGTGGCAGCGTCTTAGTCCCTCCTGGACACACCATGCAGTCGCCGTCTTTATTCCGTTCTAGGGTGGAGACCCCAATGCATGGCCCGCTCTGGCCTGGACTGCACATGCTCCTCTTTGCTCAGCCTCCCAAGTGCAGGGCCAGCAGCACGTGCCGCCATTACCAGCTTTGTTTTTCCAGCCCTTTGGTTTTTTCAGAATGGGTCTCCTGCATCCCAGGCTGACTTCAAAATCTCTTTGTAGCCAAGGATGACCTTGAACAAGGATGAGCTCAAGAGTGCAGGTGTGCACCACCACGCCTAGTTTGTACAAGGCTGGGGAAGGAACCCAGGCCCCTGCGTGTGCCAGGCCAGCACGCCAACTGAGCTACAGCCCTCAAATTCACTGTGAAGTGGAGGATGGCCTTGAACACCTGATTCTCCTGCCTCCACCTTCATGCTGACATTGGTTATTTGTTTTACCAATCTAGACATTAATTCCCGTGTAGCTGTGGAGCAGGTCATATAGCAATCTACCCTTACTCCCCATTTGATGGGAAGGGAAACTGAGGCAGGCTCCAGACAGGGAATACAGGTGTACAGCACAGGAGTAGATGGGGGCAGAACATCCCAGGACAGGGTTGTTCACCTGCCTATAACTCCTTGGCTTTCCTGTCTCTCCTCCTCTCTCTCCTCCAAGGATCCTGAGTACCCCTTCCCAAGTTTTGATCCATTTCATTTGAACTAGTCATCCTGTGAGGGTAGCCGTTAGTCATATCTATATTGCACAAGTAGGGAAACTGAGGCATCACAAGCTGAGATGCTCTCCCTGAGATCACACAGGAGGTGAAAGGAGCTGACCCAGCATGAATGTTCTGAGTCCCCAGAGGAACACCCTACAGTAGCCTTCTGAGTTTTCAGTTCAGAAAGACATTTTTGCATATTAGTTATCTAATGCTTTGAAACAAGTTGTCTCCATACTTAATACAGCCCACAGGGAGTGACTAAGTTGGAAGGTTCTGGATCAGGGCTGGATGAGGCTACAGTCAACATTTCAGCCAGGACTATGGTCCTCTGAAGAGGTGAGGGTGAGTTACTATTATGTTCTAGGCCATAGTCCCCTGGTGAGATCAGAGTGTGGTTGGCATTTCATCCAGAATTTAATCTTCTGATGGGATGAAGGTGCTGTAAACTGGAATACATCTTTCTCTGTCTCACCAGCCAGCTCCCAAATAACGACACAGAGACTTCTTATTCATTAGCTGAGCTGAGGCTTGTTTCTAACTAGCTCTAACAACTTAACTTGCTTCTATTAATCTCATGGCTGTCACCTCTCCTCCTGAATGTCCTGTTTCCTCTCTGTGTAGCTGGCGACTCCTCTCCCCTCTTCCCCGAGCTCTCTGTCTGGAAGTCCTGCCTAGCTATTGGCCATTTAACTTTTTACCAAAACAATCACAGTAACAAATCTTCACACAGTGTAATCAAATATCTTGCAACAGTAGACAGTCCATCAAGGGATGTAGGTGCAGTCAACTGTTCTGTGAGGACTGGAGTCCTCCGACAGGATGAAGATGCCGTCAGTATTGTGCTTCTGGCTGTGTTCATCTGATGACTTACCAGGGCTGGAAGATGCCCCACCAAGACGTTGCCCTGTGGGTGCCTCAACTCACCCTGGCCTTTGGCTCGAGACCTAGGCTCCTGACCATATGGCCTTCTTCTCCGTACATAAATGCTCATGACATGGCAGGCAGCATTCCTCAGAGCATCACCTCCCAAGTGCCAGGATAACAGATGTGTGCCACCATACCTGGCTCATTGCATCCTCAGTTTTCAGTGTGCTAGAGAGTGAATCAAACTGTTTCTGATTTATTTCCATCTTTTATGGAAATGTGGAATTTTAGAATTCATCCTCTGCCATTTTGCTGATAATTTTTATATTAAATTTATTTATTTTGGGGACAGGGTTTCTCTATGTAACCACCCTGACTGTCCTGGAATTCGCTCTGTAGAACAGGCTGGCCTCGAACTCAGAGATCCACCTGCCTCTGCCTCCCGAGTGCTGGGATTAAAGTTGTGTGCCACCACTGCTCGGCTGAGACTGTCTTAAAAGGTAAAGAGAGCTGGGCACGGTGATCTTGCCAGTTATTCCAATGCATAGGAAGCTGAGGCAGGAACATCTCCAGGATTTTGAGGTCAGTCTGGGGCTATTTAATGAGTACATAGCCTGGGCTACAGAGTCAGACTCCTTAAAAAAAAAAAAAAAGGAGAGAAAGAAAAAACAAAAATGAGGATAGAAAAAGAGGCTGAGGAATAGGAAGGTGGAGGAAGGCATACCTGTCCTTTCAACATTTACTTAATGTCCTCACTGTGCCCAACCCATCTGTATTGGCTAGCATGGCCACATGATCTCAGCCAGCTGCAAAGGAGCTCTCGAAGTCTTTATTTTCAATTAAGAAACAAGAATAGCCAGGCGGCGGTGGCACATACCTTTAATCCCAGCACTCGGGAGGCAGAGCCAGGCGGATCTCTGAGTTCGAGGCCAGCCTGGGCTACCAAGTGAGTCCCAGGAAAGGCGCAAAGCTACACAGAGAAACCATGTCTCTAAAAGAAAAAAAAAAAAAAAAAAAAAAAGGCAGCCATTATGTAATAAATTTGCCTGCTGTAGCAAAAGACAGAAAAAAACCAGTTTGCACAAGGCACAAGCTGCTGCCTCACCTCTGAACAGTTGGTAAGACCTGAGAATGGAAACCGAGGCATGGTGGCACACACCTTTAAGCCTAGCACTCAGGGGGCAGAGTCAGGCTGATCTCTGAGTTCCAGGACAGCCAGAGCTACACAGTGACACCCTGTCTCAAAACCAAAACAAACAGAACTGAGCATGTTGGCCAGAGGAGCTGAGAGGCTGAAGAGGCACTTGGGATCATTTCTCAGCCTCTATTTGATGGTCCAAGATGGCTGTCAATTTTATGCTCTAGAGAGCAGAGGACAGCGAAGGAGGAGGGCTTTTATGGATACACATCTGTGGCTGGAACCTAGGATCTTGTGCGTGCTGGGCAAGTACTCTACCACTGAGTCACACCCCAGCACCTCACTGCTGAGTTATACCCCCACCCTCCAACTGGGGGATGTTAGACATTTGCCTCAAAGTTTGAAATTGTCTTCCCTGCTTGCTTCCTCAGAACACCGTGAAGAGTGTTAGTCTGCTTCTGGCTTTACCCAGCAAGGAAACTAAATCTGAGGGTGTCACCCTTTATCCAAAGCCACACAGCCTCCCAGAGCAAAAGCAAGCTGAAAACAGCCTGCTAGCTCTATACGTGTCTCCGACTCTTTTCCAGAGTGGGGTCAACAGTGGATTGGTGCGTGCCAAAGACTCCATCACCAGCTTGAAGGAAAAGACTACGAGGGTTAACCAGCATGTTCAGACACTGCAGGTGTGACACTTGGGTCCCCGTGCCCCGCGTGTGGCCTCTTCCTCCAGAGCTAAGTTCCCACCTTGAAGTTCCTTCATCATAGTGCACACCCAGTCAGTCCCCCACAGGGTAAGACCCTGCTCCCCCTCTAAGCTGTCCCCACTGCCCTGTGTAACCCTGCCTCCTTCCACGGTCAAGAGCGAGTGCTCGGTGCTGAGTGAGAACCTGGAAAGGCGGCGGCAGGAGGCAGAAGAGTTGGAGGGTTACTGCAGCCAGCTGAAGGTGAGCCGCTGTGGGCGGAGTGGGGGGGTGGGGGGGATGAGAAGAGGAGGGCAGTGTGAGGCTCTGACCCGTGGCTCAGTGGGCAGAGCGCTTGCCTAGCATGCAGAGAGGCCCAGGCTCGGTCCTAGCATGCAGAGAGGCCCAGGCTCGGTCCTAGCATGCAGAGAGGCCCAGGCTCGGTCCTAGCATGCAGGGAGGCCCAGGCTCGGTCCTAGCATGCAGGGAGGCCCAGGCTCGGTCCTAGCATGCAGAGAGGCCCAGGCTCCGTCCTAGCATGCAGGGAGGCCCAGGCTCCGTCCTAGCATGCAGGGAGGCCCAGGCTCGGTCCTAGCATGCAGGGAGGCCCAGGCTCGGTCCTAGCATGCAGGGAGGCCCAGGCTCGGTCCTAGCATGCAGGGAGGCCCAGGCTGGGTCCTAGCATGCAGGGAGGCCCAGGCTCCGTCCTGGCATGCAGAGAGGCCCAGGCTCCGTCCTGGCATGCAGGGAGGCCCAGGCTCTGTCCTAGCATGCAGAGAGGCCCAGGCTCCGTCCTAGCATGCAGGAAGGCGAGTGTAGTGGCACACACCTATGATCCACACTTAGAAGCTGGACTCTGAGACTCGGGAGTTCAAGATTCTCTTCAGCTACATAACGAAGTGGAGGCCAGGGGTACATGAGATCCTCTCATGGCTACCAAAAATGTCACTCTCTTCTGGCTTCCACGGGCATGCATGTTGGACACATATATGTGCACATACAGACAAAACACCCATACACATAAGATTTTTTTTCTTTCTTTTTTCTTTTTTTTGGTTTTTGGAGACAGGGTTTCTCTGTGTAGCCCTGGCTGTCCTGGAACTCACTCTGTAGAGCAGGCTGGCCTCGAACTCAGAGATTCACCTGCCTCTGCTTCCCGAGTGCTGGGATTAAAGGCGTGTGCCATCATTGCCTGGCCCATAAGGAATATTTTTAAAAATCTTTTAGATTTTAAAATGTAAAACAAGGGAGCGTAGGAGCGGTGGGCTGGTGGAAGTGTTAGCAAAGGACAGGTATGGCTAGGGAGGAAGCCTGGCCGGGACGTAGGTGCATCCTACACGGGGCAGGTGCCGAGCCAACAATGAGGCTGAAGGTGGGGGGCAGAACCGGAATGGGAAGCAGGGCCCCCGCCCTGATGTCCTGACCCAGGAGAACTGCCGCAAGGTGACCCGCTCAGTGGAAGACGCTGAAACCAAAACCAATGTCCTGAAGCAGAACTCTGCCTTGCTGGAGGTAAGTGGGTGTGGGTGTGGAGGAGCCCTAAGCTAGCGAGAAGTCTGGGTGGAGCTAGAGAGGGGGTTGGAGGAGCTGGGGAGGGCATGGACACGTGTGTAGAGCATCCAGAGCCTCCAGGAGCTGAGGAGGGTTGGACCTGCTTATGGAGCTTGGAGGACGGGCTGGAGGGACCCACGGAAGGAGCCAAAAGAGGACTTGGTGGGAGGGACCAGAGTGGAGCCTGGGGAAGCTGAGTTGTGCAAGCGTGGAGCCAGAAGACTCTTGGGTGGGCAGGGTCTAGGATGAAGACCTGCAAGCTTACTTTCCAACAAAACACTGAGAAGCCGTCCCTAAGCGGCAGGGGCCGATTTTTGACAGGCAGAGCAGGTCAGGGGTGGTATGCTAGTTGCAGCCTCAGAAACAGCTAGCAGGTTTTAGGGTAAATGGTATTCCCCCTCCGCCCCCCCCACGCACGCCAGCAAGCATACTTCCCACTTAACTCTTCCTACACTACTTTGCAGTCTCGGTGATCCCTGGGGTGCAGGTGGCTGAGGATGACAAGGTGCTGGACACCCTGACTCACTGTCCTCCCCTGTCCAGGAGAAGCTAAGATACCTCCAGCAGCAACTGCAGGATGAGACGCCGCGGAGACAGGAGGCCGAGCTGCAGGAGCTAGAGCAAAAGCTGGAGGCAGGCCTCTCCCGGCACGGCCTGAGCTCTGCCACTCCCAATCAGGGCTGCTCCGGCCCGCCTGGCAGTCCCGAGGAACCCCCGCGGCCGCGAGGCCTGGCCTCCAGTGCCTGGGGCATGGCACCCCGGGCAGGGGAGGGACCTTCGCTGACAGAGCAGGAGTTGCAGAAGGTCTCCACCGGCTTGGAGGAGCTGAGGTGGGCGGGGACTGGAGGAGGTGGGTGGACCAGGCCTCGGGTGGAACAAGGGCGGGACCTCGGTTGAGCGTGGAGGCTGGGTGGGCGGGGTTTGGATGGGGGTGGGCGGGACAGAGTGGATCGGAGGGGCTGCGGTAGGCGAGGGAGGACTGGAAGAGCTTGATGTGGGACGGACTTGGAGGTTGAAGTGGACAGGGCTTAGCGGAGCTAGGTGCGTGGGGACACCTAGCTCTCGTAGCAGCGGAACCTACGAGAGGATTTGGGTGGCAGCATCAGTGATACAGGGCCAACCTAGAGCATAAATGAAAAGGCAAAAGGCGGGACATAGTGGTGCACACCTTTAATCCTGGCACTGGGAGGCAGAAGCTGGAGGATCTCTGTGAGTTGGAGGCCAGCTTGGTCTACACAGAGAATTCCAGTACAACCAGGACTACATAGAGAGACCCTGTCTCAAAAACAACAAAAAAGCCGGGTGGTGGCGCACACCTTTAATCCCAGCACGTGGGAGGCAGAGCAGGCGGATCTCTATGATTGCAAGGCCAGCCTGGTCTACAGAGCGAGTTCCAAGACAGCTAGGGCTACACAAAGAAACCTTGTGTCAAAAGAGAGAGAGAGAGAGAGAGAGAGAGAGAGAGAGAGAGAGAGAGAAGGAAGAAGAGACGAAGGAAGGAAGGAAGAGAAAGGAAGGAAGGGAAAAGGGAAAAAGGAAAGAAAGAAGAAAGAAAGAAAGAAAATGGGGGAAAAGAAAGAAAAAAGAAAAAGAAAAGAAAGAAAATAATTTGGTCATCTATTTGGGGTGAGGTCGATGAGGTAATGCATGGTCAAACCTATGCCCACCCTTTCTCCCCTTCTGGTTCCCGCAGGAGGGAGGTGTCCTCGCTGGCAGCCCGGTGGCATCAGGAGGAGGGCGCAGTGCAGGAGGCGCTGCGGTTGCTGGGTGGCCTGGGTGGCCGGCTGGATGGCTTCCTGGGCCAGTGGGAGCTGGCCCAGCGGGAACAGGCACAGTCTGCGCGGGGTTTGCAGGAGCTGCGAGGACGGGCGGATGAGCTGTGCACTATGTAAGGGTCCGCGGGTGCTGGAGGGGACACGGGGTCCATGGGAAAGTGGAACCAACGCAAGGGTGGGTCCTTGAGGAAAAAGGATCGACCAGTCTTCTGGGGCTAAGTGACCGGTACCAAGAGGTAGAACTTGCCTAGGATCCCCAATGATGGGGGAGGTGTGGCTCAGTAGCTTTGGGGTGCTGAATGAGAGCCTGGTTAAGCACTAGGACATTTGCCTAGTGGAAGCCCTGGCTCCTCTCCCCAGTGGAGGTGGAGAACCCGTCAGCGCCGAGGACAGGCAGCTATACAGTATTGAAAGGTGGACTCTCGGGTTCTGGGCTAATATTGGATGCTGCAAGCTCCCCACATTGGTTGCTCTCCCATCTCAGGGTGGAGAGGTCAGCAGTGTCTGTGGCTTCACTGAGGAGTGAGCTGGAGGCGCTGGGCCCAGTGAAACCGGTTCTGGAGGAGCTGGGGCGGCAGCTTCAGAACTCCCGAAGGGGAGCTGACCACGTCTTGAACTTGGACCGGTCTGCACAAGGCCCTTGTGCTCGGTGTGCCAGGTAGGGGAGGGGTGGAGCCTGCACTGTGGGTCACACGGAGGATGACACACTGTCGTTGTGAACGATGTGTGTCTGTGGGTTGCAGGGTGAGAATCCTATTGCATTGTGGGAACAACTTTTCTACCTTTCTCACGTGGTAAAAATTGGCTTCTTTTCTGCCTGTATGAAGGCAAAGATCGGGTGCATTGATATTTGAGACATGGTGCATTTCCAGCACATTGTGGGAAGGTTGGCATGTCATGAGGGTGGGTTCCAGGGGCATGGAGAAAGCTCAGTTAAGACAGTGTTTGCGGTGGTGGCGCACGCCTTTAATCCCAGCACTCGGGAGGCAGAGGCAGGCGGATCTCTGTGAATTCGAGGCCAGCCTGGTCTACAGAGCGAGATCCAGAACAGGCTCCAAAACTACACAGAGAAACCTTGTCTCGAAAAAACAAAAACAAACAAACAAACAAAAAAAGTTTGCCTTGCAAGCAGAAGGGAGGATCCCTGTACCAGCCAGACTAGTTGAATCTAGGAACTCCAGGTTCAGAGACCTTGTCTTTTTTTTTTTTTTGAGACAGGGTTTCTCTGTGTAGCTTTGCACCTTTCCTGGAATTCACTCTGTAGTTCAGGCTGGCCTCGAACTCACAGAGATCCGCCTGGCTCTGCCTTCCGAGTGCTGGGATTAAAGGTGTGTGCCACCACTGCCCGGCGAGACCTTGTCTTTAAAAATAAGGTAGATGGGGCTGAAGAGATGCCTCAGAGGTAAGAGCACTGGTTGCTCTTCCAGAGGTCCTGAGTTCAATTCCCAGCAACCACATGGTGGCTCACCACCATCTATAAGGAGATCTGGTGCCCTCTTCTGACCTGCAGGCACACATGCAGGCAGAACACTGTATACATAATAAAATAAATCTTAAAAAAAAAAAAAAAAAAAAAAAAAAAGGTAGAGATGGGGGCTGGAGAGATGGCTCAGTGGTTAAAAGCACTGTTCTGGGTTCAATTCCCAGCACCCACATGGCAGCTCACAACTGTAATTCCAGTTCCAGGGGACCTGACACTCATGCCAACATACCAATGGACATAAAATAAAAATAAATTAAAAAAAGAAAAAGGTAGAGAGCTGGATAGTATTTTAGAGCACTGGCTGCTCTTCTAGAGGTCCGCACTGGAACCATATAGTGGCTCACAACCACCCTTGGTAATGAGATCTGGTGCCCTCTTCTGGCATACAGGCAGACATACTGGCAGAACACTGCATCCATAATAAACAAGCAAACAAATAAACAGATGGACAAATGAATAGATAAATAAATAAATAAATAAATAAATAAATAAATAAATAAATAAATAAATAATAGCTCTATAGATTAGCTAACCTCAAACTAACACAGATCCACCTGCCTCTGCCTTCCGAGTGCTGGGACTGAAGACATCTGCTACCACTGCTTAGCTTGGAGGCAGAAGATGGATCTTTGTGAGTTCGAGGCCAGGCTGATCTACATACAGGACATACAGGACAGCCAGGGCTGTGTAGAAAGACCCTGTCTCAACAAACAACAAACAAAAAGAAATGACCAGATGGAGCCTAATCCAGCGCATCCCCCACTTGCCGATTCTCCCTCCACAGCCAGGGGCAGCAGCTGTCCACGGAGTCCCTGCAGCAGCTGCTGGAGCGTGCACTGACCCCGCTGGTGGATGAGGTGAAGCAGAAAGGATTGGCTCCTGCCTGCCCCAGCTGCCAGAGGCTACACAAGAAGATTCTGGTACCAGGGGCCATGGGTTGCCATGACCCAAGTTACTTTTGTGTTTGGCAGGGTGTGGGGAGCCCCGGCTCAGGAATCCTGCTGGCCTGTGGCAGGAACAGGAGGCCTGTGTGGGAGCAGCAGGTCTTGCCTCTGTGCAGAAGGAGGACAAAGAGCTTAGTGGCTGCCCAGTCACAACCCAGGGACAGACTCTGGCCTAAAGCATAATAATGCACTGGGGCTGGGATAACATGGAACATACGAGCAGATTCCACTCTACAGCTCATGGAACATGGGCCTGATTTTCTGTAGCCCCTCAGGGAGGTCATTGGACTCAGAGGAACCCTTGATGCCAGACTGGGGGGACCACTTATACAAGTCAAGCTCTGTAGCTGTTGGAACTTGAGGCCTGATGCATTGTGGGACATAGAGAGCCAGTGCATGATATTGGCCTATGGGATGTTGGGATATAAATTATAGTGAACAGCTATAGGAATACATGGGAGATGCATTGTGGGAATATAGAGGTTAGTGCATGATGGGATACTGGCCTAAGGGATGATGGGATATGAATTGTAGTGAGCTGCAGCCCCAATACACAGGAAGTCACAGGGCATGGTGAATTGTGGGATATAGAACACTATAATGCTAGGGACCATTCTTGTGACCAAGGCAGACATCACAAATACTTGGTCTTAAGAATAGGGGATATAACGCCGGGCAGTGGTGGCGCACGCCTTTAATCCCAGCACTCGGGAGGCAGAGGCAGGCGGATCTCTGTGAGCTCGAGGCCGGCCTGGTCTACAGAGTGAGTTCCAGAACAGCCTCCAAAACTACACAGAGAAACCCTGTCTCAAAGAAAAAAAAAGAATAGGGGATGTAGAAGGGCACCATGCTTGGATACACACAATACAGGACAATTCATAGGCATTAGGGGCACAGTACTTCAGATGTGACTCAGCTTGCTTGGGACACAGGCCAGTGCATTAGGGACATTCACAGGCTTCCTGTGAGATGCAGTTGGGGAGATCAGTGAATTGTGGGATGTCCTAAGCTCAAGGCCTGATGGGTTACTTTGGGTGGTGTGCAGGCTCCATGGGACCCTGCCCCTTGCCCTCCGCGACCCAGCTCCCCCTCCACCCCCAGCCCAGTCCAGTAAGCCCAGCGGCGCCTACACTCCTCTCCCCAGGAGCTGGAGCGCCAGGCCTTGGCCAAACACGTCAGGGCAGAGGCCCTGAGCTCCACCCTTCGGCTGGCCCAAGACGAAGCCGTTCGGGCCAAGAACCTACTGCTGACGGACAAGATGAAGCCGGAGTGAGGACGAAGGCAGAGGGCATGGGAGGAGGGTGAGGTCTCCGGATGGGGCCTGGCTCTTCCTTCTCTGGCCCCTCACCCACCCTGGCCCCCAGCCGGGCCTCCCCAGTGCTGACCCCCGGCTGACTGTCATTACAGGGAGAAGGTGGCCACTTTGGACTATATGCATTTGAAGATGTGCTCCCTCCACGACCAGCTCAGCCACCTGCCACTTGAGGGATCCACGGGGGCAATGGGGGGAGGAAGCACTGGAGCGGCGCCCCCTAAACGTGGGGGCCCAGGCTCTGAACAATAAATGGCCTCTCATGCTGGCATGAATTCTGACTCTGAATTGCATCAAAAAGTAAAAATATAACCGTCGGGTGTGGAGACGAGAGGATTTCCATGGGATCCGGGATAGCCTAGGTTATACAGTGACACCCTGGCTCAAAAACAGAACAGGGGAGGAAGGGATGCGGTTCAAACGGTAGCGCTCCTGTGAGCTCGCCTGAAGTTCTGGGAGTCAGCCCGACACCCACCTGTACACACCGGCAACACCAGACTAGTCTACGCAGAAAATTCCAAGTCAGCTTGTGTTACGTGAGACCCTATCTCAAAAGAACAAAGAAGGAGCCGGGCGGTGGTGGTGGTGGTGGTGATGGTGGTGGTGGTGGTGGTAGCGCACACCTTTAATCCCGGGACTCGGGAGGCAGAGGCAGGAGGATCTCTGTGAGTTCGAGGCCAGCCTGATCTACAGAGTGAGATCCAGGACAGGCACCAAAGCTACACAGAGAAACCCTGTCTCGAAAAGGAAAAAAAAAGCGGGGGGGGGGGGGCTGGAGAGACGGCTCTGTGGTTAAGAGTACTGGCTGCTCTTGCAAAGAACCTGAGTTCATTTCCCAGCACCCACATGGTGCCTCAGAAGTATCTGTAATTCCGGTTCCAGGGGATCTGACGCCCTGGGTCGGGGAGGTGCATGCCTTTAATCCTAGCACAGCCAAGGCTACACAGAGAAACCCTGTCTCGAAAGTTTTGTTGGCCCTCAGTCCCTCAGGTCTTAGGAAGAGTCCCTCACCCCATTTTGCAAATGAGGTTGATAAAATGATGACCCACCAATTCCCAGAGGCATCTGGTTAAGGGGAAAGCCCTGTTACTGGTTTTGGTTCTGTTTTGCTTTGCTTTGAGACAGGGTTTCTCTGTGTAGCTTTGGCTGTCCTGTGTAGACCAGGCTAGCCTCAAAGAACTCAGAGATCCCCCTGCCTCTGCTTCCAGGGCACTGGAATTAAAGCTGTGACCCCCCCCCATGAGACTGGGCCTTACTATGTAGCTCAGGTTAGCCTCTCTGACTTGATTTTCAATAATGGGACACAGTGACATGTATCTGCTATCCCAGCATCTGGGAGGCAGACACAGGGGGGTCAAGAGTTCAAGATCACCCTCTGTACACAGTAAGTTCCAGAGCAGCCTGCCCAGACTACATACTACCCTGTCTCAAGCCTTTCTCCTCATAGGAAAAGAGCTGCTGTTCAGACCTTCATCTGAAGATGGTCTAACGGGCCTTTGGTGTTGGTCAGCAGGAACTGGACTCAGTGGGAAGATCTGACCGGGCAGGTCTGGCCAGGGAGTCTGGGGTGGAGCCTGCCCAGGAGGTGGTGTGGGCTGTGGTTAAGGTGAGGACAATGGGAATCCAAGTTGGGGTGGAAGGGGTGCCCCATGCTCCCCCACCCCACCGACACCCTGCACAAGAGCACAGTGAAGGCCACACCCAACTCAGGTATCTTTATTACCAGGTGGGTGTGGGGATCCCCAGTACCCATCTGTGCCAGCCTAGCTCTGGGAACAGCACAATCTTTCCTGAGGGAGACCAGCTCCCTGCTGAGGGGCTCAAAAGTTGGCGGAGGTTGTGGGGACCTTGGGGTCCACAGTCTTACTGGAGAGAAAGCCACGTCTATAGCCCGAGTTCTCCCCAAGGCCCCTGAACCGGCACTTGAGATGCTGCCCGGCCTGGAACAGGGAGGCTACATCCAGCAGTGCATCCTCGATATGCTGGCCCAGCCGGTGCGAGTCCTGCGGAGAAGCGGACAAGGGACTGGGGGGACTGGGAGATCTGGGGAGGAGGCTAGACCAGGGACCCCGGGATCTGAACGGCTCCATCCCAGATTTTGGGGGGTGAGGAAGGCACTCAAGTTCATCTCACTGTTTTTGTGCTTGATTTCTTGCTGGAGATGTGGAAGGTGATCATGTTTTCCCCCATGAAGATATAGGAGATGCCATAGCCATGGTCGGTGGCCTGGAGCGGGGAGAGTGAAGCAAGCCTGTAGCCCAGCCCCTCCTCCACACCTACAGGGCACCAATCCCCCTCCCCGCTCCCTGGCTGCCCAGTGGCTGGGCTACAGTCCACTCACAGGCCCAAATCCACCTCCAGAGGAGACATAATCTGGATAATCATGGACATCAAACAGGTGCATCTGCTGTACTGGGATCTGGCTGGTGGACAGCGGCCACTGCTGTGACTGGACCTGAGGGTAACCGGGGATCATGTGAGCAGAAAAGACTCCCTTTGCTCCACTGCAAGCCAGACCACCTCCTATGCCAACTCCTCCAGTCAGTGGCTGTCCTCCGACACCCCCTTCCTCCGTAACCACGCCCCATCTCCCATCTCCCTGACCTCACCTTCCCTCCTCTTTGCCTCCTTTCCTACTGCGTTCCTCCTCCCTTCCTTTATGGGGCTAGGGACTGAGCCCGGGACCTCTACCACTGAGCCATGCCCCAGCACCTCAGTGGGGGACTCTGGACTGGTGCTCTGAACCCCACCCCACCCCCAGCCCCTCTGGCAAGGCTGCCTCTACCCACTCTTCTTCCACATCACCCTCCTTGCTCTCAGCTCCTCCCTCCTCCTGCCATTCCCGCTTCTCCTTCCTCCTGACCTGGGTCAGGAAGGGCGACTGCATATGGAGCAATCGAGATGTGATGTAGAGTGCGAAGAGGTGGCGGTCGATCCCCTGCCCACTCATGGCCGCCTTCAGCAGAGCCTGGTGCTTGTCCACGGCCACCCGGAACAGGGCAAGGCACTGTTGGTCCTAGGCCCCCGGGGCAGCAGGAGGTCAAGGGAAGACGGCTTACTTAGGTGACCTAGATTACGCTGGGCCTCACGTCAACTTCCAAGACGCCTACAAGGCAGGGGTATCCACCCTGCTCTACAGAGAGGAAGTGGGCTGGCTCGGAGAGGGGAAGCGACTTATGCAGGGTCACACAGCCACGGACCATGGCATGGGCCTGACTTGAGGACCTTAAGCTCTCTAGTGAGCCACAGCGTCCCTCGGCTAAGGGAGCTGGCTTTGGGGACAGGCGGAGGCGAGTGGGGAGCTGCTTAGAGCAGAGGCTGTAAGCAACGTGAGGCATGGTGTGATGGAGGTCATGGTCACACGGCTTCACAGCGGCTAGAGTGAGGAGAGCAAGAGCGTGGAGCTGGAGTTCTCTGCAGAGTTCCCCAGCACTGCGTGTCTCCCCACGAAAGCCCGTCTGTCGCTATTCCCAGATCTGGCCACAAGTATGTGCAAATGTGAACACAAATGACCGGGACCCCAGGAGGCCACACTCACTGTCTTCTCCTTGTCTTCCATGGCTCTCACAAAGTGACAGGCCTCTCTAGTACAAGACCTCACAGTCTCCGTCCTGCCTTCCAGGAACAGTCGGCTCATGGCTGACTCATAAGTCAGGCAGAACTGACCCCTGTCCTGGGGAAAAGGAGAGGAACCTGTCAGCTGGCCTCAGGATGTCTAAACAGCTTTGATCCACCTTTGTCCTGACCTCCAACCAACCTCCTCCTATGTATGGAGAGGAGTCAAGAAGGCTGACCTACTACAAGATGGCTGACCCCAAATATGGCTGACCTACAACAAGATGGCAGACCTACAAGATGGCTGACCTACAACAAGATGACAGATCCTAAATATGGCTGACCCACACAGGATGAATGATCCAGAATACGATGGCTGATTCAAAATGAGATGATCAGCCTACAACAAGTGACTGACCTACCGGACTTGGTGGTGCACACCTTTAATCCCAGCACTTGGAAGGCAGAGGCAGGTGGATCTCTGCGAGTTCGAGGCCAGCGAGTGACACAGTGTAAGACCCTGCCCCCTGCCCCCCTCAAAAGGTTGTTCGGAAACACGATGAATGACACATAAGATGGATGAACAGATGACCCACAATGACAAAAACAAGAGACACGAGAGGTGGCTGGAGGGGGTGGAAGGCCCAGAGGGAGCAGGCACCGTGGGTACCCACTGACCCGGAAGTGGGCCAGCTGCAGGACCAGTTGGATGAAACTGTCTGAAGAGACGTGACAACGTTTGATGAAGCTCTTGCCGAAGTGGGAAAAGGGGAAGACGTGGCAGTCGACGTTACCAGACAAGGTCTTGGCTCCCCTCAGGGCCAGAGAGATGGACGGATGGATCTGCCAGAGAAGGAGGTGGGGAGAGGGCTGTGTTAGACTCAGGGCAGAGGTAGAGCTGTGGGGCGGACAGTGATGGAGCGGGCGCCACTGGGATGCAGCGCGGCTGAGATGCACCGAGCTGGACGAGGTCTGAAGGGACCAGGCACGCTGGCTTTGGAGTCTGAAGTTCAGGTAGGGCTATGGCTGTGGGACAGCCCCACCTGGGAGAGCAGGTGTGGGGACCAGAGGCAGGGGCGGGGCCGGGATTAAAGATGGGATGGGTGGTAGGGACGCAGTTAAAGTTTTGGGGTGAGGTTGGGTTGGGGGTAGTGTGGGACTCAAGGCGGTGGGTGTGTTTGGTGTGATATGAAAGCTGGGACAGGAAGGTGTGGATGGATTCAGGGGGAAGGCGAGGGGCGTAGAGGGGAGGTCAGAGCCCAGCCTCACCTGTTCTGGAAGGTCCCATTGCAGGCGCCGGGGCTGGGGCAGAGTGGGGTCCGGCTGCCCCTTACAGTGGCCGTCTGCTGCATATCCCAGCTGGAAGCATTCTGTGGCCAGCGTAAACTGTGGATGAAACTGTCCGTTATCCCCCTCCGGCACAGAGAGAGCTAAGCAGGGCCCAGTGCGGCGCATGAAGGCTTCTGGAGCCCAGCGGTGTGGGATGCTTGAAGTCAGCCTTCTGGGTTCACGTTTCTACCTCTCTCAGCTGCCTCATAAAGACGGGATCAGCGGACCCACTTTCTGTTTCATTTGGAAACAGGGTCTGATGTAGCTGAGGCTGGCCTGGAATTTATGGTGTAGCTGAGGATGATCCTAAACTTCTGGTCCTCCTGCCTCCACCTCGTCTGTGCGGGAATGGCAGGCATCTTGTGTGCAGCTGGGGGTGGGACCCAGGGCCTCAGGAGCAGCTGGCCAGCTGAGCCCAAAGCCTGCTTTACTGCATTTTGCAGCAAGGTCTCACCCTGTAGCCCAGGCTGGCCTCAGATGAAAAAGCCTCCTGCTTTCCAAGTATTTGGATTACAGATGTGTGCTACAACATCCTGTGAGTGTGTGTGTGTGTGTCTGTCTGTCTTTGCGTGTGTGTCGCAGTCACTGTGCCTTCCTGTTGTGTAGCCCTGGAAATTCGCTTCCCTTCTCGGAGTTCCGGTGACCCAGGACCCCAGGCAGGCCATCGTGGCCGACCCACCTCTTTGCCCCCTTCCTCTGCCTGTCTCTGAGCTTGCAGGTCTCTTTTCTAAGGTCTTCAGAGTTAGTCTTTGGACAGGGTACCCAGCCTGAGGAACGCACCTCCCACATATGTCCCGAGACAGGACAGTCAGCCCAGGAGTGTTCCACGCTGAGACCCAGCTTCCCATTGGAGAAGACGATGAGGGTGAAGGATTTGTCAAACCAGCTGCAGAAGAAGTGTGGACGGTCATCAAGAGCCGGGGCAGGAGAGAGTGTTGGCCCCTGTGGGGGTACTTCTGGCGTGTAGGGGCGCACTCCAGGGTGAGGATGGGGCCGGGGGTCTCTAGGAGTGATTCCAGACAGTCTCCACATGGATATAAAATTTAGGGAATTGCTTTTTTTGTTTTGTCTTTCTAGGAAGTCAGCTCTATTTGAGGCATTGGAGGTGTTAGGAACAGACCCTAGAAGTCCAACGGTAGGGTATCAGTTAACTAAACTGTGCTACACTCAGGCTATGGTATACAATAGAGCTGGGGAAAGGAATGAGGTACATCTATGTTTACTGACACAAAAGGAGCCATCAAGACATAGAGTCTGGGGTCTTAATCTGGTGGTGGTGGCACACGCCTTTAATTCCAGCACTCAGGAGGCAGAGGCAGGTGGATCTCCATGAGTTCAAGGACAGCCCGGTCTACAGAGCTAGTTCCGGGACAGCTATACAAAGAAACCCTTTCTCAAAAAACCAAAACCAAACAAGGTCTCCTTGTTCTACTAAACTGAGTTTGGGGTGCTGAGGTGTAGAGTCTGGCTGTCTGCTGTGGAGGGGCCCTAGGTCTCCACCGGAGTGTGGGGTGGTTGGTAGAGGGACAGACTTACCGGTCATGGCCTTGGCCAGCCAGCAGGGCATGGGCATAGGCGTCCAGGGAAGCTGCAGGGTCCTCCCTGGTCAGTCCCGCAGGCTCAGAGTCCAGGGACACAAAGAAGGCGGCCCCTTCCACAGCCTCCAGGGCAGCGGCAGCATGGGTCTTCACCGACTCCCGAACCTGGGCCCACATACTCCTGTCCAAGCGGGATGGGCCTGAGCCCAGCTGGCCCTCGCCCTGCCCAGCCTGCTCCCTGGAGCCCAATGCATCCCTTGTAACCTCAGGCCAGCGGCCCTTACCTGGGAGCAGCGGTCAGAGCTGCTAGATGTTCCTCAAGGGGACAGGCTGGGGAGGGGTCATCCAGGATCTCCTGGAACTGCTGCTCGAGGGCCCGTGGGGACAGCAGGCCATTGGAAGAGTGGGTCCCTACACGGAAGAATCGGCCCCGGTGGAAGACAGCCACGTGCCGGCTGTCCTGGAGGTGACGGAGGTGGTCTAGAGGAGTATGGGCAGAACATGAAGGTGGGAAGAAGCTACGTCCCAAGAACCAGCCCACTTACTAATCATGCTCTCTGCTCCTTGGGCTATGCTTTTGTTTGTTATTTTTGACAGTTGTATAGTATTCCATAGCCTGAGTATAACCTAGGTTGGTTTCAAATTTGGTATGTAGCAGAGGATAACTTCTAACTCTTGATCCTCCTGCCTCCACCTTCCTAGTGCTGGTGACAGATGTACGCCACCACACCTCATTTATTTGGTGTTTGGAATGGAACCAAGGGCCTCCTGCATGCTAGGCAAGAAGTCTGCTAAGGGGCTGGAGAGATGACTCGGGTTAAAAATACCTTCTGTGTTTCCAGAGGCCCCAGGTGAATTCCCGGGACCCAGATGGCTGCTCACAGCCACCTGTAACTCCAGTCCCATATCTGATGCCTTCTTCTGGTCTCAACAGGCACCGGACACACATGGCGCACATACATACATGCACGAGCAGCCTCATACACATAAACTAAAATACAATGAAAGAAAAAGAGGCCCAGGGATGGAGAGATGGCTCAGAGGTTAAGAGCACCTGTTGTTCTTGCCGAGGATCTGGGTTCAATTCCTGGCACCCACGTGGCAGCTCACATCTGTAACTCCAGTTCCAAGGCATCTGACACCTTCAGACCTCTAGAGGCACTAGGCATGCAGGTGGGATATACATGCAGGCAAAACACTCACACCCATAAAAGAAAGTGAATAAAGAAACTGAAATTTAAGGAAAAGAAAGAAAGAAAAACAAAAGAGGTCCCAACTCAGGAGGCAGAGGCCAGCAGATCTCTGAGTTCAAGGCCAGCCTGGTCTACATGGTGAGTTCCAAGACAGCTGGGGCTACACAGAGAGATCCTGTCTTAAAAAACCAAATAACAACAACAACAAAAAGATCATGAGTCTGAAAGGGCACAGGTGGAGGACGTGGGAGGGGTTGGAAGGAGAGTGAAGAAGCAACGAGGTAATTTTTTTTTTTTAATTTTTTTGGTTTTTCGAGACAGGGTTTCTCTGTGTAGCTCTGACTGTCCTGGAACTCACTTGGTAGACCAGGCTGGCCTCGAACTCATATAGACTTACCTGCCTCTGCCTCCCGATAATTCTTTCATTTTTAAAAACTGAAAAAAATTTAAAAATTAAAAACTTTACTGAGAGACTTTCTGGCTTGTCCCACATGAAGCTATTTTTAAACTGATGCCACTCTAGGTGAGTTTACTCTGTTTTACAGTTGAAGAAACGAAAGTTCAGAGAGGACAAGGTTTGCCTGAGATCACACAGAAGGCCTAACAACCAGGACAGAGACCCTCACAGGCTGGCTAAAGTCTCGTTCTTAGCCGAGGCCACTGTCGCAGGAAGGGACGAGGACTGGGTGGGGATTCTCCTCACCTTTTTCCACCCCTGGGACCCGGGTAGTGTTGAATATCCTCTCGAACTGGGCAGAACACAGGGGTCGCATCCCCATCAGCAACGTCTGCAGGAGGCCAAGGGCTCCTGAGCTGGGCCCCGTGTGGTTCCCTGCACCTCCGTCCCCAATCCAAGGATCCGCCTTACCGGTGGGATCTCCTGCTGGTTCAGAAGGTGGCGATACAGGAGGAGAGCGTGGACGGCGTTGCCCGCGCGGGCGGCCTGCAGCGGTGTGGGGGTGACATACAGGAAATCCTGCTTGGTAGCAAAGGGAAGGGACGCACATTGAGACCATGCTTGTCACTGACAGGGGCCCTGACCTCCAAATCAGATGGGATGGTGGGGCTCCTCATGGGTCATCTAGGCCCCTGCCCCAGGGCTGTGTCTCCCTCCTCACCATCATGTAGTAGGTGCTGTTAACCATCAGTGAGCCTCGGGAGCGCAGGTACACAAACTCTTCCCACCAGTCACTCACCTGGGAGGAGATTGGAGATGTTCAGCCGGGGTGGCTGAGACCTTGTGGGGGAGGGGTGGTGTCACCAGGGAGCCCACAGACTTCCCCGTGTTACATGGGCAGAAAGGATCTCAGTGGAGAAACTGGTTATGATTGGCAACTAGCAATAACCCGTATGTCCATAGACGAAGAAGGATGAGTTAATTAGAGAGTACTGTGTAAGCACTGAACAGCACAAGGGAACTGGGGGCACAACTCAGTTGGCAAGTTCTTGCCCTGCACGCATCCGAACCCGAGTTAGAGCCTCGCTCGGGGCACACGTAAGCGCCAGGTGTAGTGGGTCACACTTGAAATCTCAGTGCTGGGGAAGAAGGGGCATCGCTGGGTCTGCTAGCCAGACAGCCTAGCCCAGTCAGCAGGCTGCACACCTCAGAGACAGGTGACGTTCTGAAAACCAAGATGGAGCTGGGGAGCAGCCTCCGCACTGAAGAGCACTGGCTGCTCTTGTAGAGGACCTGGGTTTGGTTCCTAGGCCACCTGGTGGCTCGCAACTGCATATAACTCCAGCTGCAGGGGATCTGCCACCCTCTTCAGACCTCTGAAGGTACTGCATGTATGTAACACACCCACAGATACAAACATGCACACACTCATACACATAAAAACAAAAAATTAGCCAGGCATGGTAACGCACGTGTTTAGTCCCAGCACTAGGGAGGCAGAGGCGGTGGATCTCTGAGTTCAAGACCAGCCTGGTCTACAGAGTGAGTTCCAAGATGGCCAGGGTTGTTACACAGAGAAACCCTGTCTTGAAAAACAAACAAAAAAAACCCACAATGGTGTGGTGCCCTGAGGAATGAATGACACCTGAGATAGACCTGTGGTCTGCACACTCATGCACACACACACACACACACACACATTTATATATTTGTACATACAAACATGCATGCACACTTGCATACACACATACACACACACATGAAATAGTAAGTACATGTTTATTGACATAAAATGAGCATCAAGCTGGGCAGTGGTGGCGCACGCCTTTAGACCCAGCACTTGGGAGGCAGAGCCAGGCGGATCTTTGTGAGTTCGAGGCCAGCCTGGTCTACAAAGCGAGATCCAGGAAAGGCACAAAGCTACACAGAGAAACCCTGTCTCGAAAAGCAAAAAAAAAAGGGGGGCTGGAGAGATGGCTCAGAGGTTAAGAGCACTGCTTGCTCTTCCAAAGGTCCTAAGTTCAATTCCCAGCAACCACATGGTGGCTCACAACCATCTGTAATTAGATCTGGTGCCTTCTTCTGGCTTGCAGGGATATGTGCAGACAGAACACTGTATACATAATAAATAAATAAATCTTTAAAAAAAAAAAAAGAAAGAAAGAAAAGCAAAAAAAAAAAAAAAAAAAAGAGCATCAAGACGGTTCCGAGGGCTGGGGATGCCTCTCTTGGTGCAGTGCCTGCCTTCCACAGATCAGGTGTGGTCCTGCCTCTCACACACTAGGTAAGGAAGCACTCTACCCAAGCCGTCCTGTATACACTGCTTAAAACTTTTTAGATTTATTTATATGTTTGAGTGCTTTGCCTGCATATATGGCTGTGTACTACATGATGCAGCACCCTCAGAGGTCAGAAAAGGAGGGTACCAGATCCTCCGGAACTGGAATTACAGAGACTTCTGAGTCACCATATAAGTGCTGGGACCCGAACCCAGGTCCTCTGTAAGAGCAACTAATGCTTTTTTTTTTTTTTTTCTTGGTTTTTCAAGACAAGGTTTCTCTATGTAGCTTTGCGCCTTTCCTGGAATTCACTTGGTAGCCCAGGCTGGCCTCGAACTCACAGAGATCCGCCTGCCTCTGCCTCCCAAGTGCTGGGATTAAAGGCGTGCGCCACCACCGCCGGGCCAGCAACTAATGCTCTTAATGGTTGAGCCATCTCTCCAGCACCCTACATATACTTTTTTTTTTTAAATTAACTCTTTTTTTTAAGAGTTATTTATTCATTATGTATAGTGTTCTGCCTGCATGTATGCTTGCATGCCAGAAGAGGGCACCAGATCTCATTCTACATGGTTGTGAGCCCTAGATTCTGCTCTTTAAAAGTATATGTAAGGGGGCTGAAGAGATGGCTTAGATGTTAAGGGCACTGGCTGCTCTTCCAGAAGTCCTGAGTTCAATTCCCAGCAACCACATGGTGGTTCACAATCATCTGTAATTCGATTTGGTGTCCTCTTCTGGCCTGCAGGCATACATGCTGTATACATAATAAATAAATAAATCTTTTTTTTTTTTTTAATAAATAAATCTTAAAGGAAAAAAAAAAGAGCAGAATCTAGCCTAAGAGCATGAAGAAAAAAGGAGAAAGGTAATGAGTCAACACCAAGGTCTGGCTTTCTGCAAGCCCTGCACACTGAGCTTTGGATGATCCTCACTCCCATTGTGGCTCTGTCCCCAGACACTCTTTCTTGGCTTCGAACTCACAGACATCCCTCCTGCCTGTCTCCCTGGTGTTGAGATTAAAAGCATGTGCCCCTGGACCAGTCAAACCCAATGCTTGGACTACCTAAAGTGTCCGTAACTGTCTCCTTCAGCTTCCGCTCCAACTTTCCATCTCCAGGCCTTCAGACACACCCTGTCTTCCCGTTGCAAATCTTCCCAGGGCTCCCTAGTACACCCCTGAGAAAACCTATCACTCTAGGCCCCCATCTTTGCATCCTCATATTCCAACCAAGCTGCTTCCCACACTCGCTGACGTTTGCCTGCTCCATTTCCCCTAAGTCCTGCTACCAACGGGACAGGTTCAGTTCCCGTCAGGCTCTCTGCCACCTCGGACATATTTATAGCCCGCCTTTCTCCTTCCGCCACCACCTCACATGCACTTTACCTGTCGCCTGGCTCCAGTTTCCTACAGAAGGCAAGGCTGGCATTCCTTATTCGTGTGACTCATTCTGTGCCTCAGTTCACTCAAAGTGCAGCCAAGCGCCTGGCTCCCAAACTAGCTAACCAGCCATCTAGGAAGCTGTCCGGGAGCTGGAAATGCTGGACGGGTTCATGTTGGAATTCTGGGCCTAACACTAGCGGTGGGACTCGGACTCAGACAGAGGCTCTTGAAGTAATTCCGATATTCGGGACTTGTGGTCCAGATCTTTAATCTCAGCACTCAGGAGGCAGAGGCAGGAGGATCTCTGAGTTCGATGCCAGCCTGGTCTACAGAGCGAGTTGTAGGGCAGCCAGGGCTACACCGAGAAACCCTGTCTCCTGGTGGGGTGGGGGGGTGGGGGTGGGGTTTGAGTGCAGAGGCGGGGCTTAGGGGCTGCCATGGGGGCAGAGGTACTGAGCAAGGGCTGGGGCTTACTGAAGCTGCATTATCCTGCAAATCCAGGGCTGGAGGCCAATCATTTGGATAGGCCAATCAATCGTGGCAGTGCATGGCTAGGGCAGGCCAGTCACCAGAGGACCGGGCTGGGCCCCCAAACTCACGTAGTTGGAAGCACACCAGGACTTGAGGCGCAGATAGAGCTGCAGCCGTGGCGCCTGCAGCCTCAGGAAGTCGCTCGCCAGAGCCGCAGCACGGTCGAAAGCGTCGTCTCCAAGCACGGGGCGCACCGACTCCAGGTACTGCATGCAGACGTGGAGCGGAGGGAGTGTCAGGGCCCCGCCGCCTGCCCGGGCCGCCCCACCCCGGGACACGCCCACCTTGCGTACGGACTCCTGCGCCGTGGGCACTGGCTGCCGCGGGAGCGCACGCTGGAAGCTGAACAGCCTTGGGTGCCTCCCCGAGAAGATTCGGACCAGTGCCTGCGGGACAGAGGAAAGGACCGAAGGAGGGAGGAGGAGGGAGGACGAAGATGATGTGGGGCGAGGGAGGAAGGAGATGAAGGGGGAAGGATGGAAAAGAGAGATGGTGCGGCAGAGACGACGAAGTTGATGGAGAGAGGGAGAATCGAGATGATGGAGAAGGAGGGTAGGATTATGAATGGGGAGGGAAAGGGAGGATAGAGATAATGAAGGGAGAGAGGTAGAGACGGAGTGAAGAACAGGTTGAGAGGACGGAGGTGATGAGAGACGAGACGGGGAGATAATGAGGGTAAAAGTGGATGGCATGAGAAGGAGACGATTGGGAAACCAGACAGAGGGACAGCAGCGTGTATTCTGGGAGTCTAGGTCCTCTTACATACCAGCCAGGTCTTCGTGGGCGAGGACATGGTACCATGAGGTTCCAGAAGCCAGCCATGGTGGGACAGGAGCAGCCTCAGAGCCACATGAAGTGTAAAGATCAGGGCTCCCCACAAACACGAGGCAAAGAGTGCTCCTGCCAGGAGCCCCTGGAGCTGATAGTGTTGTCCGCCCCTGGGAGAGAGAAAAAGAAAGGTGCCCTGAAGCTGTGCAGTGGACTGCAGCCGCGGGATGGGGTTGGGTACAGTCCCGTCTGACAGACAAGTTTACTTCATGAAGTGGGAGTGTCTCTCTGCTGCCCATGACCACCCTTATGAAGGCACCAAGCTTCTAAAAGTCACTTTCCTGGGATGAGGAACACACCATGGTAGAGGGCTTGCCTTGCCTAGCATGCAAATGTCCTGGGTTCAACGCATAAGCTGGTGTGGTGGCACAACCTTAAAATCCCGCACTGAAGAAGCCGGAGGAGGAGTTAAAGTCCATCCCCGGCTACTTAGTGAAATCCAGAACAGCCTAGTCTACATGAGACCCTGCCACAAAGAAATAAATACATAAATAAAGTCACTTTTCACAGAAACTCATAAGTTTTAGCCAAGTGTGGGAATATTGTAATCTAGCACTTAGGAGGCTGAAGCAGAAGGATTTCTGGGAGTTTCAGGCCAGATTGAGCTATATAGAATAATTGACACTCCATTTTATTTTATTGTTTTGTTTTTCTTTTTTCTTTTTTTTTTGGGGGGGGGGTTGAGACAGGGTTTCCCTGTGTAGCTTTGTGCCTTTCCTGGAACTCACTCTGTAGCCCAGGCTGGCCTTGAACTCACAGAGATCAGCCTGCCTCTGCCTCCTGAGTGCTGGGATTAAAGGCATGTACCACCACCGCCTGGCTTTGTTTTGTTTTTCAAGACAGGGTTTCTCTGTGTAACAGTCCTGGAACTCACTTTGTAGACCAGGCTGGCCCTGAACTCAGAGATCCCTGGGATTAAATGAATGCCCAGCCCAAGTTCCACACCCCTTTAATCCCAGCACTCGGGAGGTAGAGGCAGGAGGATCTCTGTGAGTTTGGTGCCAGGTTGATCTACAGAGCGAGTTCCAGGACAGGCAGACTACACAGGAAATGTCCTGAAATACAAAACAAAGAAGACTATGGGCAGGTCACTGTACCCTCCATAGGGTCCCCTTCATGGCTGGAATACTAGGGATGGACCCTCTCGAAATGAATCATGAATATGCCCTTTCTAGTAGTTTCTATGTCTAATATGGGCTCTGCCTTGTCTAGAAAGTCTGCACATTTTCCCAAGGAAGACTGACGCACCTCTAAGAACCCAGCACACTTACTCCTCTTTGGTTTCCAGGCATTTCTGAAAGAAGTTGATAATGTTTGTTTTGAGATGGGATCTTGGTTTGCATTATAAGACTCAAATTCACGAATCCCTGCCTGGGCCTCCCAAATGCTGTAATTATAGACATGTACTTGGCTGATGACATTTTCTTTTCTTTTCTTTTTTTTGTTTTTTTGGTTTTTGAGACTGGATCTTCCTATGTAGCCCTGGCTTTCCTGGAATTCTCTATGTAGACCAAGCTGTCCTCGAACTCACAGATATCTGCTTGCCTCTGCCTCCCAAGTGTTGGAATTAAAGGCGTGCGCCACCTTGCCTGGCCCCATAACGGTTCAGGACTGACTCTGTGATTAAGTGATAGTAAGCCTGACGTGGTGGCACTCTCAGGTCTTGGGAGGCGGAGGCAGGCAGATCTTTGTGAGTTGGAGGCCAGCCTGATCTACATATCAAGTTCCAGGTCAGCTAGGACTTCATAGAGAAATTCTGTCTCAACAACAACAAACAAACAACGGGTTGAGAAGACGGTTTGGTGGTTAAGAGCACTTGCAGAAGACACAGGTTAGGTTTCCAGCTCACATCCGTTTGACTCATTTGGGGGTCCAATACCTTCTGGCCTCCTCTGGCACTGCATACATGTGGTACACAGATGTACATGCAGTCTAACACACATACAAGTAAGCTGTTTAAGAGTCTCAGCACAAGCCGGGCGTTGGTGGCGCACGCCTTTAATCCCAGCACTCGGGAGGCAGAGCCAGGTGGATCTCTGTGAGTTCGAGGCCAGTCTGGTCTCCAAAGCAAGTTCCAGGAAAGGTCCAAAGCTACACAGAGAAACCCTGTCTCGAAAGTCTCAGCACAGGGCTGGAGAGATGGCTCAGAGATTAAGAGCACCGACTGCTCTTCCAGAGGACCTGAGTTCAATTCCCAGCAACCACATGGTGGCTCACAACCATCTGTTATGGGATCTGGTGCCCTCTTCTGATGTGCAGACATACATGCTGTATACATAATAAATAAATAAATCTTAAAAAAAAAAAAAAAAAAAAAAAAGGGCCTCAGCACAGCTGAGGTGGTGGTGCACGCCTTTAATCCCAGCACTTGGGAGGCAGAGGCAGGCAGATCTGTTCGAGGCCAGCCTGGGCTACAGAGTGAGTTCCAGAACAGCCTCAACATAGAGAGAGGTCTCTGCATAGAGAAACCCTGTCTCAAAAATCCAAACTAGATAAATAAAGGTAGGAAATGGAGGAGGAGCCCTGTTACGACATAAATAAGCTCCAGTAATTACATTTCCTTTTTTGTTTGGTTGGTTTTTTGTTTTCTGAGAGGTTTCTCTGTGTAACAGCCCTGTCTGTCCTGGATCTCACTCTGTAGCCCAGGCTGGCCTAGTCACAGAGATCCACCTGCCTCTGCTTCCGAGTGCTGAGATTAAAGGTGTGAGCCACCACCAATCCTGGCTCCCAGAAATTCTATTTCTTTGACCGGCAAAGCACATAGAGTTTCTTGATGGGGTTTAGGGTGGTGACTGGGGTGAAGAGGAAGGTCCTCACCAGTCTGGAAGCAACTCTTTTATCTTATCCATCAGTCCTAGGGAAGGATCCAGCTGGAGGAACCACGCAAGCTGGATCGCACTGAAGAGGAAGAGCCAGCTGAAGGGGCTCGCAGGGACCGCCCCAGTGAGAAAGTCATTCTGTGGGGAACAAAGGACACCATCAGCCCCATGTTCCTCTGTGCTCTGTATCACTCTCAGTGGGCAGAGCTCAGGATCCCTTTGTTACATGTATCAGTAAGGAGCTGGGGGCGTGGTTCAGAGGTAGAGCCTCTTCCTAGAATCCACCACGAGGAGCTGGGGCATTGGTGGCAGAGCAGTTCTGTGGAATCCACCAGTGAGGGACTGAGGGCACCATTCACGCTGGCCTAGACTGTTCAAGACCCTGGGTTCTGACCTCAGCACCAATCCATCAATCAATACCAAAATAAGGAGACTTGAGTTCTAGAAGTTGGGGGAGAAGTTGTATGGGGAGGGTAGCAGGGGTGAGTGAAGTGAGTCAAGAGCTGAGCAGGGGAGGCCAGTGGATGGGACAGAGCATCCCAGATGAAGGCATAGACAAACAGCTAACAGTGGCCTGGGACTGGACAACCAGATCTTCCTAAGTGGGCTTCAGGCAACCCGGAAGCAGTTACCTGGATCACCAGAACAAGAACCAGTCAGTAGCCCTTTCTCACCCAGACACGCCAGAGATGCCTTTTCCAGGAGCGCAGGCCAGAGAGGTAAATCTCCTGCCACACCGGGGAGCTGAGCTCTACTTCCGCCCCGTCGGAGCTCAGTGAAGACAGCAAGCTGGAGGCCTGGTGTGCCTCAGCCATGTTCCCTGGGATTCCCTAGGAGGAAGATGGAGTCATTCTCCAGGACCTCCAAGTCTCCTCCTCCAGACCTAGGGGTGCAGACTTTGGCTTCTACTCTCAGACTTTGGGAGTGGGGGGTCCTGGCCCCTAGAAGTCTGGACCCCAGCTCTCCCTCATCCCCAGCGGTTCAGACCCAGCCCCCACCTCTCAGACTCTCTCCCTTCCTCCCTACAGCAGACTCAACTCACTCTGCCTAAGTGCCTGAGGGGTGTTGCAGTTCACAGCTGGAGAGTTAGAGGGCTTGGAGGCAGGACTTGGTTCAACTGGGGATCTCTGTGAATGTAGAGAGTGGCTGGAGAGCAAGCTGCCTTGCTGAGAATTCGGTGCTCAGTATTTGGGATGGGGGAGGGAAACTGATCCAGGATTAGTTGTGGGGCTTCAAATAAAACATACTAGGTTTTAGTTCTTTTAAAAATGCACTTGTTTTTAGACCCATAGAGAAATGAACATTTGCCGACGGTGGCACTATTCATTTCCCATTGCAAGGCAGAGGCATGAGAGGTCCCTTCCACCATGGGGTCTGGAGGATGAAAGAGGAAGCACCCTACTGCGCATGCTCCACAGCGAGGGATGCTGGTGAGTGAAGGGGAGTCCAGGACAAACGATGCAAAGCCCCATTCACCTGCCCCAATGCAAGGCCCATAGCCCTCCTGTGCCCGGCCCGGTACTTACGCTGTTCAGGGGTCCGCAGCTGTGGTTCCTGGGGTCAATTCCATGGACACTTCCTTCCCCCCGGGTTCCCTTTTATATATATCCAGGCCCCGTGTAATGAGTCCACAATCTGATTAACCGTCTTCGGCTGTCACTCCTCACCTTAAAGCCCAGATCCACCTCGCGCGTGCCTAACCGGGGTTCAGGTTCTGGGTCTTATCCCCGCCCACTCTGATTCCTCCGCGCTCTGTCCCTGCCCCTTTCCAATCCCTCCGCGTTCTCTCCCCGCCCCCTTGGAGTCCTAGCGTCCAATCCCCTCACCCCGAGCCCGGTGTCTCGGTTTTTTCAGTCTGCCAAAGGACCAGACCAGCCTTGACTCAGTTGGAGCTCACATATACCCTGCAGCTCTCTTAGGAGATGCTTGTGGCCAGGCTGACCCGCGAGACTGAGAGGCACATGAAAAAGGTGCCACTGGGGACTAGATTCAAGCTAGACAATTAGAGGGAATGGCAGGCACAAGGCTAGAAAAAGATACCCACGTTAGTCTGGCTTTATTCTACTCTGGACGTTCATACTCGGTCCACACTGGATTCGATGGTCTCTTGGGCCTACCCCAGGACAGACAGGCCCGCCGTCTCCGCTGCAGGTGGGTGGGGAGCTGTGGAGGGCCTATTTTCCCTAGTAGAGCACTCCTCGGAGGCAGGGCCAACCCAGAAACCTAGTGTCTGAAGCAGCAGTGTGCAGTAGACACAGGCGGGAAGCCAGACCAGACTGGGTATCTCTTTCCCGAGGGCATCCTAGAGCCCAGGCCTGCTAAGTGAGCTTTGGTTTTAGTTACCCAGCCCCATTTGGCCATGCCACATAGAATCCAAATTCAATTCCTGCCTGTTCCCAGCCCAGGGTGACCCAGCTTCTGTCAACACTGGTGGATGAGGATACTGTCTCATCCTTGCTCCTGGTAACATGAGGATGACCCAGCCCACCCATCAACAGCACAGGAAGGGCAGGACATGGACAGGCACACAGCTTCCAAACCACAATCCAGTGTGGCTGTAAGCCAGGGAGGGTTCAAACAGACCCAGTTCTCCTGCTAAAGGCTGGGCCCCAGTTAGCCCTAGCCTGACCTTACAGGGTCCTGGACAGGTGAGGAAGAAGAGATCACGGGAACCAGAGACTGGGTGTAGCCAGGAACCCTTGCCCAAGGTGTAATGACAAGCTGCCCAGCCACCCTAGCCCCCAGGACAAGAAGTGGAACCGTCAGCTGAGGATTTATTGGCGTAAACGCAACCATATAAAAACATAAGTTATGAAAAACAGTCACGATGTACCCTCCCGTCCCCCAAGCCCAGCCCCTGAACCCTCTTCTGCAGAAGGGCCAGCCCGGCGCCTCCTCAGCGCATCCGGTAGTCGGTGGAGCAAGAGAGCTCACATAGCTGTCCCTTGAAGTCCAGGTCGATGGTAAAGTCCAAGTCGCGCTGCAGGGAAAAGGTGGAAAACAGGGCTCAGGTGTGGCACCAAGCCAGGGTGAAGTGTACCCTGCACCCTGACTCAGCGACCACACCACAGGCCATCTTCACCCCACTATGTTTCCCAGTCACCTCCAGAGCTGAGCCAGTCTAGCTCAGTGTCTGCATCCAGGGGACACTACCTGGCATCAGCAAATGCTGTCCTCCTTACCAGAGCCCCACCACTGTCCCCAGGCCCCAGCAAGCTTCCCCACACCCCTCCCACCCCGGAACAAGCTGGGTAGTCACAGAATCACCTTGCTCTCTGGTGTCTGCCACCTTAACCCGTACAGGGAGTCAGGTGACTTCAGTGGCTCTACCCCGTGGGAGGGCACTGAGCAAGGATTATCACTGACCCCAGCAGCCATGCTGGGGCTTCCCGGAGTGCCCCTGTACCACCCAAGCTGACACTGCTCAGAACCGTTCTGCACACCCCACATAACATGTTTCTCCTCCTCCAAGCCTCACATTGTTTTTGGCGTTGGGCCTCATGCCAATGGTGCCAAAGATCTCCTCGCCAGTCTTCACTGTTAGGTAGTCTTCCATGTAGAACACAGTTTGCTTCCAGTGTGTGTATGGGGACTCAGGACCTGAAAGGTTGGCACGGTCAATCCCATCCTTTGCCTAGGTGTTGCCCTGCTAAGTTCTGAGACCAGCCAATGCCCCCAAGATCCCTGCCAGCAAGGCTGAGGCTGCTGTCCCTGCATCCTGCCCGTGTGTGCCTCACACTCACCCTGTTCTCACTAGGACTGGTGCTGGAACCCAGGACCAGAGTACCCCAGGCACTCTACCTCTGAGCCACACCTCAGCCCTCACTGGGGGATTCTAGGCAGGGGCTCTACCACTGAGCCACACCCCAGCCCCTCACTGGGGGATTCTAGGCAGGGGCTCTACAACTGAGTCACACTCCAGCCCCTCACTGGGGGATTCTAGGCAGAGGCTCTAAGGCTCCACTTTCAACTGCTTTTCTTTGAGATAGGGTATCACAAACTTGCTTGCCCAGGCTGGCCTTAAACTTGACAGCTATCCGCCCTAGTTCCTAAGTAGCTCTATGACAGCCATAAGCGCCAAAGCCTCGTCTTCTAGTCACCACACAGAATCTGCAATGGTGTCCTCTGGCCCTAGCCCAGCCCCACATGGCCCTCACTGGTAGAAAAGCCGGTCCTCTTGTGGCATCGGGTGAACTCGATGTTGAAGTAGGCCACCAATGCATGCACGTAGTCATTCCTCTTCACTTGGAGGCAGAAGGGGGAGGTGAAGGTCAGGTCCTCTACCTTGACTGTATAAATGTCCACCTCCTGCAGAACAGGCAAGCCCAGTGATCAGACTGTCAGGCCCCTTCCCATCACAGCTAATACTGGGACCCAGCAAACCCCACCACTGTTTCTGAAACAGGGGCTCACGTAGCCTAGGCTGGCCCTCAAGAACAAAGAAACAAACAAAACAAAACTTTTTTTAAAAGATATATATTTTTTTCTTTTTGGTTTTTCAAGACAGGGTTTCTCTGTGTAGCTTTGCGCCTTTCCTGGAACTCGCTTGGTAGCCCAGGCTGGCCTTGAACTCATAAAGATCCTCCTGCCTCTGCCTCCCTGAGTGCTGGGATTAAAGGCGTGCGCCACCACCGCCTGGTCTTAAGAGATATTTTTAAGATTTATTTCTGGGTGCTAGAGACAGCTCAGTGGGTAAGAACTCTACTGGCTGCTCTTCCAGAGGATCTGGGTTCAAATCCCAGCACATACTTGGAAGCTCCCAATTGCCTGTAATTCCAGTTCCAGATCTGATACCCTCTTCTAACATCCAGACAACAGGCACACATACATGCAGACAAATCAAAACATACACATTAAAACACGTATTATAGCGGGGAGGTGTGTGGGCTAAACCGTCTTCCCAGGCCTCTAATGGACAGGTCAGGGACCTGGAACCCCCATGGCTGTGAGTTACCTTTATGAGGCAGGCATTCGTGACCAGCTGCTTTGGGTCCACCACATCCACCAAGGGCTCCTTGATGGCCACGTCTTTGATGCAGGACATATCAAAACCATATACATTCTCCCACCCTGGGTACAGACAGGGTCAGTGAGTGGTGGAACCCAGGCCATGCATTCATGCCCACCCACCTGCCCTCAGTACCCTCTACCCCAGCTCACAGTGGATCTTGTAGTCTTTATATTGTCGGTCCTCAATGGCTGTGACATAAAGGGTGGCCCGGTCTGGGAAGATGAGGCCATCAGGTGCCTGAGGGAGGAGTTGGGTAAGAGCACGAGCCTCACACCCCCTGAGCAGACCCAACTGTCCAGCCCACTGTGCTCCCTGGCTATCACCTTCCATGGAGACCCCTTAGCCATCTATGTCTTACCCTCACCCTTCAGTCTGGTCCCCACTCAAGCCCAGGCTGTCCCACAGTTCTTAGGATCCTGGAACCCTCCAGAGAGAGACTCCCCACCCCACCCCACCCCCGCGTTCCTCCTCTCCTCACCGTCACTACCCTGCTGCTGCACAGCAGACCCACTTCTGATGCAGGGCCCCACACCGGCCAGCTCTTCTGCACCCCTCCTTTGGTCCCCTCTCCTCCGAAAGGTGTGCTCCACCTGAGCACCTGGTGGTCCCCTATTCACTGCTCTGGCTTCTTAGCTGGGGTGCCCACTATGTCCCCAACACGTAAGCAGCCCCGTGGGGACCCCAGGCAGGCCTCACCAGCCACTTGTCCCGGGCATGCAGCACCGTGTTGAGCATGGACTCGTAGAACAGACAGTAGCCCATCCACTCGCTGATGATGATGTCCACTTTCTCCACGGGCAGTTCCACTTCCTCCACCTTGCCCTTGATGATGGTTACCACTACAGCCACAGGACGACATGCCAGTGAGAGGGAGGGCCGGCCCAGCTGGCTTCTCACCCCCCCCACCATGCTGGTCAAGCAGCATCCCCATCCCTCTTGAAACAGGGTCTCACTATATGTGGCTCTAGCTGTCCTGGAACTCGCTATATAGACCAGACTGGCCGTAAACCCAGAGATTTGCCTGCCTCAGCCTCCCCGCGCTGGAATTAAAGGGCTATAAACCAGACCCAGCTCAAGCCACACAGGAGCAGCAGCAGCAGCTTCATGCCCTGTTTGTGGAGCTGGGAGTAGCTCTCCTAAGAGCCCAGGTTTAACACTCTTCAGGGCTTCTACCCCTAGCAATCCTCAGAACAACTATATTTTTCTCTTCAGTAGATGTGAAGCAGTAAGGAATGGTATGATCAGATTTTTAACACGAGGGCCAGTAAGAGGGCTCAATGTTTTAGGGTACTTGCCACCAAGCTGGATGATCTGAAATCTACCCCTAAGGCCCACAGGGTAGAATGAGAAGAGATTCCCACTAATTGTCTTCTGACCTCCACATATGCCCTGTAGCATCCCCCAAATAAATATGTTAAGAACAAACAAAACCCCAACTATACGGCCCAAGGCACAGGCCTGTTGCGCCATTCACTCAGGAGGCTAAGACCCCAGGACTGAAAGTTCAAAGCCTGTTGGTTACAGTAAGAGAGCCTGCCTCAAAATACAAAACAAAAGGCTGGCTAGCAGGAGGGCCCCTGTTAGACAAGGGCCATGGGACTAGGAACTTCATTACAAGTATACGACAGTCCATGGGAATTTTGCTTCAGTGTATTCCAGGGCAAAGAGGCAAGCATGGGTAGATGGAACCTATTGGGATCTAGGTGATGGTGCTTACTTTGAAAGGTATTTTTGTAGCTGGTCGGCAGTGGCGCACACCTTTAATCCCAGCTTGTGGGAGGTAGAGGCAGGTGGATTTCTTAAGTTCAAGGCCAGCCTGATCTACATAGTGATTCCCTGCCTCAAAAACAAACACAAACACCAACAAAGCTTAACCATGGGCTGGAAAGATGGCTCAGATCTCAGAGCACTGGCTGCTCTTCCCAAGGTCTTGGGTTCAATTCCCAGCAAACACATGGTGGCTCACAACCATCTGTAATTGAGATCTGTCTGGTGCCCTCTTCTGGCCTGCAGACATACATGCAGCAGAACACTGTATACAGAATAAGTAAATAAATCTTTTTTTAAAAAAAGCTTAACCACATCATAAACTAGTTTGGTGTGAAATGACAGAAGTGCCAGAGGTTAATGTCTAAGGCAGATCAGAGGCCTCCAACAGACAGGCTTAAGTAAATGTGTACATTCGACTCTGAGAACGAGGCCTGTAACAAAAGGAGCAGGTGCCCGACCCTCAGGTGGGGACACACCGGCAGGTGTAGGATTCTCAAGAAGGCAGTGTCAGTCACGGTCAGAGTGGACTGCCCTGAGGTGACAGCTAAGGGAAGCAGCAGCGTAGCAGAGTTCCTGCCTTCCATGTGGGAAGCCCTAAATTCAATTCCCCCAAAACCCCAAAGCACCAGGGCCCACACCCTGGCACCCTCAGCACCCCCAAACACAAAGGAGTCACTAGCTGCCCACTGTGGTCTCTAAGTCTCACTGAGGCTCCAAGACACTGACTGGGAAGTTCCCTTCCCTCCTCCTCACCGTGGTCTAACTTGTTGGCTTTGACGATCTTCACAGCGTAATCAGAGATACTGGAACACTCAATCTAAGGCAGGAAGAAAGAAGGGTTGAGTCCAATCCTTGCTCTCCACCATCCCGAGCCCCCAGCAAACCCCTTTCTGCGAGACTCACCCCAATGACCTTGCGGGCCCCGGCCTTGGCCGCAAACATGCAGAGGATGCCGGTGCCCGAGCCCACGTCCAGCACCACCTTGTCTTTGAAGAGGTGTCGATTGTGAAACATGGAGTTGCGGTATGTGAGGGTACGCACTTCATCCTTCAGCATCTCCTGGGTATGGAAACAGAGGACCACAATGAGGACACATAAGGCCTGGATGTCACCAGCACACTGATGCTGAGCACAGTTAGTGCTTAGACTCCTCAGACTCTTTCCCTCCTTTATCAGCTGGCCAGGGTTTATCAATGCCACCCAAAACCCAGGAATGAATCAGGAGGCTGAGGCAGGAAGATCCTGAGTTCAAGGCCAGCCTAGATCACCAAAAGGAACTTGGTATTGGCCTGTTACCTTGGCTATTTGGGAAACCTAGTCTGGAGGAGCAAAAGTTTTTTTGTTTTTATTTGGTTTTTCGAGACAGGGTTTCTCTGTGTAGCTTTGCACCTTTCCTGGAACTCACTCTGTAGACCAGGCTGGCCTCGAACTCACAGAGATCCGCCTGCCTCTGCTTCCCAAGTGCTAAGATTAAAGACGTGCGCCACCACCACCTGGCCTGGAGGGGCAAAGGTTTAAGAGAGGCTCCAACAAGTTAACACAGAAGGAGCAGACAGAGACGCGCAGCAAGCCGGCTGCACAGCACATGCAAGGAAGAGAGGTCAGCTCTTGGTGTCCCCTCAGGCTCCAGCCACCTTAGCTTTTGACATGGTGTCTGAGACCTGGTAGCTGGACAATTAGATTAGGCTGGCTAGCCAGTGAGCCCCAGGGATCAGCATGCCTCTGCCTCCCCAGAGCTGAGCTTATACAAGCACACACCACTATGCTTGGTGCTCTAAAACTTTTTTTTAAAAGAATTATTTATTTATTATGTATACAGCATGTATGACTGTAGGCCAGACGAGGGCACCAGACCTCATTACAGATGGTTGTGAGCCACCATGTGGTTGCTGGGAATTGAACTCAGGACCTCTGAAGAGCAGCCAGTGCTCTTAACCTCTGAGCCATCTCTCCAGCCCAGTGCTCTAAAACTTACCGTGCATACAGAACATGGAGGTCACAGGACAACTTTCTCCATCTACTCTGAGTTCCAAGGACCAAGGTCAGGCCATCAGGCTTGTGTGGCAAGCACGCCTACTCACTGAACCATCTTGCCAACCCTATGCCTGGCTTAAAAAGTGGGTTTGGGGATTGAACTCTGCAACTCATGCTTGCATGGCAAGACCTTTATAACTGAGGTATGTCTTCAAACTCCCAAAAGTTTAATTTTGTTTTATGTATATTTTCCAATTTTTTCCCCTTAATGATGCTTGGAACAGAGACCAGGGTCCAGCATGTGCTAGACAACCGCTCTACCACTCAGCCACATTCCCAACAGAACAGTCTTTTAAAAGCCTGTGGAGCCGGGCGGTGGTGGTCACACCTTTAATCCCAGCACTCAGGAGGCAGAGCCAGGCGGAGTTCGAGGCCAGCCTGGTCTACAGAGTGAGTTCCAAGACAGGACAGGCTTGCAGAAAAGGTCTGTGGAAAAGATGGATTCCTTAGAATGCCATTTCAGTTGCATTGAACCCTATCTCCTCCATCAGAAGGGTTGGGGGGGGGAAAGCTAATGTAGTATGAGCAGTGGGCTAAGTTCCACCACCAATCACCAGAGGGCGCCCGACACCAGCAAGCCCTGACCTCATCCTAAGGTCTGCGGCATGCAGCAGGCGCCACACTCCAGGAGACTGGCCTGCAGAGCACTGGACTAACTAACCTCAGTCTCCAAGGCAATGGACGGGGGAAGATTGGTAGCAGCGCCCTTGTGGAGACAATCACCACCTGTCCCACCATGCAGCCCTTCAGGATGTACTTACTGGCTTTAGGGGAAGTCTTCACTCACCTCATGGATGCCAAAGTGGGCATAGGAGTCAAAGTAGTAGTCTTTGGATGTCATGTCCTCAGCATTGGGCTTCTCACTGCTCTCTGCTTGGCCACAGGAAACCTGAGAGAGAGGAGTAGCAAAGGGGTCACAGTGGGCTCCCCAGAGCCTCCTCAACCTGTAGAAGGCCTCACCACACCAGGACAGCCCTCCAGCACAGCCCTCCAGCAGCTTCCTTCCTTCCCCAGGGAATGTTTCCACTTCCAGCACCCACCCAGAGCACCATCCAGGGAGCAACCGCCTCGCCTACCATCTCTCCAGGCTCTCTGCCCCGTCTCTAGCTCAGCCCACAGCTGGGGAGGGAGGAAAGGGAGGGCAGAGCCAGGGCAGACACAGGGAAAGCCGGGGAGGGGGCTGGAGATGGAGTTAAGGAAGCAGCCATGGTTCTGGGGAGCCAGCTGGGGCCGGGAAGGGGTCTGCCCTATGTGTTTTGGGGGCACAGCAGGGGAAATTGGTTTGAAGCAAGAGGATGGTTAGACCTCCTGATGTATCGGGGTATGCCTATGTGGAGTGGGCTGGGCTGGGGTCTCACAAAAGGATATTTACTTCTTCAAGAGGCGGCTGGAGGCTCATCCCATTAGCCAAGGTGGCTACAAAATTCTAGGAGAGAGTAACAGGGAAAAAGGATTAGCCAGTGGGGTGGCTGGGGAAGGCCTTTGGGGCAGTGAGTGTTTGGCAGGCTGGCTTTTCCTGGGCATGAAGTGGTGGAAGCAGGAGCAAGCAGTGAGGCTGTGGTGGGCTGGGAAGGGAGAGGAGTGGAGAGGAAAGGAAGGGGTCTCCTGTCCCAGCTGTTGGCTGAAGAGATGGTGGCCCGCCCCATGTTGTCCCTCTCTGGTCAGATGACTGGCCACATACACCTACCCTATCTAGGCCAGAGGAGCGAATACCTGCCAGGGCACATGAGCAATGCCAGCTGTTGCTCCCCTTCACCACTTAATCCCCCCTAGATTAGATGACATTCACACACACACACACACACACACACACACACACATGCGCGCACACCAGGCTGAAGTGCCATGAATAAACCAGAGGGCGGGGCTGACAGGTAATGGGTGCTGGGCACCTGGCTGCCCTACCACAATTGTCTCCTGCCCTAAGAGGATGCCCTTAGAGAAATGTGGCATACCAGCACAACACAGCAGGCACACCACCCCCAAGTCCACCTGGGTGGGGAACAAACCTGCCCCGAGGAGAGGTGTCACCCAGTGGTACAACACACGCCTTGGAAAGGTGGGGCAGCCCACCTGGAACCCCCCACTGAAACAGCCCTCTCTTTTTTCTCTGTCCACAAGTGCCAGGCCCAGGGTCACTTCAGTGACCCCGTGGGCTAACTGATCCCCATGGCAGGTGTCCCAGCAACTGACCTTCCTCTCCAGAGAACCTGAAGAGGTATGGGCCACAAATTATATCCCATCAACGGCTGCTATCCAAGGCTTTCAGAGACCAAGACCTGCCGCTCTCAGTTCCCCACAGCCAGGGGGGAGGTCCCGTGCGGGCCTCTCTTTTTCAATAGTACGGATACCAGCAGGTTAACAACTGACTGAAGAGGGCTTGAAACCTGACACTAGGACCTGCCTTACAGGCCTGGTGGGGAAGCTGTCATCTGAGCTACTCGGGAGGCTTAAGGAAAGAAGACACAGGTTCAAAGCCCGCCTGGGCTACACGGCGAGTTCAAGACCAGACCCATTTTATTTATTTATTTATTTTTATTTTAGTTTTTTTGCGACAGGGTTTCTCTGTGTAGCTTTGGAGTCTGTCCTGGAACTCGCTCTGTAGACCAGGCTGGCCTCGAACTCACAGAAATCCACCTGCCTCAGCCTCCCGAGTGCTGGGATTAAAGGCGTGCAGCAGCACCGCCCGGCTGCCAGACCCATTTTGCATCAAACGAAGTAAAAAGTAGACTAAGGAACACAGCTCAGGGATGGAACACACGACGGTGAGCAAATAAACCAGGTGCTAAATCCTCAAAAAAGAGTCCCTCCCACCCTCAAGCTGCGTCAAAAAGGGGTTCTGGTGGGGTGAGGCCTTGGTCTGTGACCCCACATAGCCAGCGGGACTCCTGCACCCGAGACCGACCTCTGACCATCCACCCGCGGGCGCTGCCAGGAGGGGTGGGCTCTGGGCCACGCCCCGGGAGAAAGACGCCCCTCTCACCAGCCCACAATGACCACGAGGGGGTGCCCGGCGCCGGATGCGGAGCTCCTCGGTGGCGATGCCCCACCATCCCCTCAAAGCGAGGTCACAGGGCCCTGCCCATCCCCCACCCCAGCAACCGCACAAGGGGCGCCCAGGGCTGGGGAGAGGGCGGCGCGGGGGTGATGCCCAGGCCCCCGAGGGCGCACGGACGCCACGGCCCGGGTGAGCGGGTGGCCGACGGAGGCGGCACCCCGGGGCCCTCCGAGGGCAGCCCAGGTCATCGGGCCGGGGGCGGGCCTTTGTCCCGCACGTGGAGCCCGCGGGGCCCCGAGCGGCACACCCCCCGCCCCACGCCGCGCGGCGCGACCACGTGCGGCCCGGCGAGGCGCGCCCGCCGGCCCGCGACCACGTGCGGCGGCCCCCGGCTCAGCTGTGGGGTCCCGGAGCCCCGCAAGCGGGGTCACCCCCGTCACGATCGCACACACCCGGCGATGCGGACCTACGCGAGGCCCAGCACGCACAAGGCCCCGGCTCCACAGTTCGGGCCGCGGACACCCCGCCGCGCGCCGCCCTCCACGGGCCTGAAGAGCCCAGCTGCTCACCTCCATGATGCAGTTCGCGGCCTCGGCTGCCGCCATCTTCACCCAAGTCCTCCGGCCTCCGAGACCCCCCCTTTCTTCTCTCTCCCCCCTGACCGGGGACCGCCTTTTACCAGAGGGTCCACCGCCCGGCCCCGAGACCCCGCCATAAGTCTTTATTGGCCAGAAAAGCCGTCCATCTGGAAGGGTCACACTGCCATTGGATGGTATGCACGTCTATCAAGCCTCAAGTGCCCGCCCTCCGAGCGTTCAAAGGACCATCCCTCCTGGCGGCTAGGAAGGGAACAACTGTCTGTCTATCTTAGCCAGTGCACATGATGATTGGGTAATATCCCACCACGTCTTCCGCCTCCTTCCGGCCAGCTCCGCCTCGAAGCTTCCCGGCGGCTCCGCGCTAAGCGGACATCAAGAAACTGAGCTGTCTATCACGAAGACGGTCCGCCTCCCCCTCGCTGCTATTGGCTGAGTGAAGTTGACGTTACACGGTTCCTACCCCATTCCCCGCAAGAGAACGGTGAAGAACGACAGGGGCTATTGGCCACAAGGAGGCGGGCAGTGCTTGGACAGTAGCGATTGGCTCTCGGGAACGTCAGTCATCGTTCGCTGGCTTCTCCCGGCTGGAAAGACTACAGGAGGAAATGGGGTGCGTGGGCGAGCTGTGGGGAAACACCGAGTCTTTGGAAGGTAGATGGGGGAGAGTTCTGGTCTGGGGCCCTAAAACCAGCCGGGAGTCGTAGTGAGGTCAGTGTGATTTGCCCCACCCTTGTACTGGACTGCGCCAAGTTCTGAAGACCTGTGGCTTTCTAGTCCTCTGCGGGAAACACCCAGACATGACCCTTTGTCTGGCCAACTCCTACACGTCAATCACAAGCAGTTTGGACACCACCTCCTCCAGGAAGTTTCCCTGCATCTGCAAAACGTCCCTCTCTGCCTGAGGATAGATGCTAATTGCTGGGTTTGTGCACCTGCCTTTTACCTTTTGTCCCACCAGTACTTTAAATTACCAAACGAGCCCCTCCAATCCGGGCCTCCTCGTGAGGTATGCGTGCACATCTGACCTGCTTCCTTCAGACTCCTCACATTTAATTACTTTGTTTAGTGTGCGTGTGCGTGTGCCGAGACGCACGTATGGAAGTCACAAAGCAACTTAGAGGAGTCGTTTCTTTACGACATGTAAGTGTAAGAAATTGAGCTCGGAGATCATGGTAAATGAAGACCACATAAGAAAAGGAAGAAACAAAGAGCTAAAGAGGCCCACAGAAATCCACAAAGATACCCCCACAAAAGACTGCTGGTAATGGTCGAGAGACAGCCGGGACTGACCTACTCTGGTGATGGGATGGCCAGATGCCCTGATAGTTGTGCCATAAACCCCATCCAAGGACTGAGGAATCTGGATGCAGACATCCACGGCTAGGCCCCTGGTGAGCGCTGGGAGTCTAATTAGTGAGAAAGAAGAGGGTCTATATGAGCGAGAATTGTTGAAACCAAGGTTGGATAAAGCACAGGGACAAATAACCAAATGAAAGGAAACACATGAACTATGAACCAAAGGCTGAGGGGCCCCAACTGGATCAGGCCCTCTGAATAGGTGAGACAGTCGATTGGCTTGATCTGTTTGGGAGGCATCTAGGCAGTGGTACCAGGTCCTGGGCTCGTTGCATGAGTTAGCTGTTTGAAACCTGGGACTTATGCAGGGACGCTTGGCTCAATCTGGGAGGAGGGGACTGGACCTGTCTGGACTGAGTCTATCAGGTCGATCCTAGTCCTCGGGGGAGACCTTGATCTGGAGGAGGTGGGAATGGGGGGTGGGCTGGGGGGAAGGAGAGGGGGGCGGGAAGGGGGAGAACAAGGGAATCTGTGGCTATTATGTAGAACTGAATAGTATTGTAAAATAAAAAAAAGAAAAAGGAAAAAAAAAAAAAAGAAAATTGAGCTCAAATCATTAGCGGCAAGCGCCTTTACCATCTGCTGCACGCTGTTAACACTTAAGATATCTGGTATGACTTGTTTTTAGACAGTCTCACTGTGTAGCCTTGGGCCTGGAACTCGCCATATGAATCAGCCTGCTTCTGACTAACAAGTGCTGGGATTTTTTTTGTTTGTTTGTTTGTTTTTCCGAGACAGGGTTTCTCAGTGTAGCTTTGCGCCTTTCCTGGGACTCACTTGGTAGCCCAGGCTGGCCTCGAACTTAGAAATCCGCCTGGCTCTGCCTCCCGAGTGCTGGGATTTAAGGCGTGCGAAAATTCTCCCAGCCACTATTATTTCTTTTTCTTTTCTTTTTGTTGTTTTTGTTTCTTCGAGACAGGGTTTCTCAGTGTAGCCCTGGCTGTTCCGGAACGCACTCTGTAGACCAGGCTGGCCTTGAACTCAGATATATCCACCTGCCTCTGCGCCCCTAATGCTGGGCTTGTACTTTGAATCCCCCCCACATACACACACACAGGGTTTCTCTGTGTAGCTTTGGATCCTGTCCTGGAACTTGCTCTGTAGATCAGGCTGGCCTCGAACTCACAAAGATCCTCTTGCCTCTGCCTCCTGAGTGCTGGGATTAAAGGCCTGTGCCACCGCCACCCAGTCTGTGTTTTGAATTTTGAGACTGTCTGCATAGGCCAGACTGGCCTGGAACTCATAGGATATGCTTGTCTCGTCTGTTAAATGCTAGGATTAAAGGCATGCACTGCCCTGCCTGGCACCACCTTATTTTTTGAGAAAAAGCCTCAGTAAATCTGGAGCCTGCCAATTCAACAAGATGGAAGAGATCCCTTTCTGGCTTCTGAGTGCTGGGATTGACTGAGTGCTTGTGAGCCGGCTTTCCAGGCTGTGGGAATTGAGTGCAAGTCTTTATGCTTAGCAGCATGTATTATACTAATAGGTCCATTGCTCTAGTCCGATTGAGTTTTTGAAGCAAGGACTTTGTAGCCCACATGGATGACCTTTGAACCTGATCTCAACTGCTGGATTATAGGCGCCTGTATCAAGAACTGCAGAGCTTAAAGGGACAGCTGACAGCCACGAGACTGTCACTGCTCCACGCACAGCCGCGCCTCCAGCAACTTAGAGTTCTATCCATAAGGCAAGGGCTGGAGATGAGAGCTCAGTGTTCTCAATCTGTGGGTCAGACCCTTTGGGCTTAAACAACACCTTTCAACAGGGTCCCTAGAGCACGGGGAAACATATTAACATTTCGGTTGTAACAGCGCAAATTTACAGTTCAAATCGTACACGAAATTATATTTTTGTTTTGTTGTGAGTTTTTATCGAAAGGGTTTATCGTTGGTGTTTTGAGCCTGTTGGATACTCCGTACTGTAGAAGTAGCTAGAAATACAGGGAAATCACTCGCTCTGAGTACCAGAGTGTGGGATACTAAGCGCAGTGCGCCTGCTGCGCGGGATGATTTATATGCATTATGGGGAGGTCGCCGAAATAACTTTTAGTAAGGGTCCGCGATTAGGGAGTGGAAGAAGCAGTGCTACTGGGAGGAGTGCAGCCCGGTGCGGTCAAAGAAAAGAAAAAAACTGCAGACTGGCACGACGAGCAGCTGTGTAGCTATTTCGTTCGGAGAGTGTGGGCGATGGAGGAGGAGCTCTTGAAGTTCGGGAAATTATGGCTGAGATCTGGCAGGAAGCTGTTACGGCTGCCCAGTGAGGCTCACAGGGTGTATAAGCGTTAACATTGGTGGGGGCGTTGTTAAGACCAGATCAGCTCAGGTGGCCTGGACTGGCTGGGGCTCCAGGCTCAGTAGTATTGGATGTCACTGCATGTAATCCAATACGTCCAACGCACTGTAGATGTAATTTTTCAGTTTTCAATTTGTAGAGAGTACAGTGGTGGTGGGCCGCCTTGTAATCGCGCATCGGGAAGCAGGGCCAGGTGGGATCTGGCTGATTGAGTTCGAGCAGGCGTGTCTCCAGAGCGAGTTTAGAAGGGGCGCAAGCGTACAAGGAACTGGCTCAAAAAAGCAAGAAGAGCGTTTGCTGTCCTGGAACGTCTGTAGGCAGGCTGGGCTCCAACTCAGGATTTCCTGCCTCTTGCCTCCAGAGTAGCTGGGACGTAAGGGCGTGTACGCGGCGTGGGTGTATCCGATCAGGTCGGAGTGCAAGCCGGGCACGTAGAGGACTGTGTCAAACAAAAAAAAAAAAAAATGAGTGTGTTAGATCCGCCCTTGAGCTCATCGGTTCAGTTTCTCAATGTCCTCAAATAATAACAGTCATAAAACTTTGGTGCTTTAGTTAAGAACAAAGTTTTATGGAATTTTCTAAACATCCTTTTTGCCAAAAAAAAAAAAAAAAAAAGAAAAAAGTGCCATGGCAAGCCCCAGCCCGCGGGAGCCTAGAAGGAGAATGTGTGGTCACAGAGTGTGGTCATTCTGCGAGCAGTAGGGAGGAGCACTCGTC